>NC_050450.1:78602114-78918364 GCF_903995425.1 Onychomys torridus | reverse complement strand
TTTCTTCCTTTTTCCATTTTTAAGACAAGGTCTTGTGGTGCTGGCCAGTTTGGCCTTGCTCTCATAGCCCTCCAGCCTCAGCTTCTTGAGTAGAGTCACAGGTATGTGCCACCATACTTAGTGGTTTTTCTTTTCTTGTTTTGCCTGGCCTCTGTAGGACAGAAGAGAAGAATAAGGGGAGCTAATATTTTGAAAATATAAGTAGAGAAAGCTTTGGATTAGCCTATTGGAGAAATATAAGATCATGGGAAACTAAAATTTGATCCTGGAAAGATAATTTGTAAACCAGCTGAGGAAAAGAACCTGGAAGAAAAAAAAAAAAAAAAAGGCAAAGAAAAGAATGAAAAACAGTTGTCCTTTGGCCGTTCTCATTGTTTTTACCACCTGTAAGAAACTCAACAGAGCAGACGTTTCTAGTGTCTTGGGCTCTGTCTCCTTCCCTTTAGAGATGAGGTTGCCTAGTGAGAAAGGGGATGATTTGTGCACAGGATATAGCAAATGATGGCACAATAAACAAGCTGCCCTCCCAAGCAAATATTTGTTGGTACCAATTCACTTCTCACTTGGGATCCAGAACTGGCTGCTGATGGCTAAACTGTTACTTTTCTGCCATGGACCTGAACCAGGTCTTCAGCTTCTTTGGAAGGAACCAGAAGGCAGTGACTAAGGCCTTTGCTTTTAAATCCACCACCGTGTCATTGAGAAACACGGAGTCCCTTTTGCAGGGTCTTAGCCTTGTAGATAGAAGAGTTTCAAAACTAACTCAGAAGTCTGAGAAACCAACAGCAGGGCAAACAAGCTGGAGGTGTTGGCAGTTGCTGGAAGGAGGGAGATGGAGCTGAGAAAGGAAGTCCTTCTTTCTGAGTTAGAGGTCAGGAAAGTAAGCAGGATCAGCAATGGAATTCTGAGCAGCTGCTTGGGAGGTGGGGGTAGAGGGGTTCAGACCCAGTGAGAATGCCCAGAGTAATCAGGGCAAACGGGCTTCGTATTCTGGCAGGTGTTGGCAATGGGAAAGAGGGGAAAAAAGCTTTCTGAGTTAGAAAGGAAGGAACAGTATCTAAAGTATGAATGCCATTAAAGGGGTAGTTATTCCCTCCGTGGTCTTAACATGTCTTCAGGAATATCATGTTTCCCTTCATATCCTGGTTTCAGGCTGTTCTCTGAAGTTGTATAACAGGATTTTCTCCTTGCTCAGGAGTTTCTGGCCTTGCTAAGGCAAGGGAAATTCCTGCTGTCCTTATCAAAAGGCATTGTCAAGCACTAAGTCATTTAGGACAGAGGTTTCTTGTGATTAATTACCAGTACTTCAAATTCCAAAGAGGGGCAATTGTGATACACCCCCCTTTCTCTGAATTAGTGTTAGAAGGAACACAGGGGTCCTAAGCTGATCCAGGGACCTATCCATCCTCACTGACCTTCAAGGCAGCTAATGTTTAACTAGCTGCCTAACAGAAGTACTTCATATGGTTATTTACTATGCGTGCTTTTTCTACTAGAGGAGCTAATTAAATATCTGTTGAGTTGTATGCATCAATGCTCTGCTGAAGAATTAACACCTCAGGACAAAAGAAGTTAGAACAGAAGTTGCCGAACACCAACATCTTCAAGAAATAGATTGTTGAGCCGTAGAGTGGAGAAGTTAAAAGAGTGTTAATAAATTGATGAGTTTGCGAGGGTTATGTCTACAGTTTGTTCGGCTTTAGGGTGAGAGAGTTTTTTTCTTTTGAACAGATAGAGGCATGCTGTGTGTCTCTTGCTGGCTGGGTGGGGAGTGCTGTGACAGAGGAAATGTGTTGTGGGGAGATAACAGGAATGTTGCCATACAGATATTATTTCTAGGGAAGTTCTTCACGAACACATATCATTTCCTGTTTTTACTTTTTCAAAGGGACTATTTGGCCATTTTTTTTCTCTTTTTCTGTGTTTGCTGTTGTTATGTATTTTTGTTTTTGTTTGTTTTAGCACATGCCTTGTTGGCAAATGTGGACTGACTATAGTTGGTGTTGAACCTGTAAAGAGATTTCTTTTCTTAATTGTCCTAAGTGTCCCATGGAAGTAGAAGAGCCAGCTGGGTAAAAGGAAGCTCTTAATGAGTTATTTGTTGTCCTCCAGAGCCTTTGGAATTGTTGAAGGCACTATAGCTTAGAAGCCTGTCTCTGCCTTTACAGTAGAGAGACAATTCCGTGTTCTGTGATGGACACATACGCTAGCCACTGTCGCTCTTTCCCCCTCCCTGCGTCCAGAGCTCCACAGGGCCTGCTTGGAGCACTCTGGCCCCTGTTTGTTGTTGTTGTGGTTTTTGGTTTGTTTTTGTTTTTGTTTTTGTTTTTGTTTTTTTGTCTGCTGTGCTTGATCTATGCTGTTTACAGGTGGAGTGGCCCTCCTCTGAGACAGACATCAGTTGTGAAGATCAGAGTGGGCTGGCTTTTGAAGATTTTTTCACATTCTTCTTTGTAGCCCCGCTGAGATGTGATGTGCCTTTCATGTTTCCTCTCCATCTGTCTCTCCAAAGGGCAAAGAGGGTGGGAGGTGGGGGTCTTCACATGACTGAGGCTATTGATGCTGGCTGCAAATTCATTTCAATTAATTTCTACATTTTTGTCTTGGGCATCTAACACCATTGTATTCCTTGATTTTGACCTTGTTCTAGCAAGGCTTTCTGTGAGCAACAAGAGGAAAACTTTCTGTACCATTGGAAGCAAGAATAAAAAGAAAGTATTTCACTCATTGTTGGGGAGGGGGCGGTCTGTTAGATGCTATAGAGTCTTTCTTTTGGTGATACTGGGTCCGAAGCAATAGTGCAAATGTTATAGATCGTATTAATTATCCGGGAAATCTTTTAGTGACCCTTCCTCGATCAATGATAATGCATTTATTGACACCCTGCCATATACTAGGCACTGGGGATCTTCAAACACATTGTTTCCTATGACTGTGTTGGAGCCTCCTGAGGTCTACCGAGTCCAAAGTCTTATCTCTCTGCCTGCAGCCTACCACTGGCCACACCTACTTTGGGACTTCCTTTCCTGGCTTCTTTTCATGTTACAGTGCAGAGTTGAAAAGCTGCCTCAGACTAGATAGCATAAAATATTTAAGATATGGGGATTTAAAAAAAACTTTGACCACCCCTGTACTGTATAGGGACAGCAATCAAGTCATTAACAAATAAGACCATTTGTGCTTAAAAAAAAAAAAAAAGTTGTACTGTACATGAACAGCAATCAAGTCATTAATAAATACGACAATTTGTTTGGCTTGGCACTGTGGGTATAATGCCTCATCTACTATCTACCTGTCATCCCCTCCCTCCAGTCCCTCACCTTTCCTTTTATTTTGTTTCACTTTCTAAGTATTTTCATGTTTTTGCAGAGGTGGTGACTTCTACGTCTGAGTCTAAATGCCAGTTAGTAATAGTTTGATTTATTTATTTCTGAATTTCCTGTCAGGAGTCTCGTAATAGACTGTTTGAGATTCTAAATGGTTTAGTGAAGCACACGTTTTTTTGGGTGCACCTTTCTTGAGAAGTCAGATTGTGTAATTACATGATGTGTAAGCAAGTTCTCATGCTCTGGCTGTGAGAGCAGAGACATCCCTGCATTTTTGCCTGCTGCTGTGCTAATGCACAAGAGAATGTAGCCAAGATGGATGGAGATGATGCTAATATCAGCCTATGCACCTTGGGTTTATTGGATGTTTGGTAGAAGGAAGTCAGTTGCAAGGCAGCAGATTTCAAATGTCATGGTACTTCAGAAGCACTTTGGTGTGCTTGTTAAGAAAAATGTAGATTCCCCAGACTAAGCCTGGGGGCCGCTGAGTCGGTTAAGTGTTCTATGGAAGCCTATGATGCTTATGAGGAAAAGCTAGCTGTGGGGTAATGCCTTGGCTCAAGGCAGTGATTTTAAGTAGTCCA
Organism: Onychomys torridus; assembly: GCF_903995425.1. Taxonomy (NCBI): domain Eukaryota; kingdom Metazoa; phylum Chordata; class Mammalia; order Rodentia; family Cricetidae; genus Onychomys; species Onychomys torridus. The sequence goes on along the minus strand of NC_050450.1, from coordinate 78,914,454 downwards.
AATAAGGCCATTATCCACGATGAGTTTTTAAATCCTGGTTCAGTTTATATTGAATGTGATGTAGCTATAAACTTGAAAGGCTTAAGTACATGTAACAGGAAGTAAAATTATGCCTCCATACCGTAAATGCTTCTTAACTACCTCTACCATACTAATCATGACAACAACATTGCACGTTTATGCTTTGTAGTTTCAGAGCTCCTGGTCTCACACATCTCATTTGATTTTCATGCCAGCTCTGGAGGTCGATGTGACAAGTGGTTATTTTTCATTTATAATGAGAAAACTAAAATTTATAAAACAAGTCATTCCCCCCCCTCCACCGCCCGCGCCACAAATAGCTCATTTAAACAGTCTTCTAGAATTTCCATACAGCATTCCAGTGTACTACATTGTTGTTTTAGAGAAAAATTATACTATCTTCTTTCATTGTCCTATGTTGAGCAGGATGAACTGTCCGCAGTTGAAAAACCTGAGTGTCCCTGGGTGTTAGCATGGAAGTATCCATAGATACATGTAGACTGGTGTATCAGTTGTTTTTAAAGAGCATCCCTAGTATGGAAGAAGAAACCTCCTTTTTCTGACAGAAACTTTACAAGACGGGTCGGGAGATGCAGGAGAGGATCATGGACCTGCTGGTGGTAGTGGAAAACGAAGATGTAACTGTTGAGCTAATTCAAGTGAATGAGGATCTGAATAATGCCATCCTTGGATATGAGAGGTGAGCAGACGGTGTGCCCTCTTACTCCCTTCTGGCTCTAGTTTCACTACCATGCCATCCTCAGTCCTTCTGGAGAAGCCACGAGAGAATATTCCTTCTAGATCTTTCTTTCTTAGTAGGACCAGCATTTGGATAGTAGTGGTGTAGTTTTCTCTTGAGTGGCCACTACTCCCCAAATGCCAGAGGTGTTCCTCCGAGTTGAGGTGACTCAGTGGACAGCCTTGGAAAGGCACCGTTCCTGTTGAGAATTACTAGGACTATTTAATTGTACAGTGGCTACATTTCTAACCAGCACAAGAAGAATGGGGTGAGTGGCATAAGGAAGAGGTGAGAGGGCCTAAATTCAAATCTAGATGATGTGAGATGATATAGATAAGTTGACTAACATTCTGAAGACTTCCCTTTAAAAAACCAAAAAAAAAAAAAAAAAAGTTCTATCTTTGGAGGGGTTGATTTTTTTTTCAGGAGTTAATGAGATAATGCATATTAAAAACAACTAACACAGTAGCATATTGACACCTATTACATTTTGTGTGTGATGCTGGGATTGAACTCTGGACTTTGTCCCTGATAGGCAAGTGTTCTATCACTGAATTATACCCCTGATATTTCCTGCACTGAATCACCATTTTTTTCCTCCTCATTAATGTTCCATTTAGACTTTAAAAGTCACAAAGATTTTCACTCTTTTTCTCCCTCCCACCAATAATGAGGCAACAGAATGGGGAAGACAAAGCCAGCAGCTATTCTGTGGTGGTTCCTTTCTCCTTCATAGTCTCACATTCACTGCCTCTTAGGGATGGTAACTAACTTTTTGTAAGAAAACATGATGCTGAGCCCAGTCACCATACTCTTAGCATTGGAAAGACTCACAATCCTAGACCTTTCCTGTGACATAAGTCTCTGTAAGCAGAAAAATGTCCATGGCAATCCCACGATTTTCAGTATTCTAGCTGCTATCTGGTTTTCATTTGGAATCTGGAATTCCGTTGCCAACCATAAGACCATTGGTTAAATGCCCCTCTAAGGAGACACTTGTGTTTACTTGGTCTAGATCGGAAAATTGGATCGCTTGTATTGACTCAGCTCTGAACAACATGTACCACAGTGACTGTGGTCCTTGAATCCTGAGAAAGAGAAAGGGGGCTTCTCGAAAAGATGCTTACCAGTTTTGTTTTTCTGCCAGGAGGCTCACAGTTTGAAGCATTACATATTTATTATTATTAGGTTATAACCTAAGTTCTCCAGGTTGGGAGATGCAAGTGTCTGTCTCGGGGCTGGACTCCAGTGTCTGCAGGGCTGCATTTCATTTTGGAGGCCCCAGAGGAGACTCCATCTCCTTACCTTTGCATCCAGAAGCTACCCACTTTCCTTGGCCCACGGCCTCTTTTTTTCCACGTTCAGTGCCAATACCCACTTCAAAATGGCTCCCATATTAACGTTCTGCTTCTGAGCCTTTCTTTTAAAGCACTGTGAGCTTTTCTCTAATATCTAAGAACATCTCCTAGCTAAGGTAAGCTTGCCAGTGATGTCATTCCATCTGCAGTCTCCAGTACCCCAGTTTCCATCTAGCCTTCACAGCCATGGTGAAGTAGGACATGGGTATCATCAGAGGAGAATACTATTCTCTATATAACCGTCCAGCCTCTAAATCCCCAATGGTTCACCTCCATCCTACCTGCAAAATATTTCCATCAACCTATTTGGCAAAGCATGCATTTTAGAAGAATCTAAAACCTTGGTTCTCAACCTCCCTAAGGCTGCAACCCTTTAATACAGTCCCTCATGTTGTAGTGACCCCCAACCATAAAATTATTTTTGTTGCTACTTCATAACTGTCTTTTTGCTACAGGTATAAATCATAATGTCAGTGTTTTTGGAGACAGAGGTTTGCCAAAGGAGTCACAACCTACAGGTTGAGAATAGCTGATCTAAAACTTAAGCGTGTTCAGATACAGAATAAGCTTTTAAAATATTTTAGGTTTTTGGAGTCAATGGCATAACGGAAATAACAGAAGTTTCTGAAGCTATTTTTAATTTGCTGCCTGTATTTTCACCCTGTAGCTGTCTGATGTTGGCTCTAGAGTACATCTCAGAAGACACGGCTCAAACATTATTCACATTTAGCGGGCAGAACACTGAGGTTCAGAGAGTCGGATTCACAGGCATGTAGGGAGTAAGGAGTAATATGGACTTCTTCAGCTTCACTGGACTTTTATTCTCCAACTGTTCTAACTGCTTCTCTTTTATCTTGGTAGACAGGAAATGGGAAATTAAGCCCAAACTGTAAAAGGTTAGTCTTTTCTTTCTGATCAGGTATCTTAAAGATGGTACGCTGAATACTAAATTACTTTTCATGCTCTTGAATATTTTTATTAAGTTAATTATTTGACAGTTTTATACATGCATATAATTTACCCTGGCTTCCCTTTCCCTAGCCCTGTCTTTCTCTCCTCTCACTCTATCAACCCTCCTGTGTGTGTGTAGCGCACACGCGCACATACACACACACCAGTACCTTACCAAATTCACAACTTTTTTTGTTTAGTTGAGCACTTCATTTAGTTTAATCAGGGCCATCTTTGCAACTGTTGGATTAATTTTATGAAAATTATTTATAATGACAAAGTAAGAAACAACCTTATATTTGAAAATAAGTATTGGCAAGGGTGTTATTGATTATTATGATAAAATATTATAGGCATTAAAAAATTGCAGTTCTAAGTAACTAGAAAAATACAGCACAATTGAATTAGGATGCAGAATTACATAAAGTATAATTTCTACTAAGTTTAAAAGTAGTTAGACACAGTGGCACATGCCTATAATTCTAGTATGGCCAGGCTCAGGCAGGAAGATCTATGGATCTAGCCTGTGCTACAGAGTGAAACACTGTCTCAAAGTAAGTAAATTAATACAGAAATAAAGTCACTTAGAGAATACACATACTGCACATATTACTAATAGTACTAATTTCTATAACATGGGATTCATTAAGTTTTTTTTAAACTTTCTTTTTTCCTTAATTTTTTCTAAGAGGGTTGGTACTCTACTAACTAAAAGAAAGGGTTTCGGTGGCTATGTTGTGGTATTGGGGACTAAAGCAGAGCTTTGAACTCTGTCACTAAGCCATATCCCCACCCCTGGAGAAGAGTTAGTTCCTAAAGGTATTTTCCTGGGATTGAGTAGGGGTGAGGCTTTACATCACTATAGCAACTATCTGTGTATTTAATACTGGTAGGCTCTGTTTGATAAGTGATGTTGCACTTTGCTAATTTAAACAGGTTTACTCGAAACCAGCAAAGGCTGTTGGAACAGAACAGGAACCCGAAGGAAACCACCAATGTAAGTGATTAGAAGTGCCATAAAGTAAATAATTAAGTTCTTACTAATTATCCCTCAGGTAGCAAAGATTGCCTAGAAATAGCTCTTTCAAAGAGGAAGCACATTGACACCCTGCAGTGGCTTTGGCGATGTGACTTCCATCTTGAGTTGTTAGAAGGGTCTCTAATTAAAGAAGGACTCATGTGCATAGTGAGATGGAGTTGAAGCTGCCATGGCCTGAAGTTTTCCTCAGAAAATATCCAAAGAAATGTGTGTGAAGAGAGCCAGGATAAGTTGTATGACTTTCCCCCTAAATTGTCTCTTTGTTTTGTTTTCAGACTTCCAACGAGCCCTCTGCTCCTTCCTGTGATCTTCTCGACCTTAGTCCCATCCTGCCAACACCTATGTCCAATGGGGACGCACTCAACTCTGTGAATGCTCAGCTTTCAGGCTTAAGTAAATAAGCAACTGTGTAGGAGCCTGATTGGAAATAGTTCTCCTTGGTCTCCTAGTTGAACTCCCCAAGATGGACAGAAGTCGGTTTGACTATTGGAGATGTAATCACTTCCATGCAAAATGGTTGTGTTAGATCCGGCAAACAAATGGGGTGTGCAGGGGAGGGCTTTGGAACTCATCCCACGGACTTAGAATGCCATGGAATTTACCTGACCTCCAGAGGTTTTGCTCCTCACTAGCCAATATTTAAATCTCTTCTGGACATAGACTATTATTGTCAGATTTCTTTGCTATAGCACAGGGAATAATTGATGCAGACAAAGGAATTCAGGAATTATGAAGCAAGACTGGATGGTAGTGAAATGTGCAGGCAGTTAGAAATGCAAGTTGGAGGACCAGTTCTGCCCCCTAACCTTTGAGACTTCCTTACTTTCTGAAGTGAAGGAGTGGTTTCCTGAAAAAGTTGTGAAGATGAATGAAATGGTTTTTGTGAAATGCACTGTAGGCTTGTAGTTACCCACCTTATCTAACTTTTAGTATCTTCTATCCTTATATCCAACAAGTTTTGTTATGCTACAAAATAAGCAAGACGGAAAAAAAAATACCCCAAATTCTAAAATTTTAGCCAACCCATAATTTGTTTTTCTCTTACATTTTGGTGTTTCCACAGCAAAAGTATTCAGTATTGAATTTGTGGTTTGCTTACAGCTTGCTTCATTTCTGAAATATTGGCGGCTTGCTTATGTAAGCTAGTGAGATCTGTGGAACCACTTGTACTGGAGAGTTTTCATGGGTTTTTATTACGGAATTTGGGCAAAGGAGGATAATTATTCCCTTTTGGTGTCTTAATAGTATGGGAGTTTAAGAGCTTAGAGGTGAAGGCTGAGCTCTGAAGAAATTCTAACTGTTCACTTTCATGCTAGGCAGAAGACATGCACAATCTTTTCCATTTTGGATCAGCTTGAGATTTTGGAAAATCCAATATATAATCTTTTTCATTTATGACAGCCTCCTTATGTGGCAGGGATTATCTGTCTTTGTCTCTTTTTCTGTCCCCTATAAATGATGACTAAAAAGTCTCTCTTAGAGGAAACCCTAGTGACAAAAGTATCTAAATTAATATCTTTCTTTAATTTGGAAATTGAGGATAATAATAATAGTAACCATGAGCATGATAAAAATTGCCTTAAAAATAAAACACATGCATTTTATATTTTAGGTGTCAGCTCTCCGAGTCCTGTTATAACAAACAACTTGTATCCCAGGCTTCATCCACAGGTGGATTTGCTAGCATCAGAAAACACAGAGATACCCACCATGTAAGTATGTCAGGAATACCAGAGAACCACTGTCATGGCATTCTGGCTCCTTATGTAAGAAAACGTGATGTTGTGTGACACTATTTCTGGGGAGATGTGAACAAGCATCTACTCACCCCAAATGTGGAACCTACAACAGACAAAAGTACAGATACCACCGAAGTCCAACTTGATGAACCATGAGTTTTACTGGGGTTACTTACAGGAGTAAGAGTGAGGGGTTACATACAGGAGCAGAAATGACTCAAAAATGCTGCATCACCAAAGCCCATACCAGCATGAGTGACAGCTCATGAAAGCTGGGAATCTGCCTATCACTGTACAACCTATAGCCATCTCAACAGGATAGTGTCTCTCTTTCAGGCAGCTCAGTTGTTCTGGGCCTCTTCTGGGCAGCTCGGCTTCTGTTTCTTCCAAGTGGCTTAGCTGATCTTAGCTTCTTCCAGGTAGCGTTGCTGGTCTAAGCTTGTTAAGGTGGCTCATCTTGTCTGAGAATGTCTCTCAGCAACCCTTACAGCTTATGTGCTGGGAGAGGGCAGTACAGGAGAACTAGTGAATCTTGTCAGTTTCAGTGATTTCCTTAACCTATTGAGTTGATTACTTCCTGAGCATGAGGAGATTCCCTACAGAATGGAATATTTCACCGCCTCTTAGAATACCCTGTTGTTTACCTCCCCTTAAAACATTCTGTGTTTTAAGGAGCCTCCCTCCAAGATGGAAGGTTTCAGTTTTACAGGAAACTGCCACGCAACAGATGGTACAGAAAAGTAGAGACTTTACAGTCAGACAGACCTGTGTCAAAATCTTAGCCTTATTTCCACTTAGCAGTTTGGCATAACATGAAATGTGAGCCACTCTGAATTCATTTTCCTCTAAGAATACTTCTTAGGAGTCACATAAAGATCATGAAATGTAAATAAAATTCTTAATGTAGCACTTACTACAACCCATAATAAGCCTTCACTATATCTTTTTCTCTGATTTTGTTCATGGTAGTCAGTTCTGGGAAACACAGTGACAAAGGAAGATGAGGAATGGTTTTCAAAATTGGTGAGAATGATAGCCACACTAATTTCATGAAATTGCCTACATATAACAATGCTCTGTAACTTTGTTGACTTTTTATATGTATTTGCAAAAAGTTTTTTTTTTTTGGTTAGTGACATCATCACTATTCCTTTTGTACAGAAGATGGGACTAGGACTTGGAATGGAGCTTGCCAAAATCTACAGTAATTAGAAAGATCTCAAAAATAAAAAGAAGTATCAGTGGTCCATAAACATTGTATTGAGATTCAGGTTTTTAGAGAACTGTCAGTAAAGCACAAAGATTGATTGGTTGATGGATGGATTTCATTTTATTTTTCTTTTACAATGTTCTATTCTATAGTGCAGGCTGACCCAGAACTCACTAGGTGGCTGAGGCTGGCCATAAATTCACAGTAATCTCTTAACTCTAGGAAGTCATGCTGCACTCCTACACTTAGGTATTTATGAGGCTATTCTTTACAATATGGTGGGCAATGGTGGCTAATAAACCTAAGCATCCATTAGTTGGGTACTGGTTAAATAAATAGCTATGTGATACATTATTACTGTACAGCTAGGGGGAAAAGAGGATGTGTACATGAGAAACTATCTTTACTGTCACACAGGAAAGAAGATGCCAAGTAGTGTGAGTATACTACATTGTATTTGTGTAAGAAAGTACTGAAAGGATGAAATTTGTTAATAATTATGTCTTTTTGCATAAAATGCAGAAAAAACAAAAGGTGGTAGCTCACGTTTAGAGACAGGCAGGATAGATAAGACTAAAAGTATAAATAGGTTGGATTTGTCTTACGACAAGGCTAATGTTTATTTATATATACACAGGAGCATACACACACGCGCGCGCACGCACACACACACACACACACACACACACACACATTTTAGGAAATAGGTGACATGTTTCCATGAGACTGATACCAAAATAACATAAAAATATATAAACACATTTTTTTATTTTTTATTTTTTTGTCTCATCTCCACTTTGTTCTTTCCCTTCCCTGGTGTTGCACTGAATCCATTAATTGGCTGGGTTCTCTTATCTTTCCAAGGTATCTTTAGGTAACAGGGAATATCGATTTATTTCTCTTTTATTCAACACTTGTATCCCCAATTACTTAATTGCTTTTCTATACTTAAAAGGGAGAAGACTATAGGGACAAGAAGGAGAAAGTATTAAACAGAGAATTTCTTTCAAAAGGCAAGGAAAAAATGTATAAGGGAAGAGGGAAATAATCCATATTTTAGGAAGTGAAGCATCAGTCACCACCTTGTGGGTTATCAAACTGAGACCAAACCATAGACTGGCTGGCTCTGGTCTTGGTCATACAGGCCAAGCACATCCTGAAATGTAGGCCAATTTCTAGTTGAGCTGCCTGCTAAGTAACTGTTTTCCTGCCATGCTACTAACCTTGTTGGGTAATACGAGAATGAATGAGTAATACAGAAAAATTTACCTTGCAGTAAATGTCTCCATGAAACTCACAAAAGAAACCAAATCTCAATTACCAACGTTTAGTTTAATGTATAACAACTCATGTCATATTCAGGTGTGTATAAATTACTAAGATGATTGTTAATGTCTCATAGTGAACTTGAACACAGATCACATATCAAATTGTTAGCCCCGACAGGTTCTGACTCAGTAGCACAAATCTTAGTTTTTACAAGCACCCCAGGAGAATTACAAACCAGTGGCTTAAAAAAAAAGAAGTGGTTTTAAACAGTTGTTTCTCTATAAATAATGTGCTCTGCCTTAAATTTTTATTTTGTTTCCTCTTTTTTAATTTTGAGCAGTTTGTGATGTATGGGTGTGATTTCTTTTGACGTATTTGTGTAGGGTTGGCTGAGCACATTAATTTCCTATGACTACCATTACAACTTCCCACAAACTAGATGGTTCAAAACCACAGGTATTTATTATGTCATAGTCATGCAAGCAGGAAGTCTGAAATTCAGTCTCTCTGGCACTTTTCAGTAATAATTTGTCCTCTGCCCCTTCCTTGGTGACTTGGTATTCCTTGGCTTCAGTGGCTTAATGGCTATTCCAAATTCTGCCTCTACTTTCTGGCCGATTCTTATGTGCAACTACAGTCTCACTAAGCTTTTCTAAGACCAGTCCCTTAGACTTGAATCTCAATCAGATCATTCAGGTGACGACTGCATTTGAAGATCCTTAACTACATGGAGATCTCTTTAATAAGATAACACAGGTTCTAGGCATTATGACTTGAACATATCCTTTTAGAGAGTGGGTGAATAACACTTAATTCACTACACAGGCCTTCTGGAATCTTGTCTTTCACCAAACTACTTTTTAGCCTTTATTGATTCATGTTTATTGTCAGTGCTACACACATTCTGCTTGCCTGTTGGGACTGTGGTAACAGTTGTTGGATGGTATTATTGCCTCGGTGGTTTAGGGCTGCTTGTCTAGTCTATTTCATGCCTGTTCAAACTGGATCATGTCTAGGATCTACGTTCAAGTTTACTAACTGTCCTGTCATCTCCATTTCACAATTAAACCAACTCGAAGTTTGTTTCTACCATGTTCTGTTTTTTCATTTTTTAAATTTCTACTTTGTTATTTATGTCTTCTATTTGTTAACTGTCATTTTCTATTTTTCCGTTTTTAAAAGCATGACTGAATGCTTGCTTCTTGGAATATTTGTACTGAAGTAGCTGCTTTAAAAATGTCTTTGGCATAACTCTAACATCCATGTTCTCTTGGTATTTATTTCTGTTGGCTGCCTTTTTACTACATTAATTTTTTTGTGTGTGTTCTTTATATGCCTAGTCATTTTGAATTATATCTTTGGCATTTTTCAAATTTTTATTAGTAGATGCTTGGTTTTGGTAAAAATTTAGTCTATAATGTTGATTATTTGATGTTATTAAGCAAAGAACTTGGTTAGATTCAGTTCATAATTTCAGCCTGCCTCTGTAATATGGGGCTCAAAAATCAGCTGAATTTTCAAAGCTCTGGCTGTGCTGTTCAAATCCATCCCTCCTACGTCCCACCTTGTGGTCAATCAGAAGTCTAGCAGCAGGTTTTGTGTCCAGTTCTCAGTATACTGACTTCATTAAGGAGATCAGAATCACAGACATTAAAAACAAGTCAATCTTATGATTTCATAACAACCTTACAAGATTGTTTTCCTGAATTCTCTCACCTTTGGTACTCTCTGGTGTCCTGGAGCTCCCCTTCTCTGTTCTCTGGTCATCTTATTATCTAATTACCTAATCTTCGTTCTGCTGTGCTTTTCCAGACAAATGGTAGGACAGAAAGAAACAATGGGTATCCCCATGCTTTTGAGGTCACAGATTAGTCTACTGGAGAAGAAGTTTCCCCAACTCCAGAGTTTACTCTCCTGACCCGCCCTGTTTCCTCTGGAGCCACCGCAGCCACCATGGGGTTGGCTACGTTTGGGATGTAAAGATGGATCAGAGGCTGAGAGGGGTGTCTTTCGTGCTCCCTGCATGCAAATGAGTGCTTCCCTTGGAGTTCTGTCCACTTACATCTGTTATCTGGGGTCCAGGGCTGCATTCAAATCAAGAGTATACAAACACGGTGAATTCAACAATAGCTCAGTGGTACTTAAATTTTGGTCTTCTTTCCCAATCAGCCTGCTACTATTTCCACATTCCTGAGTAGCTTCACTGGTCTCTGTTTCCAGCTTTTATAGTGGCATTAGTAATGGGATAAAATGAGTTTCCACTCCACTTTAACCAGAATGGGAACTCTCTCATCTTTCCTAACTTTGGCTCTGCACTGCTTCTCATCTTTTAAGATGTAATGGATGGTAGTTCCGGATGGAAAGATGGAAGGTTGTGTTTTCAATCCTGTACTGTGTACACTCCAGGGCTTTACGTCCGCTACTGACGTCCGCTACTTTCAAAGACTGATGTTCTTGCTGTGTTTGATTTTGAGTTTCATGACTAGGAGGGTGCCAAAACTAGATGGCATGTTATCACTTTGTGAGTTTGAAGTGGGGTGTCATTTTGTGTAGGCTGAAGGTGTGCTACAGGCTTTGTTTTCAGACAAGGGAAATCATCTTACTTTTTGCATTTGTGTTCTCGCTGTAGGGTAATCATGCTGTGTTATCACACTATCCTAGGTTTGCCCAAAGGACCAGCCAAAACCTCGCCTCAAGTCACACATATGATAATGTGAGTAACAAAACCCTTTTGCTAGCCGTTCACCTAGTCAGCAGATAATCAAGACCAAAAGCATTGCTTGTTGAGTCTTATGCTCTACTCTGCATATCTTTACAGTTGGTTCACACAGCCATGTTGGCAACCTTAATCTTTACAGACAGACAAATTTTATTTTACTTTTCTTGGATAAGATGGTTAAAGATAATGATGTCATAATTTCTGGGCCTGGAATATAACTCAGTGGTACGGTACCTGTCTAGTATGCACAAGCCTTAAGTTTGATCCCCAGCACTGTAAGAAAAGAAAAAGTTATATTTCCTTTAACATTGCTTATATTAGTAAATTCCAGAGTTGTTCATCCTTCCCTCTCCTAAACCCTTGTGAAGATCATCAGTGTCTTTCACATAACTGAACTAGTCCTACTCTGAACAATTAGTCACCTGCTATTTTGTGTACATATGACTCTCACACACTCCTTGTTTCTCTCCATTTCTTCTTCCCTCTTCTCACCTGGTATTTCAGTATTGGAAACTCCAGGCACAGACTTCCCTCTCTATCTTACCTACCTCATCCCTTTAGGATCTTTTGTTTCTCCCTCTTTCTCCTTCCTTGAGACAGGGTCTCTTTGGCCATGAACTCCTCAGCCTCATCCCTTTACCTCCTAAATAATGGGATTAAAGGCATGCACCACCATGCCGAGCTTTGGTTCCTGCCTTAAATTAACCAAGATTCCACAATCAACAAAATTGTATCTACAGCCTAGACCCTGCTCCCCGAACTCAGAACTCTATCAACTTGGCATCTTCTCTCGCCCTTTTCTCCCAGTACTCTCTGCCAGCATTTCCAGCAGACTCTGTACCTCATTAAGTGGCCAATGCTGTTTATCAGTTGCTCAGGGGGAAAGCCTAGGTCAGTATCACGTGACCTCACCATTTTACTTTCTACTTTGTTCACTGTCCCTACACCTCTCCACTTCCCACACCAATTTAAGTGATCAGACAGTGGATGCTTAACAACCTCTCCAGGCTTGCTGTGTTTCAGCTTTTGCCTCCCAAGGCTTCTCTCCCACCCCATCCCAATGTCCTCTTAAAAACCAAACCCGAGCAGTTTCCTCCAGTCATGCCCTTCATCTGCTGAAAGCCCACCTGGTTGTTTTCCTCACTGTCTTCTTCTGGGGATGCCTGGAATGCCGATCTTACCTGCCCATCACCTCTCCTGCCTCACCCTGGACCTGTCTCGGCTCACTGTGCCTCCAACCATAATGACTTCCCTGCCTTCAGAGCCTAGAAACTTGTATCCTCCCATATTAATTATTCAGCGCTCTGCTGGAAGGTCCCCAGTGGTGAGGCATCCCCTGTGACCAGGCTGAGAGCACAGAATCCCACTGTACGTCAGCCTTTCTTCTCCAGTTTTCTTGCTCTTTCACCATAGAACACGCCACTGGACACTGCTGTCCACTCGTCTGTTTTATTTCTTAACAGTTCCTGGTAGCTAGTAAGTGACATACTTGTAGGATGAAGGAGGAGATTACAAGAAGTGTTTTTGGTTTTTGAGACAGGGTCTTACTATATAGCTAGCCTCAAATTCACTATTTTCCTGTCTCAGCCTCTCAAGTTCTATCTTTCTTTGGGTATGCTAGCTAAACCTGGATATAGAACTACTTGTCTTTATTAGACTTGGTTTGATAGCATCATTGCATGCCTATTTGTAAATTGAATTTCATTCCTGTGCAAGGCTGAGATTCATATTCAGAATGAAACAGAAGCTAGATTGAGCCACACAATTGCGCTTCTTCCTTAAAAAAACAGTATTTTAAAATACATTTTACATTTTATGTGGGGAAAAGGAATGTAATGAGCATGAAGCCATGCAGACAATTTTACAAGTAGTTATTACTTTAAAATGAAAGTAGTAAAAATGACTAGTTCTCACTCAGTTGAATGTATATGGCTCTTGAAGCCATGCCATTTAGAAACCTGGAAATCTAAGTAACAAAAATGCTTAATGTAGAATGTGAGCCTGAACACATGTTATGCTTTCTTCAGTTTCTGGAACACTCCAATTCAGTGTTACTACAGCCAGTTAGCGTACAGACTGCCACAGCAACACCATCGAGCCAGAGGCTGCCACCCTTGCCCAGTAATCATCCAGGTATACAAGACCCTATACTTTGCATCAAATAAGTCAATTTGTTAGAATGCTGTAATCTGCCAGATTATTAACTGAAAATAGAGGGGAAATGTGGAGAGCTTGTTGTACTTTGAGCCACATGTAATAAGCTCAGGGCTGACACCATTATGATTCACATTAGATCATAAAAATACTTGTGCTGAACTGAATATTGTATTTGGTTTGTACTGAAATAAATGAAATTTTAGTTGAGATCTAGAAATCTTTTTTATGTATAGACTCATGGAACTTAGCATTTGAACTGTCTGTTTTGGTTGTAATTGTTAGACTCATATGTTTAAAATCTAAATATTAAGTACTGTCACATTAAACAGAATATTAATTGTGCATGCTCCTCACAAGCGCAATGTATATGTACTTACTTTACTTTTTTTTTTCTTCACGCACCTAAAGTGATAACAAACAATGATCTCCAGCCACCCAATTACTATGAGGTAATGGAGTTTGATCCCTTAGCTCCTGCTACAGAGTAAGTCATTTATAAAATTATTAATTTATGTTTTGTCTCGGTTCCCTTTGATGACAGAGCTAACTGAGCTTGAGCTTGGTCATTCATTTAACTTTGTTTAGCTCTTGGCAGACATTTATGGCCTTATTAAAAAATGATTTATGAGGTTTTATAGTGGCCGTTGCTCTTAATGGCCTTATTGCTCTCAGCCTGTGACTGAAAAATAAAAATGCTAGAGACACACATTAAGAAGTAACTGGAACCAATATTCAGCATAGCTAGGTGGCAAATGTCTATCAAGCTTGAGAGGACACTTTTCTTTCCTGACATGTTAATGCCCCATTTTAAAACTGTTCTCCCAGAACGGAATCAAAGGATATATAAAAGAACTTCTTTGTGTTCAACATGACAAAAATATCCTTAAGAGTGGCCATTAAAATTGTTTTATAGCCAGGTATAGCCCTACAGTACACTTTCAGTATGTAAGAGACAGAGTTAGGAGGATCACACGTGGGGCCAGTGTAGGCCAATGTCAGCAAGACCTTGTTCAAAAGGAAAACTAAAAGGCTTTTAACTTGAAATCCTTACGGTACCATCACTTAATGATTTCCTGTTTGCCAGGTTGTATATGGGATGGTAAGCACATTATAGGGTTTTTATTATTTATGTGTTTATTTCTCTACATGCATGTCTGTGTACCAAATGTGGACCTGGACCTGCAGAGGCAAAAAGAGGGTGTCAGGTCCCCTGGAACTGTTGTTACAGATCATTCTAAACTTCTATATGGGTGCTGAGAATTGAACCCAGGTCCTCTGAAGAGCAGCCAGTGCTCTTAACTACTGAGCCACCTCTCCAGCCTCATATTATAGATTTAATAATATCTATCCTCTTGAATGAAAGATTACCCCCAAAATTGTGAAAAATGCTCAAAACAAGACTTTGGAAATCATTGTTCAGAAACTGGCAGCCTGGAGTCTAGATAGGTTCTCCAGTTGTATTTTGTTTGGCCTGTGCAGAATTTAAAAATGTACATTTTAAAAATCAATTACCAATAATTAAAAACTAGTATGTCCAAATAGTTAGTACTTCTCAAGATTTGGGATAGTGTAGAAACATCAGCCCTGTGTTCTTAACACTAGCAAAGGTGGTGGTAGTGTGGAGTATCTGTCTTCTGTGGAGTATGTTCTGTAGTTCACCATGTACCCATGACTGCCAATTGTAGCAGGTTTTCTTGGACCGCCAGCCCCAAATCATGACAGAGACTTATTATTAGTTATGAATGTTCAGCCTTAGTTTAAGCTTGTCACACTAACTCTTATAACTTATTTTAACCAGCTTTTCTTCATCTACATTTTGCTTCAGGGTTTTTTACCTTTCATTCTGTGTGTCCTACTTTGCTGCTTCCTCCATGTATAGCCTGCTGGCAGCTGCCTGACTGGTTGGCCTCAGGCACCTCCCTCTCTTTCTCTTCTCCTTCTCAAGCCTAGATTCCTCCTCCTACTTATTCTCTCTGCCTGCTGGCCCCACCTATCCCTCTACTGCCTACCTATTGGCTGTTCAGCTTTTTATTAGACCAATTAGGCAAGATAAAACAAATGCAACACATCTTTACATAGTTAAACAAACATTCTATTCTGCAACATTTCCCCCTTTTTGTCTAAATAAAAAGGAAAGGTTTTAAATTTAACATAGTAAAATTATATATAAGAACAATTATCAAGTAAGAATTACATTTACAATATCCAGTACATTTGTATTTGGCAAATTTAGAGAAAATTCCCATTATTTATCAAATCTTGGTGACTCCACAAAGTTTTGTACCTAATTTACCTTCTATCATAACTAAGAACTGTAACTATAGCTATCTAGTCTTCAACTCCATCCAAGACTCCAGAATGATATATTATCTGAGTAAACAGGAAGTGCAGTGCAAGCCACTTCCAAAACTATAGAAACTGCCAATGTTCACCCAAGGTTCTTCTGCAGTGTTGGGGCATCCATCTTGAGCCTACAGGTCTAGAATATCTGACAGACTTCTATGGAGCAGGAATTTTGAAGGAAATTTGTCTTGTCTTGGCAAATTTCGTCAGTCTTTTTCCTTTGTGTCCTGCTTGTCCTGTTTGTACAGCATACTGCCAGCAGGCAAGGCAAGGACAGTTTCTTGCCCAAATGGCTAGCTTTGCCACATCGAATGTAAACTCCATGTAGAGGCTCTTCCTTTCATGCCCATCATTATTTTATGAAGTAGATTGGTGCTGCCAGGATCACACTCTTCTCACTGGCATGAAAACCTTATGATATTAAGACATCTCAAAGGCCATATTCTGTAGTTCTCTGAAGCATTTGAAGATCACCTATCTATCTAAAATATATGTTTAACCTTGAAAACATGCCTAACATGACCACAAATTTGATTGTTATAGATGACTAACTACTAAATTGCATTTCTTAATTATACATTACATTTTTAAATGAGCTACATAGGTACAGTACCTTAAACAAAAATATAAACATATATACGGTTTAACAAAAATAACTTTAAATTTGTATCAATATACTAAAATCCATACCAATGTAAAATAAGAGGCTAATAGTGTCATTTTATCCTATATTCCTATATCCCCCCCTAAAGGATGACAAACATCCATAAACCACCAAATGACCAAAAACCACCTACCCCACCTCTTGGGAATGTGGGCATTGGGTTCTATAATCTGCTTCCTGTTGTCCGGGGCAGACAGAATTTTTAGAAGACCCTGAGAAAATTGTCAAATCCTGATAAAACTAGTTGTAACATTTGTGGTTCAGTCTTAGAACTGTTCCCATGCAGAGGCATCAGTATATATGTCACCTATCTTGTAGTTTTTCTTGATTTAATTCTAAAAAAAGATTTCTCTGTGTAGTTTTGGTGCCTGTCCTGGATCTCGCACTGTAAACCAGGATGGCCTCGAACTCACAGAGATCTGCCTGGCTCTGCCTCCCAAGTGCTGGCATTAAAGGCGTGCACTACCACTGCCCGGCTTTTGAATTAATTCTTTTATGTTTGTAGCCAAGATTTTCAGGTTTCTCCCAATCAAACCTTATCCTTATTAACCTTGAAGGAATCCACAGCCTATCATTTCCAACAGAATACATTTTCTGAATTCCACTTTAAAGTTAAGATATTCCTAAAGTATCTAGGCTGGTTTACTTCAGCAGTCCCCTTTTACAATCCAGTGTCTCTCAGCAGCTGTCTGCTCATCAGCATTCAAAAAATTCGAACTCCAGTCTCCCTGAGTATTTACCATCTTTACATGGCTTATTATTTTATATTATTTTACTCTTTGGAGACTTTATTTTTAAACTATTTACTTTTCCTATGACTGTCTACATCCATTTTTTCTTTCTTAAGTGGCTATGCACATTTTTTTTTAACATACTGTAACCTATTTAGAAATTTTTTGTCCCATCTGGACCTGTCTTTACTGTGTATCTGTAGCCTTTTCTCACTGTGTGAACCAAGCCTTAAAGGGCTGAGTGGCAGCTAGACCCTCCTCCACTGTGAGATTCTGGCAACTGGTTCCGCCCTTCCTCAGGTCCTTGAGACCTGATCCTTGAGCCTGCAGGCCTGGCTGAGCACTGCTTTTAACCAGGCTCTGCATCTAACTAACTGCCCCTGCTCTAGGAAGTTAGTACCCACACTGTGGCAGGCATTTTGACTTAGCTTGCTGTTTCTACTTAGCATGCCAGCTGCTCAAGTGTTCACTGTACAGCAGAGCCTCTTAAAGGAGCCATATCCATTTTGGGGGATTTTTTTTTTTTCTGTATTTTTTGTTTTCGACTTTCTCAGGCCCTGTATTGGGTGCCAAATATAGCAGACTTTCTTGTGCTACCAGCCCCTAAATCATGACACAGATTCTTATTATTAGTTATGAATGCTCAGCCTTAATTTAGGCTTGTCCCACCAGCTCTTATAACTATTTTAACCTGTTTCTCTCATCTATGTTTTGCCTTGGTGCTGTTTACTTTTTTTCAGCCAGTATCCTGGCACACGTAAGCATTTGATATATTGTCCCCTTACTTAAACCCTAAGAGTAGACAGCCATTTTGCCATCATTTATTAATTAACAAACAGTAATGGACTCAGGAGACCTTCCTGCCCGGACTTGAATGCTGGGATTATAAGTATGCACCACCACACCCAACTGCTAGGAACTTTTACTAACTCAGGATGATGGAATTTCTCTTGGCCAAGTTTGATAAAGTACAATTGAACACTGAACATATGTAGTTACATAGTTAAAGAAACTGGTACTTAAATTCCATGCCATTACGTCAGGTTCCTGAGCATATTTAGATTAACTAGCTGCTTTAAGTAGGTATGTGTGTCTTAGGTACCATAGGTGAAATGGGCAGTAGGGGAGCTGGAGAAGAAAAACCCTGGAACTCTTTACCAGTGTGGCTCTTACTTTCTGGAGACTTAAAGCTTCAGTTCCACTGAAGGTCGCATGAAATCCAGGAATTTCTAAGGAAAAGCTGAGACTCTTAGAAGTGCTGGAATTTTCACATCACTGGTTGGTGAGGAATCCCAGGTCAACATATTTTTTTGGTCATATCTTCAGAATACACAAAATTCTCTTGAACATTTCATGTATACCAAAGGGAGTGACTGTTAACCTAATTTTGAACAAGACAAGCTCTCTGTTCTTATAAACATTAAATGTAATATGGACAAACAAGCTATACAAACTGGCAGGCAAATAGATGTGTCAACAGTGTGAAAGGATATAGTAACTACAGTGTATATATGATAGGAAGAACTAATGTAAATGAAGGCTAGAGGGAACCATAGGAGACATTAACTTTTGTCCAATCTACAAAATAACTTGGATAGAATCCCAGTAGAAAGCTTTAGCACATTCCATGAACTGGAAATGCCAACACAGATAATGAAGAAAGTAATAGGGAACCTAGTGCCGGGTGTGGAAGTTTAACCTGCACACAGCTATGAACACTACTCTAAGTACAACCAGGTCAAGAACTGAAAACTAGATGTTGGACTCAGTTACATGGAAATAGGTTTTATTAAAAGCTATTTTAGTGAATTGGGGACAGAAGCCACATTTCATTGTTAAAAAGTAAGAGTGAAAATACATACAAATATCTTACAAGAACTTAAGTTCTTGTATATCTTACAAGAACTTAAGTGTAAAGAGATGATGGGCATGGCTTGGGAACTAGAGTATTATTGAGGTAGGTTCTAGTAGTTATGTGCTAAGAGACTGCACCCGTATAAAAAATGGAGCTACTGAGGGTTAGAACCTAGTATAAAGGGAGAAGGTGAAGATTTGGAAAAGAGGGCATTTGCTGAAGAGGTGTTTGAGAAGACGGCTGACAGGTCCATGGAAGTAAAGGGCAATGCACATGAATATAAATTGAAGGGATTGAAAAGGACAGTGAAGTTTCCATATTATGATGAGGAACTTATTAAGACATGAGGTTTTTTCCTGAGAGATACTGAGATCAGTGGTTGAAAGAGGGTGAAAGGTAAAATTACTGGATGGAAAGCCTAGAATTTTAGAAACATGGTAATTTATGAAGTTTGTCACTTTAGTTTATTGGATAGTGCTGTTATTTTGGGAGATTTCTCACAGCTGTGTTTTGCTATATTCTATATATGAATGCTACCTTTGGGTACAGATATTTTTGAGCTATAAAGACACATATCAAAAACTGAGGGAAATTATTAAAAATTATAATTTATTAAAAGTACAATGACCAACACAAGCTAAAGACTTCTCCCATCTAGACTATAATACAATATTAAAATAAAGCACACTATTCGTATTTTGAAAATATTTTAAAACTAGATTTTTTTTAAGTAAAAAAATCAAACTGCCCAAATTTGAACCATAGTTTTCCTTTTAAATCAAAAGTAAAAATAAATTGGCCTTTAACAGGCATGGGAAAGAACTCGTAACATTAGATGTTGTATGTTAGAATAAGCTCAAGGATAAAGATCTTTCTTTGTATTCACTTAAGATTCCTGATACCCCCAACAGCCTGTATTTTTAATTCTGGTGGTGGTAATATAGTACTTTGAAACTGATGTGTAATTCTTCTGCCTTGGTGGCTTTGTTTCAGAGCTGTTTATGAAGAAATTGATGCTTACCACCACAAAGGAACTCAAAGTCATAGTGACTGCTAAGGTAAAAAACAAAAAACAAAACAAAACAAAACCCACCAGTTTATACAACTTAGATTCCATATAATTAAGTGAAATTATCACATTTTGCATTAAATTCTACAAGCACCATTTAAGTCTGACACTTATTTTGGTACAATACCAAGTTCCTCTGAATTACTCAACACTGACCAGTGCTCATTAATGACATATAATCTCCATGATCATATCAACTAGAAATGAGGCACAGAAATATAAAAGTTGGTTCTGGGTATATAAGTATTAATACTAACAAAGCAGATATCAATAAAATTTCTTGTCATTTTAATACTACTCTTACGGTTTCAGTGTGCAATCCATACCTGTTAGTTGTACGAACAGAATTCATTAGTGCTCCTGCACCAGTTATCCTGTTTATACACTACTGAATGCCTGGTCTCCATTGACCTATTCCCTTTTTATTCCCTTCACAACTCCAACCATGGAAGAAGTGCATTCCAATCTTTCCTCTGCTTAATTGTGTGGCTTTCAAGTCTTTCAAGGAGTGCAGGAAATGGGTCAATGTCTTCCCTTTATTCCAGATGCATGATCAGCTCATTAGCAGCACAAAAGGCCAACTCTCTAAAGTAGTCCCTGCTCAACAAAGGCCTGAAAGACAAGACCTGCCAACAGGGAAAGCCACAGTGGACCACTTCTCTGCTGTGATGAAGCTTCAACAGAATAGTTAACATTTTCCAGCTAACACTGCTGTTCCTGACAGTGGCTCAGGATTTCAGGAGAAACTGGCTATAACAATTACACCTTCAGCAGAAGGAACTGCCTGGTACTAGGCCAACTGGTTAAATTGTAGACTCTTATGCTGCGGAGGCATTCCTACCAATAGAAATCATCACAGACCTACAAGGGTACTTGAAGATCGTCCTACTACAAAACATTGTGAACAGATGGGGCAGGAAGTGAGGAGGAAAATGAGTGCCTTCATTTAACTGAATTTGAATGTAGAAGTCAGTTTGCACTTGTTTATAAATGACACTTTGGTTTAAACTTGATGACTCGTTTAATTATATTTCAAGTGCCTGAGCAGGCCACTGCATCAGGTGGCCTTTATAAAGATAAACTTTCTTGCCTTTAACTATAATTTACACTTTGATTTGAAATAAATACTACTGGAAAACAAAACTGTATCATTTACTTAAAATTAAATTACTATTAATTTAAGAGAGTTGTGTTTTTGTTTTTGTTTTGTTTTGACCTCAAGGAGCTTTTATGTCAGTAAGTCTTCACAATTTCATCCTTACATCATACATTAATGAACTTGAAATTGTAACAATAAATGCTAGCATAGACTAGCAGGTGTAATTCTATTAGATCATTATACCATCATTTCCAAGTCACTGGCTATACAATACTTTGAATAAAATAGCCCTCAATCTCAACAGAAAAAGCCACCTTTGAATTAAGAATGCGAACTTGGAGCAGGCTGTCAGAGCTGAGCGATTCTTCTTCCACTTTAAGTTTTTTAAACTGTCAGTTCGGCCAAAAACAGCTCAGTAGGTAAAGGCATTCACTGCCTTGTCTGACAACCTTGATTCCTGAAAAGCCACATGGTGAAAGAAAGCCGTCTCCCACAGTGTGTCCACTGACCAGCATATACGTGCTGCAGCATGGATGCCACTTTCTTTCCCCGCATACTCACAAAATAAAACAATTTTTAAACAGTGTCAGTTTATACTGAAGGAAAACAGCAGCCACCTTGCTTGGTGATAAGTTCTGTGAACTAAAACAAACCACTTGTGCACATTTCCTAAGTTTTCAGATGCATTGTTACAAGTGTGAAGGCAACTACAGAATTAAACTGAACTACTAAAGCAGTTGGTGTGTGTGTGGGCAGCCACAGCATGCATATAAAAGCCAGGAGAGTTTCCCAGCTCAACCTCTCATCTCACTTTAAGGACTCTGGGATTACAGATATGAGCTACTGCATTTACTCTTTTAAGGCTGGATCCAGGAACCAGAACTCAAGTTGTCGGGCCTATGGGGCAAATAATTTAACCAGTGATTCATCTCCCTGGCTCTTCATGCTGTTTTTAATAATCACACGTGTGGTACATTGGATATATTTTTCAGAGGCATGGTAATATTCCTTCTCTATTACTTAAAACAGAGCAATGTTCATTCCCTGCCCTTAAGTACCATCACAAGATAGCAGCATCTTTTCATTAGCTTTGAACCTATTCTCTCAGTCTTAAATAGGATAAATGAAGTTGGGAAGAAAGAAATAGAACCATTTAAAATACAAGGTTTCAATATACATTACTGTAGAATATTTCTCTTCTGAGAAAGAACAATACATGATTTTCCAAAAATCACAAATCTGAAGCAGGTCTTGGAAGCTACTTCAATTATAGCCTGGAACTGGCAACTTGTGCCCTTCCTTTGCTTCAAAAAAAGTGTAAGAAAGAGTGATGAGATCAACATTCACCATTCTTGGATCTTCTGCAAATTCAGGATCAATGTAGAAAAACACTGGCATATCAACTTCTTCTTGTGGATTAAGCCTTTGTTCTTCAAAACAGAAGCACTACAAATTACAGAAAGGTATTTAGTTAATAACATTCCTGTTCTATTACTTAAAACAAAGCAATATTCATTTCTTGTCCTTAAGTGCCATCGTAGGGTAGCAACATCTTTTCATCACAGACTGAGTTTTGCTTTAAGGGTTAGGAAACAATTTAATTCTAATCTTTTTTTTTGTTTTGTTTTTTCGAGACAGGGTTTCTCTGTGTATTCCAGGGTTTCCTGGAACTCACTTTGTAGACCAGGCTGGCCTCGAACTCACAGAGATCCGCCTGCCTCTGCCTCCCGAGTGCTGGGATTAAAGGCGTGTGCCACCACTGCCCGGCTAATTCTAATCTTAGAAGCATATACAGTAGCCAGGTGTAGTAGTAAAACTCTTTGATCCTACCACTTGGAAGGCAGAGTCAGGTGGATCTCTGAGTTTGAGTCATCCTGGTCTACAGAGCTATAGGATAGCCAGGATACACAGACCCTGTCTCAAACAAACAAAAGGAGCAAACACAGGTTTGGCTTTGCTCTCCAGCTAGATGGTGTAAGCAATGAAGATTAAAAAAACAGCTTTATGTTTAGAAGTAAATATTGATTGATCTAGGCTTTTTTTCCCCCCCCTCTGAAACAGGGTTTCACACTGTAGCCCAGCCTGGCTTAGAACCCACTGCATATCCATATGCAGGCTAGACTCTACCTCATGGCACTGCTTCCATCTCAGCCTACTGAGTATTAGGATTACAGACATGAACCACAAGACCCAGCCAGAAAATGAATTTTTAGAAATTAAAAGCATTTAATTCATACTAAGCAGTTTCACATACTTTTATCATAAAGTTTATTCAGTTTACCTGTATTTTATTGAAATACTGTCCAGCTTCAAATGGTACAACATTATATGTAGAAATTCCAATTATTGGTTTGTCAGTAGGATTCTTCGCTTTATAAAATGCCAGTGCAGTCTCTCCTGGTACCACCTGTTTCAATAAATACACAATACAGTTGATACTATTATTTCCTTCTGCTAAATTAAGAGTCAGATTATTTTTCTATTCATTGGGCCATACTACCTAAACCAATGTACTGTGAATATTGCCACAATCCTATCTTAGTTTCAGACTGTATTTGCTGATGTCAGTAACAAATTAGTTATGAATATCAAAGTTGGTTGTCTGATGTCTTCAAGAAATAATCTACCATTAGTTAAAATGTGTCCAAGGACAAGCTAGACAAACCACAGCTCAAGCCTAACTACTTTATAACAGTAAAACCTGAATGTCATGATTGCCAAATTTTTTAAAGGATGCCAATGTTAAACTTACCTCAATTCTAAATAACTTAAATTTACAACCAGTGTAAAACTGACTGAACAAAATCTGTTAAACTAAAAGGAGTTAATACTTTGAGAAATTAAAAACAGCAACAAAGGTAGTAAAAGATTTCCACTGGATATTCTGTCACCTGTACCAATTCGCCATCACCCTGTTTACTGCCATGCAAGTTGTACAATTATTCAAAATCATAACCTACAAAATCCTTAATGAAAATTAAGCGATGTTTAGTAAACTGGGCAAGCACTGTTTTGTAAGGGTTTGTTAATAATAACGTTTGAAATTAAGGCTTGTGAGGTTAATCTACAGCTAAAAATCATTCACCTCAAATCTTCCCAGGACTGCAATTAGTAAAAATTTAGGAACATTTTGGATACAATGATGCTGGAGTATAATATGACTACTGTTACTACTGAAATAATTACTTCACATCTTTAAAATTTTTCTTAGTGCAGATGTTTAGCTCAGTGGTAGACTGCTTCCTCAGCGCATACAAGACCCTTGGTTCATACCTCAATACTTTCTCCTCCTCCCAAAATTATATTTTTTTCTTTTTGACAGACAGAAATACTACTGATAAACCAGTAAATTACTTATTATGACCAATAATTCTCCACATTTTTCTATTATCACTTATACCATAGTAAAAGTTAGGAAAGCTATATGACATGATTAGGCACTGCTAAACTCAACATTAATGACCAAAGGATTTAGTCAACTTTTAATCACATGGTTATAAACACATGACATTATTTTAAGTTGATTAAAAGTTAACATATAGCCAGCACCATACATAACACATGCCTCTATACCTTTAATTCATTAGATCTTAATGCCATGGTTGAATATTTTTAAGGGGATATCAATGTCAAACTAACCTTAAATCTATTTACAGTAAGTTTATAACCAAAGTCAAATTGACTGAATAAAGCCTTTGTTTAAACAGAGGTTAATGTACTGAGAAATCAAGAATAATAGCAAGCAAGGCTAAGCTGAAGTAGGAGGATCATGAGTTTGAGGTTGGCTTGCGCTACAGGGTGAGACTGTCACAGAAACCCCAAATGTCATAGTTTCATTTAAATGTAAGGTACTATCAAAAAGTAAACATTTCAAAGTTCTAATATATTCCTTGAGGAATTCCATTTCATGAATTATATCTCATGAATATTATCAGGGGTAATTACTCATGGGGTGTACTTGCATTTTACAGTGAGTTTAGATGGGTGTAACACTTTAGCACAGATGAATCCATTAGTCACTCACATATAACTCAGTTTGCTGAGGTCTGAAGTTCCACTGGAGACTGGCATGCACATCAGCATTGAAGGTGACCTTAATGATTCGATCCTTAACAGGCACCATGTTTTCAATCTCGTCTGATGAGTGCCCAGCCACTGCTGATCCTCCAAGTCCTGTAGTCTAGAACAAGACACTGGATATATTAAGCAACGGTTTTTAGATCTTCATTTATTTCCTGGACAAAAGTAAAATTTAAAAAACAACTGAATGTTCTACTTTGAGCCAAATTGTATACTCCCCTGATCATTTCCTTTAATTGTGTCAACGGTTTGCCTATATTTGTTAAAGTGATTCCTATTTTTTCAGCAAGTCATTTTAAAAAAGCAGATTTTGAAGACAAGCTATTATTACTGAGTATAAAGCAAAAATTTGAAGTGTAACCTTTCATGAAATAGTTCCCTTCATTGTTAGTGTATTTCACATAACCAATTATTCAATGAAAAAAAAGAAATTTTACCCAAACCTGGTCATTTCAATTAAAACACAGAAATGTTCATGCGTTTATCCTTTTCTGTATTATAGCTTTTATGGTTGAAACCAATTCATAGTTTTATTTTTATATTCTGCTTTCCTTGGACATCATAAATGTTTCCCCATGTGGGTGGATCAATGATTTTTCTAACACTTACCTATAATTCTCCACATACACACGTATCATTTATCCTTCATTATCAGTTAATGAGTACCTAACCCGTTTTTTAGTTTTTTATTTTTGGTTACCCAGTCAACTTCCATAAAGCACCAGTAATTTTTGTTTGGCATTTCCTTATTGCTATGATTTCCTTATCAGATGTGGGGGTGATGCTACTTCTAAGACATTCTTCTGCTGCGTGAGGTTAACAGAATTATGATTTCCAGATAATTTACCTTTCCTACACCAGGAAAACAGAAAGCCAATTTTAGGCTAAGGAAAGACTCCCGTGTTACTATTTTACTATCTTTCCTTGTTACACAAGTTACTTAGTTTCATTCAATTTCTCTCAACATTGTCAAATTACATTTTAATCCTAAAAGACAAATCACAGGGCCTTATTTCACAGTAAGTATATACTTCTGTTTAAGAGACTAAATTTTAAGACGAACTATTTTTCCAAAAGAATTTAAGTCAGTTGAATAAAAAGCAACTTAAGTGTTCTGAATTATCAGCCCCTTATACATTTTTGGGACATATCTTATTAAAGTTTCTCAGGTTAGGTGCTTAAACTAAAATAGACAAACAGGTAGAAAACAGTCGCTAAAATGATGTCCTGGGCTCAAGCCCAGATCTACTACTAACCAAGGCAATCAGCGTCTGGCTGGGTTACATTTTAATTGGCTCATAAACTGGCTTCCTATATTTACTTCCTTATTTCTTGCTCTAAAACTTGGTGATTCCACAGTACCAGGGCATTCTTTCGGACATACCAACGTTAAACATGGAACTTGATTTTAAGGTTACTTTTTAAAAATCCAATGTTAACCTAGCCTTGCCTGACGAAAGCCTGTGAACATAAACACGCAGGAGTGTCAATGACTTCCTATCTGTAGGTCTCAGGACTACTGGCATTTTAGGCTGGATAATCCTTCTCTTTTTGGAGGGACGAGGTGTCCCGTGGAACCTCCAGGTATCTAACAACCCCAGGAGGACCCTATCCCTGTGCTTCACAGAGTGCCTGGAAGCTCATTCCTTCGGAGGCGTGGTACGCACGCTCCATCACCACCGGAACTGTGACCTTGAGCACGTCTGTCCGGGTCTGGAGCCCAAGAGACCCCTGACAGGTCCCCGGGGTCTCCCCGTCCCGAGGCCCCGCAGGATGATGGCGCAGGACGCTCCACCCTGCACCCCGTGCCTCCCTACCTGGCAGTAGAGCCGATAGAGGGGCACGGCGGCGTAGGAGGCCCCCAGCATGCCCACGGCGGCCGCGGCCACGTAGGTGAGCACCGTCTTGTTCCGCCGCCGCCACTCGTCCTCCTGCGCGCGCTGGGAAGGGTTGCCGCTCCTCGGCCGCCGGGGCGGCTGCACGGCGGCTCCCCGGGCCCCGCTCGGGCGCTTCCACGTCCCGAGCCGCCTCAGTCCCCGCTCCGCGCCTCCATCCCAGCCGGGCCTAAGAAGTCCCCGCCCGGCACTCTCCACAGTGCGGCCCCACCACCCAGGCTGGCTCCAGCACCGGCCGCACCAGGCGACGATCCCCCATCGCGGACACCAAAGCCCTCCCATAACCCCCCGGAAAGAACTCCCGCCTGTCAGGACCGCTAAGCGAGATCTCGCGAGACCTCCCGCGTCTCGCGGTAACCGGGTCTGAGCCCCGCCGCTGCCTTGACTACCAGATTCCTCAGGTAGCAGCGGGGCTACGGAGGCCGGGTGGCCCGAAGAGGGTAAGTTCGCGTTTTCTGCTAGGTGGCTGTGCCTTGCGCTTTGTTTCCCCCTACTACTTCTTGAATTTACTTCGTGGAGAGTGCATGTGGGCCCTCTGCCTGCAAGCTCCTCGCTGGGGATTGCACTGTAACAGTTACACCCACCTTCCCAAACTCCACCAAGCCTTTGTCTCGACCCAGCGGCCCCCAGCGGCAGCTCTCGCGCGGGGCTTCCTCTTGGGGTTCACTGGCCCGGTGGCTCACTACCTCTGGCCTGACCTCGGGCGATCTTCCCCCTTCCAGGAACAAACCGCAAACCGCATCCCTCTCCAACACTCTCGACGTCTGCATCTTCTCAGCCCGTGGGCAGACGTCTTCCACTGCGCTGACACCCCTTTGCTTTTTTACCCAGCAAAAAAAGTCAAGTCAGAGAGCCGCTCGCAAACTGGCGTTTGTTCAGAACAGAGGAACCAAGATAGGAGGGCCTTTAAAGGAGGGAGTGATGGAATAAGGATGTGTGCCTCCTGCAGGCAGAGACCTCCCGGGAAATATGTAATAGCTTCCTTCAGTTCTCTAATCGGACAAACACAGACCACTATTAAATAGCAGCTAAGAGCAGATTCGGAGGTTGAGCATTGATGATTTTACTGTGGTCTTGTCCTTACATCTGTTTAATTTTGTTATGACTTCTGCGTAACTTGCCTTATTTCGTGAGTGGAAATCACAGTAGTTCGTGAGGATAAGCATATAAAGTGATTTTCCCACTGTTTCAGGCATAGTAAGAATTTTGTAAAAGCTAGGTCTGATTTCTAATGGCTAGAGTGGGTCCAATTATCCCCACTTTGTGGAAACCTGAAGGCCTAAAGAACTGACAGTCAACATTGATTCCTTGCACTTTTTCTTTGGCTGGGGCATCATCCAAAACAAATCAGGCACAATCACTGTTGTTATTGATTGCACTGTCTACTGAAGGATTCAGAAAATAAACCTGTAAATAAGGGAATTTCAGATAACATCTGCTCTCAAAATAGCTGATGTCATGAAATAATTGAGAGTGACAACGAGGAGGGGATACTCAAGTTATGTCTCTCGGTAAGAGGTAAAATAAGGTCTTCCTAGAGGTGACATTTGAGCCTACTCCTAAACCGTGAAAAAGAGCTGCCCACAAAACAACAGTCTCAGGTCATACGAAAGTCCAGAGGCAGGAATGGGCTGGAGAGGATTAAATAACCCAAAAGAAAAACAAAACAAAACCCGTGTCAGTGTGAACCTTGCACAATGAGATGAGTTGGTGGTGGAAGGAAATGGGGTAACAGCAGGTACACAAAGACCTGATAAAGCCATTTAAACCATGTCTAAGGGAAGCTCAGTTGTTAGGAACACATGAGTGACTTGATCTGATGTTATTCACACTGAAGGGAGAGGAAGATGCTAGTCACCTGGTGAGAATGCACAGGGCAAGGGTGGAAGCAGAGATGAGGAGGCAGCTGTAGCAGTAGTCGAAGAGAAGATGGAGGCCTTGAGTAAGTGACTAGTGACCACCAAGTCATTGTCTAGTACAGCACTCCAGTACATTGTCCCTCAAGTGACAAAACTCTTACCTACAAATTCACTTCCATTTTGTCAGGGCAGTGTTTGATCAGCCTTTCCCTAGGTATGTACTTTGACTTTTACACCAGATGGTCAAATTTTTAGGATAAGAGCTGTCATGTTTTAAATTTCTACATCGTAGACTCAAATTCCATGCCAGGGGGTTAAGAGCTTATGCTGTTCTCACAGAGGACCTGGGTTCAGTTCCCAGCACTCACCTGGGGACTTGGAGCTTTTACTCCAGTCCCAGAGGCTCTGATACCCTTCTCTAACCTCTTTAGGCAACACACACACACACACACACACACACACACACACACACACATACACACAGTGCACCACACATGCATGCAGACAGTACACTTGTACGTTTTAAAGAGATCCTATACTGACATTAATGTCAGTCAACAGTATATTTCCTTCAAACTTTTCCCTCTCTCCAGGTATTTTTTCACCCAGGTTATTCAAAGCAATTGTATAAATATGTCATTAATAGAGTTGTAATCATGAATGCTTTTATTTATTAATTGAATGTGAATATCTGAGGTACAGCCATTTTGATTGCAGTAAAGTGATGTGGGCCTTTTTAGATTTCTCTGTTAATAAAATAAAATAGGCACCAATCCAATCCCCATATGATAATGTAAAAGGACAGTTCATGTTTATAAAAATGTTTCTGGATGATAATTAAAATATTTCTATTTCCAATTTTTACTTTGAAATAATTTTAAAAGTTACATAAATGTTGCAGAAATAATAAATTTCCTACTTGTCCTTCACCTAGTTTCCCTAATCTTAAAGGTCTTTGTACCATTTGAGAAGAGAGCAGACATGATATTCTGGAACTGTAAACTTAATACTTACACGAGTATTGATTACAAGGACACAGCACAGCCATCAAAATCAGGTATTTAGTATCAATCTAATATTACCATGCTATCACCTTGGGCCGCCATAACAAAACACTTCAGACTAGGTTACTCAATGAACAGATTATGTTTCTGGAGGCTGGAAACCAAGATCAAGGTCCTGGCTAATCCATTTTCTCATGAGAGTACTTCCCAAATTGTAGCAGCCTTGTGTACTAGCATGCCTGGGAGAAGTCGGCAACCTTTGTGATGCCTTTCTTATGGGCATACTAACTGCATCTGATCCATCGTTTGTTCTCCATTATGATCTCATTTAACCTTAATAACTCTAATCTCAATAGAGCTGCAATGGGGCTCTATTTGAAGAACATGGACCTTCAGAACTTCACACCAAGGAATCCATGGGTTCTGCTTAAGTTAATACCACTTATGGTAGTTTAAGTATAATTGGCCCCCATGAGCTCTTAGGGAGTGGCACTATTAGGAGGTTGGGCCTTGTTGGAGTAGGTGTGGCCTTGTTGGAGGAAGTGTGTCGCTATGGAAGCAGGCTTTGAGGTCTCCTGTGTTCAAGTTAGGCCTAGTGTAGCTCATTTCCCGTTGCCTGTGTGATCGAGATGTAGCTCCTTCTCCAGCACCATGTCTATCTGCATGTCACTATGTCACGCCATGATGATAATGAATTAAACATCTGAAACTGTAAACCACCCAAAGAAATGTTTTCTTTATAAGACTTGCCATGGTCATAGTGTCTCTTCACAGCAACAGAAACCCTAAGATACCACTTGTCCCATTTATTTCCAACTTAGGTCTATAATCCAGTCCAAGATGGCCCCCTGTTTTTAGGTGTCTGGCCTCTTTAGTTTTCACCAATCTGAAGTAGTTCTTTAGCCTTTCCACACGACCTTGATATTTTTTTTTAATAGTGTCAGCTGGTTAATTGCTATAGTGTCCCTGGGTATGTGTTTTTCTGATTTTTGTGTGTGATGCTTTCTCGTGGTTTATGAGCCTCTGAGGGAAACATAAGTGAAGTGCTTGTCTCATTGAATTTCTTTAGGAGTCACGTAGTGTTAACTTGCTTCATGACTGTGAGGTTTTTATCTCTTTACTAAGATGTAAAGTCTCAGTTAGGGTTTCTATTGCTGCAACAAAACACCAAGTTGGGGAGGGAAGGGTGTATTTGCCTTACACTTCAGCACTTCTGTTCATCATTGAAGGAAGTCAGGACAGGAACTCAAACAGGGCAGGATCCTAGAGGCAGGTGCAGAGGCCATGGAAGGGAGCTGCTTACATAGTTTGCTTCCTCTGGTTTGCTCAGCCTGCTTTCATATAGCACCCAGGACCACCAGCCCAGGAATGGCACCACCCACAATGGGCTGGACTCTCCTCATTGATCACTAATTGAAAAATGCCTTACAGCTGGATCTCATGAAGGCATTTCCTCAACTGAGGCTCCTTCCTCTCTGATAACTACCTTGTGTCAAGTTGACACACAGAACCAGCCAGTACATGTATCTTCAAGGATTGGTTTGTTTTTATTTTTGTTTTGAGACCGTCTCCCAAAGAATCTCAGGCTGGCCTCAAACTGACAATCCTTCTGTATCAGCCTTCAGCACTCCAATTACAGACATATACCACCGTACCTGGTGGGGAACAACTGTTGGGATTATCTGCAAGGCAGAGTGTTACTCTTTGCATCTTTTTGATTCTGTGTAATATCAGTACAGACCAGTGAATTCCTATTCTAAGGGTAGATTTTCCTGTTGTCATGCTCCTCTTCCATTTTCCTGCCCTAACCTTGGCACCAGCCAAACTGCAGGGGTTTGGCTTCCTTTAGTGGAGAGTGATATTTAGAAATAAAACCTGGGATCCAGAAGTAGTCATTATTTCGAGACCTTCTCAACACAGAACCAGGCAATTTGGATGTATAGAGTTACCGATGTGTATATGTGCCCAACATGAGAGATAAGTCTACTGTTACTTTTAATACATATAACTTCCTGCTTGTTCCTCTAGTACATGAGCAAATCACCATAGCTGAAAACTTAGCCACAGACATGTGAGCTCACTTCTGTCTGCTGTGTCAACCCAAAGAATATGCTCCATTTGGGGCACCATCTGAAAGCTCAGCAGGACAAAAGCGAAGAGAGCAGAGCCAATAGAAACTTGACTATAGTTAGCACTGGGCAGTTTTGAAGACCCGGAGGAAGAAAGGAAGGCCACAAAGGAGAGGCTTGATTCTGGGAACACATTCCCTTCCCCCACCCTCTTTCACGCTCAGCCACAATTGAGGCCAATCTTCCCATTCTATAGCTGAAGAGCAAACAGACTGAAAGTATTGAAGTAACTTGTACAAGCAAAGTCGGAGGGATAGAATCAGAGTTGGAGCTCACACTTAAAATGTTTGTGACTCCTTGCTTCTTGGTGTTTTTCCCTGCTCGGTACAGAAAGCAGTTTTGCAATGGACAATGGTAGCAACAAAACAACAATTTCCTTTTCCATATCAGGAAAATTGTCTCCTGCCTTGATTAATGTGCTAAGTTGTCTATTTATAAGGTAGCACATTGTAAAATGATTTCTGAGCTAGAACAAACTGGAATTAAACAGAAGATTGAAGTCAGAAAACAGTGTGGAGGCCTGAGGTCAAGGATCTTATAATACGAGATTGATATATACAGCTAGAAGAATAATGCAGTATTAAGAAATGCTGAAATATATTTGTTTTTCTCTAAAACTTTGAATGAATGCTTACCCCTAGGCTATAATTTGGTGAGTCTGAGTGTGTTTGTGATGTTGCATAAATCACTGTGGTAACTAATGCTGGGTAGTGTTCCACCATGGATGGAATGTGAACTCCTCGGGGCTAGTCTAACCCTGTTCTCCAGCTAGAAGTATGATTACACATTTAAAATGTAAAGCTTGGACTGGCACTAAAGATTTGACACTTAATGTCAAATGTCATTTTTTTTTCAGCAGAAAATAATTCAACCTTGTAAAGTTAGTGATGGCCATGTCTAGTTTTACATTTATAAGGTAAAATAAATTATCATATAAACCTTTTGATATTTGCATATTATTGTCTAACCTAACCTGGTTGTTGTTTTTCTGAAAATTTAGAGATGATGAAGTTAGAGTTTTAAAGTTTGGTTGGCAGTTACATTTTATATGTAATCGAAAAAATTTTTAATTAAGTAGTTAACTTATTCTTTGGTTTTTTTGAGACAGAATTTCTCTGTGTAGCCCTGGCTGTCCTGGAACTTGCTGTGTAGACCAGCCTGGCCTCGAACTCAGAGATCCGCCTGCCCCTGCTATCCCCCAACCCTAGTGCTGGGGTTAAAGGTGTGCACCATAATGCATGGCCCATATTTTTCAGTATTTTTTTTTTTGGTTTTTTTTTTTTTGAGCCAGGGTTTCTCTGTTTGGTTTTGGTGCCTGTCCTAGATCTCACTCTGTAGACCAAGCTGGCCTGGAACGCACAGAGATCCGCCTTGCTCTACCTCCAGAGTACTGGGATTAAAGGCATGTGCCACCACTGTCCGGGATTTTTCAGTATTTTTAAAGCATAATATAATTGTAGCTTCAGCCTAAATATGGTAGCTATTGATCTGTATTTCCTAGCAGTTTGTTTGCTTAATAAAATTCCTAGATTCGTCCAGCAATTCGAGATAACTAGCAATTATTTTAATAGAAATAGCAGCTGTTTATTTTGGAGCTCTTTATTATAATAATTGGGTTCACAGTATGAAGGAATACATATTTATATAAGTAGTAAGAAAAATGAGTTGTAATTTAGTTGGAAGCAGGCTAGATAATCACTGTATCCCAATTAGCGCATAGCAATGCCATAAAGTTGCTTCAGAATCTCTTGGTGTCCTTCTTCCTTATTTCCTGACAGCTGCTTTTATGCTTTTTTGATGGACTGGTCCCCTTTTATGGGCCTTAATGAGCTTGTATAAGTAACAGATGTGATGAAAAGAAAGCATTCATTTATACACGCTCTTCATTCAAGTAACATTTATTATAGTAAAGCCACCTCCATGAATATGTCACTTGTCCATTCCTACAGGACACTGCTCTTAAAGTGTTCCTCTATTTTAGATGGTCCTTGGACTTGATTTGATTCTCTGTTTGTTTCTGTCTTGAATTTGTTAGTAGTTATTTGATGTGGAACTTTGTGTTTTCATTTTGTTTTAGGGCCTTGTTATAGCCAATCCTGATCAAATTAGACTTGAGTTCACACACACACACACACACACACACACACACACACACACATACATAGCACCCAGCATACACCTTTCATGTCTCAAATGGACTGATATTCTGTTTGAGCTAAAGAACAATCTACCTATTAGAATATAGAATGTTAAAGACAAAGGCATAAAGCCAAGGGGAAATGTATAATCAGAGAGTCCAACCTTAGCTAGTTAAAGACAGAATAAAGTCAAAAGGCAAATCTCAGTCTCTAGTGAACAGTCAAGCCATTCTTTGACCTAACATCGAGCTCCTTTCCTTTGTGCACAAGATTACAGAATGTAGACCCTGCCTCGCTCTGGACCCTCCCTCCTGTCCTGTCTCTGTTCACTATGCTCTAGCTGCACTTCGTGTTCTGTAGCTGCCCAAATGTGTGCTGCTCGTCATTTGTCTCATGTGTCTTCCCAGTCATGGCTCACTATTGGTCGGGTATTAGCTATTCTAAATTTGCCTTCCTTCCTTCCTTCCTTTCTTTTTCTTTCTTTCTAGCTGAGGATCGAACCCTGGGCCTTGTGCTTGCTAGGCAAGCGCTCTACCACTGAGCTAAATCCCCAACCTCCTAAATTTGCCTTTCTTTGCCCAGTCTCCTTTGACATTACCTTCCAGTATCTGAAACACAACACATTTTATTGTAGCTCTTTATTGTTTTCCTACACCACTGAGAGCAGAAACCTTGGCTTGTTCACCAAGGACCAGAATTTGGTTCATTACATACATGGGACTGAACTTAGTTATTGATGCAGTAACACACAAATGAAAGCAGACAGGAAGATGTTGGGTCGTTTCAGGAAACTGCTGTGAAGAGCTCATGTTTCACAAAGCCCCAAAGTCTTCTTTTTTTTTTTTTTTTGAAGCATTTTCCAGTATCTTCCACAAGATTAGGCTGTGTGCTATTGGCAGATTCTTATTTGCCCACCCCCAGGAAAAATGAGCAGCATTCCTAAGCTGCTTGAATTCTTGAAAACTGCACTAGCAGAGCAAACGTTGCCTCTGGATACCGAGTAGAGGTAGTGAAATAGCGCTTTCATTCACCTTTCTTTCTTGGCCATAGGAAAATTCCACATTACCTAAAGAGGATCAGTTAAGTAAGGTTAAGTAATGTGAAGGGAGGCATTCCTAATCCCCCATCTTTTTTTTTTTTTTTTTTTTTAAAGAGAAATACTTAAGAGAGGAGACAAAGTAAGGAACCAAGAGGGCAAAAATGAACACTCAAGAGGGAGAGTAGTTTTCTTGCACAAAAGCCACCATGCCAGTGTTCTTAAATAACTTGTGATTTATATACATAGTTGATGGTGAGTCACTGCTGTAGTGTGCTATACAACAGGTTGCCTCCGTTTCTAAAGCTGCACATTTTGTTTTCTTCAAGGATGATCTGAGCCTGTAGGTCTTACTTCACAACAAGGGATATTTGTTTTCTAATATGAGATTTAGTGTTGGGCATTTCTAAATGTCTGTCAAATCACGTGTGTCACAGAGGTTTATTTATTGTTTTGTTTTGTTTTATTTTTGCTACGCTATGCCCTGGCTCTCTTCTGAAATGACTCCAGAGTGAGGTGGTTACACTGGTATGCTTTTCCCACTCTGGTCCCTCACAGATGACCTGATTACAGGCTGACCCATGCCAGACTCATCTTAAGAGGCGTGTGTGTATCAGACACAAAATCCACACACACCCCGAAAAGCACAGCAGTACTTTCTTATGACTATTAGGACATGCATGTGCTTGCTGTTCCACATATGGAGAAACTGGGGCCGAGCTCATGGCTTCTCAAATGTCTTGACTAGTTGGCAGCAGAGGTGGAGCTCGGGCTTCCTGGCCAGCACTCTTTCTACTGCCTTGCAATTCTGTACTGTTCTAGTTAGGGTTACTATTTCTGTGAGGAAACACTGTGATCAAAAGCAAGTCGAGGAAGAAAAGGTTTATTGGGCTTACACTTCCACATCACTATTCATCATCGGAGGAAGTCAGGACAGGACTCAAACAGGACAGGAACTGATGCAGAGGCCATGGAGGAGTGCTGCTTACTGGCTTGTTCCTTGTAGCTTGCTCAGCCTTCTTTCTTATAGAACCCAGGACCACCAGCCCAGGGATGGTACCACCCACAAAGTCTGGGCTGTCCTCCATCAATCACT
This sequence comes from Onychomys torridus, assembly GCF_903995425.1. Taxonomy (NCBI): domain Eukaryota; kingdom Metazoa; phylum Chordata; class Mammalia; order Rodentia; family Cricetidae; genus Onychomys; species Onychomys torridus. The sequence continues at coordinate 78,878,254 of NC_050450.1, read as the reverse complement.
GATTAAGAAAATGCCTTACACGCTTGCTTGCATCTCAGTGTTATGGAGGCATTTTCTCAATTGAAATTCCCTCCTCTGGTAACTAACTTGTATCAAGTTGACATAAAAATATCTGCACATATGCCGGGAAGTGCCAGCTAGATAAACTATCCATGGTGGCATTCATGAGCAGATATTCTATATGTTTGCTAACTCACCTCTTGCCAACGATAAAGTACTGTAATATCTGTCTTTAGAAGATCTCTTGTGGCTCCACACCCATGCTCTATGGGCAACATCAGTTGGATCCATTGGGTTATTTTTTAGAACAGAGAACAGGAAAGTTAGAAGACATGAGGTTGGAAAGTGATTGTGGGAGGAATTAGAGAAAGAAATGGGTTGACTATGATCAAAATCCATTATATACATGTATGATATATACTTTCAAAGAATACAAATATTATATTTTTAAAAAGATATCTTGCCTTTAATAAAAACCCTGGGTTTGAGTTTGCTACCACTATGGGTCCCCAAAAGCCCATCCTTAAAATGTTTTGTTTTCCCTCTCATTTTTCTTTCTAACCTCTTTTTTTTTCCTTTTTCTCTTTTGGAGGCTTTTGTTACTTTGTTGAGACAGGGTTCCCCTGGCTTGAGACTCGTGAGCTGCCCTTTTCCCCAACCTCTCCATGCTGGTGTCACAGGGATGCAGCAGAGTGTCCACTAACACCCTTCTATTGTGCATAATCACTTACTAATGTGTAAAAATTTTATTTCAAAGGGGATTTTATACACTTTTCTTTAGATATGTATGACTAGTTAGTGACATCTTTTTTGAGCAAATCATGTTGTGTCCTATATTTCATAACTGCTCTACCTGGAAGCTAGCTACTTTGTATAGCATGTGAATCCCCTACCGCCAGTAAAAAAATTTCTTCCCTATATCCTTGGGAAGAGGAGCAGTACCCTCCTTTAGGACGAGCCTCATTGAGCACCTTTGCACTCCCTCCTCTAACTAAACAACACTAACAGTCCCCTCGGTGTTGATTGGACTAGTCATATGCACTTTCAGAGACCTATTATATGGCCAGAAGCCTCTGAAAAGAAGCTCTCTTAGGAGCTTATGAATTAGTATTATTATCGTCATTATTGGATTTTGGAGTCTTGCTATTAAACCAACTAATCTCTCCTTGACTGGTATCACACTTTGTCCTTCCTTTTCTTTCTAGTGATCTTTGTACCGAGGACAAATGGTTAGAAAGACATTGGGGTTTCTTGACCTCACAGTTTGTAAAGTGCTTTGAAGTGAATACAGAAGCACGCTGTCAAGGAAGGGTGGGAAATAGGCTCTGCTTACAAAGCTCTTAGGAGTATTCATGATGTATTATCTTAATATTTGCGATGACAGCAAAAAAAAAAAATAATGGTTTATAATAAGGAGAGCATATGCCTGTGTGTGCTGAGGTGTTACAATGCACTTGTATATAAATCAATATATTGCAGATGTGTGGTTTACAGCAAAAAGGTGTGTGTGTGTGTGTGTGTATGTGTGTGTGTGTATGTGTGTGTACACACATGCTGCTGTCCATTGACTTGCTAGTAACGTTTTTTATGTAAGACATCTAATTGTTTACAGAGCTTGGAATAGGAGAGAAATTATTTTCTAGATGATACTACAGTTAAATCTTTTTGTCATTTACAAATAGCTGGTGCGTGAGTGCCAGTGTGTGTGTTCATATGTGTATACACATGTGAATGAGCATACGTAAGTGTGTTCGTGACTATACTGGGGGTGCTAAAAGTTGCCATCAGGTGTATTCTATCATTCTCCACCTTAGTTTTGAGACCAGATCTCTTAATAAAACTGGAATTCACAGATTTGCTATACTCACTGGCCAGTGAGCCTCAATGACCCTCCCTTCTCAAGTTCCCCAGCACTGAGGTTACAGTGGCACTCAGCTTTTATGTGGGTGCAGGGAATGGAACTCGGGTCCTCATGCTTGACCCACCAATTAGATTTTTAAGGTGTCTTAGGTTAAGAAGAGAAAGCAAGTATTGAAAAATAACAAGATTGTTATAACTTTAGAATCCTATAGGAAGTCACAAAAGAAGATATAAACAAAAGATATACCAAGTTCTTTGACTCAAAATAACATTATGAAAATAGGTACTAATATTTTCTCAAAGTCTGGAATGATTTTCATACCTTCTCAATTTATAAGTCTATTATGATTTTCTAACAAATACCATTGCTTTTTTTTAATTAAGGAAAATTTGTATGTACATATAAAAACCCAAAACAGCTAAGAAAAGTTGCCAAATAAAACAACAAGAGAGAATTGGTTTTTACCAGATATAGGAACATGTTATAAAGCCTATTAATTACAATAAATTAATTTTAGTGCATGAATAAATAAGCTCATCAAAGAAATCAAATGAAAACGACAAGAACTGATCCAAATGCAAGAATCAGTCTGTGAATGAAGGTTGCATCTCAAAGCAGAGGTGGCAAACCGTTTGGAGGTGTGATCAGTCATATGAATGGTCTTCCAGGGAGAGAGTCAGGCTTGGGTCTGTCCTTTCCAGTCATCCTAAGATGGTTAGCAAGGATTTGTCAATGAAGCCATAAAAGTCCCAAAAGAAAATACATGGAACTGACTTATTTACTTTGGAGTGGGAAAGGATATCCAGTTCAAACTTAAATACAGAAACCATCAAAGGTCAGTGAATATAGACACATGTGTTTACATAAAAACACCCATAACCAAAAGCAAAGAGAGAAAAATGCATTTGCAATTTTAGACCCAGTTGCTGATGGAGGGATATTGAACAGAAAAAATAATAATAAATAGAAAATGGTAAACTAAGGAGTTTTAACTAAAATGGTTCCAAAAGAAAGAAAAAAAAAGAAAAGTCTCTAGCTTCCTTAAGACACAATTTTCATTAAGAAGTCTTCAAAAAGCTTTTGAAATTAATCGTGTTGGTGACATTTAGAATAAATGACACTATTTGGGGGGAGTAGTTGAAATTTGTATCAATTTCATTATGACATGCATGGTAATTCATCCTGTTAATATTTACTATCATTTCTAATATATTTTATGCCTACTTATTTTACTTTTTTGTGCTTTTGATACAGTAAAATCTCAATTTAGAAATAATTGAGACTGTAAATTACCAAATGTTAATCAAAGATTGTATGCATGATGGGCAGATTTTTTTTATCTGACAAGATTTCTGATTATTATAGTGTAATTAAGTTGTAAGAGAAGAGATTGATATATCAAAGCAAAGCCTAGTTGTTGTTGTTTTTTAAATAAATTAATCTTATAAAACAAAATGCTATTCTGCAGTGTTCCAGTTTCTGGTTTTGCTGACCTTTTGGTTTTGCTAATCTTTTTTCTCTTCTGACTCAGCAAGCTAGATAAACAATATGTTTTCATTGAGTGCTTATATTTTTAGTAAAAGAAAAAAAATGTTTTACTTCCGTGTCATTCTGTCAAGGTGGTGGGGACATATGTGTCATACTTGTATGTGTGCCTATATGTATAACATTCTGGAACCTCTGTTGATGAAAAGACTTGCAAGCTTCTCTAAATAATGGGGAACAGGCTCGAACGATGGATGGCTCAGTTGGTAAGCCCCAGTCCCCACATAAAAAGTCGGGTGTGATGACATCCTTTGGACATCCCCATGCGGAGGAGATAGAGAGCCAGATCTCTATCAGATCAGTGATTCCCAGGTTCAGTAGGAGACCCTGCATCAAAATGGAAGATGGAGAAGGATTAAGGAGGACACCTGGTGTAAACCTCTTCACAGGCACTTAGTGCACACTCACATGTGCACATACCACACAAACGCACTTATACTACACATGCATAAGTAAATAAGGAAAAAGGTAGTAAGCAAGCATGTGAGGAGGAGCGTACATAAAAAAATAAATTAAAAAAAACAACAACCTTGGATTTGGTTGGGGGGATAGCTTATTCAGTAAAATGCCTACCATGCAAGCAGGAAGGCCTGAGATTGGATCCCAGGAATGCTGTCCATTCTTATTATCACAGCCCTAAATCTCCCTGGCCAGCTAGCCTAGCTGAACTGGTCAGTTTCAGATTCACCAGAACATGCTGTTGAAGAGAAAAGGAGGAGAAGGAGGAGGAGGAGCAGGAGGAGGAGGAGGAGGAGAAAAAGAAGAAGGAGAAGAAGGAAAAAAGAGAAAAATAAAGGGAGAAAGCTAACATTGATTTCCAATTAGAGGCACCATATACCCATGTGCACCCACATTCACAAAGCTGCATTAACAAATAACATATACACACACTACTGTTTGGATGGATAAGATTAAACTCATGCCATTATGCAAGTTTCCATACTGGTATCTTCATGTCAAGAGGCAATATGTTACCACTGTTAACATGCATCCAGTTTGGGCTGGGTTTAGAATGACCCTTTTCATGTAAGTTTATTTTATAGCATGCTAGAGTAGAAAAGGCCTGGGTTTTAATGCTAGGAAAAATAATTTAAGTTACACTTTGCATCTGGCTTGTGGTAATAGATAAGTCATATAGTTTCTCTGTAACTTTTGTGTACAAAATAGATTAATATTATTTGCCTTGTGAGGCTCCTGGAAGAGAAAACTGGCCATGGCCCCCAGGCTCTACTGCTGTTAGGTGATGACTCCGGATTCTGGGATAGGCATACTTCCTCAGCCCCCTCGTGTCCACCACTGTCAGCACACACACACACCTTCTGACATCTGTTTCTCTGAGGCTAGTTTCTGCTTCTTGTTCATCTGTGACCGAGTAATGTACTGATCAGCATGTTTAGGTGAATGAAATCATTTGGGACACTTAAATTTTAACATCTTGAAATAGAATTTCTTTTAAAATGCCAATTTTGGCATTACATGAAATCCAGTATAGATTTGGATGTGTTCCAGGGAGATTTGAGGCCCTATGGCCTGTGAGGACAAACCACCACTAGATGGGGATCTTTGTCACTTTAGTAACAAGTAGAAAGACATTGGTATTTTCTTTTCCTTCCTTCCTTCCTTCCTTCCTTCCTTCCTTCCTTCCATCCTTTTTTCCTTCCTTCTTTCCTTCCTTCCTTCCTTCCTTCCTTCCTTCCTTCCTTCCTTCCTTCTTCATATTGCCCTTTGGGCTAGGTGTCACTATTTCTACATTAGTATGAGATGATGCCAAAAGACTAGTTGACTTCTGGCAATATTGTAATTTGCACTTGATTCTTCAACTTACATCTATTACATTTTCTATGATATAAAATAAAATAAATGAATCTGAAATAGTTCATATAATCTTTGACACATGGTGTCTAGAACAGTCGCTATTCATATTTTATATCTGAACATCCTTTCTTGAGGGCTGCGACTGTCCTGTGCAGCATTATTAAAGTAATAGAAAAGTCTGTGCAAACACTCTTAGAATTGAACTCTATGGCTGCAGTAGCTCCAGATTCTGTGTCAGTATTAATCAGGGCTCTTCTTCAAGTCATCATCCCCCGTTTCTTTAGGGGTAGCACTGAGTGACTTTCTTGCCACTGGAGTTGTACTGATGACAGTGCAGTGTCTTGGTAGTGTCACTTCTCTGGCCACTCATAATCTGAGTGCCTCTAGTGCCCCACTTGCTCCTGTAGGTGCTGGGACATCCAGCTATGCTGTGAACGCCCAGGGAGTATAACTCTGCCAAGCTTCCTAAAGATTGATTGTTGGTTCTTTGTCCAAGGCCCTTTCAGTTTGTATAGAGAAGAGGTTTTTATTTCTCCTGTGTACAGTGGTTGGGGGAAAGGTAGGATAAAGCCCCTCCCTGGTTTTAGTTCTCTGACTCTGTAATTGATTTACAGCAAACATAAGATAAAGCGAACAGTTTGGTAAGTTTCTACTATATGTGTGTACACTGTTGGAAACATCACTGCTATCATGGGGCCTGTTTTATCAATGAAGCAGAGACTTAGTGAAGCCTGGAAACATCACTGGGATTCGTCCATGGGTAGTGAATGCCAAGATCTCTTCTGTAGGCTCCAAAGCCCAAGTTCTAGCTGAGGAAGCAAGCACTATGTATCGGTGTGGAAAAGCACAATGCCTCTGAATCTCCTCACTCAGTACTTTAGTTAAGAGGATTGTACAGAATGGTTCAGACGTGGTTTTCAACCCTCAAGTATTGGCTGTATTCAATCAATTATGCCATATCACAGATTAAAAAAATTTTTAAAGCAAAACCTGCCTTCTAGTTAAATTGACACTTTGACCTTAGAATGGATCTCTCCCTCCCAGGAGTACACTTGTGCTAGAGCTAAAGAATTACATGTAGTATGCATTCATGGTGTTGAAGGGAAGTTCCTTGGCTTCATTCATATTTCTCACTCACAGGTAGCAACTCTGCTTAAATGTAGTTTGTTTTAATTAAGCAACTCTGTATTATTCTCTGCAGAGTTATATAAGACATTAAAACCATGTCTTTCCTTTCATAGGAAAGTGTTTAAGAAGCACATGAAATGGAGTAATATGAGCTGGAGTCATATAGAATCTGCAAGAAGACCCTTGGGGGGAATTGGTGAGATAGGAATCTCTGTTTTCTTCAAGTATATTGTATGATTATTTTCCTGACTGTGAGCTACATAGCCTTGTGCTCATGGGAGACACTTTCCAGTCTTTTGCATTTTTAAATTTGTCACTTATAGAAGTTGTAATCACTGCTGAAAAACATCACTGTATTCGTCACCTGTACTAAAGAGAATGGGTTAATATGTTCACAGTGATGTAGGGATAGGCCTATCTATCTGTATAGAGATCTGTCTTGTTGCTTCAGATGTTACCATCAATGACCAAAATGTTATAGCCCATGACAAATACATGAATAGAAATACACAGGCATATGTTATCTATTGCCAAGTATACATAGTGTCTTTATGTGACATTGGAACTACATTGGAATGTTCTAAGACTTGAAAAATTATTTTCTGTTATTCCAGTCTGAAGAAAAGAAGACTATTTAGACTCCTCAAGTTCTTCATTTACACAGCTGTTAAATCCAAGGCAACTGTGGTGAAAGCATGCATAAATCTACATCTGCTGCAGGATCATCCAGCCTACTTGAAAAGTAAGTTTTCAATGTAATTTAATATGTTTGAAATGGGTACACTGTTAGGTTTTGTTTTGTTTTGTAGCTTTGTGGCCCAGGGAAGCAATACTGAGTGATGAGTAGAGTAACACATTGTATTCCTGGGGCTTTGGTGTGTTGTAGTGAACTTCCCATTCCCGTGATCATAACACCTGAGATAATCAACTCTGAAACCTGAAAGACTCTTGGCTCAGTTTTTGGTATGTGTTCACTTCTTTCCTCTGAGCCTGTGGAGACACAGCAACATCATATATCCGCTGGTCTCTTCACTGCATGGCGGCCAGAGGCAGATGTCATTGTTGCTTGCAGGGCCACTCCCCAGTGATCTAGTGCCCTGGAACTAGGCCCTGACTCCTCAAGGGACCACCAGTAACTTCTCAATAGCACTCCAAGCCTTTTAACACAGAGGCCTTCATGGGACACCTCTAGGCCATAGTAAAATGAAAATCAACACACAGAGTAAACCCTGAATTCTCTTTAAAATTCCTTGTACAGATTGTAGGGTTTGTTTTTTGTTTGTTTGTTTTTGTTTTTGTTTTTTAGTCTGGTTTGACACTTTTGAATTTATATAAGATTCGATTTTGCTGATTAACCAATTCCCAAATGTCTTAAAAGAATAAGCTTTGTTTTCCTTATAGTTCTATGGGCTGGCGAGAGATTTCTTTCGCCAGTGTCCAACACCTCAGCTCCAAGGCTGGGTGGCTGAATTCACTTCCTGTCATCTAATCTCTCATCCTTCAGGAGACTAACTTAGGCCTTGACAAACACTGGCAGAATGGTTCCTAGCAGGCAGTACAAGTGCTTTACAAACATCTATCTCCCTCACATTTGATTTTGCTGGTGTCCTGTGGACCAAAATAATCCAATAGGCAAGGCCAGATTCAAGTAGTAAAGATAACGATGACCTGTAGAAAGGCCCCTTACCAAGTAGCGTGTGGACAGCAACCAAAGAAACCGGTAAATATTTTGTAAACATGTATATTTTACAAGGTTCAAACAGGAAGGTCTCCTCTAATCCTTGTCCTTTCCTGTGCCCTCAGTCTTCCTATAGATAATCATTGTTGTTTTTAATTCTTTTTGGTTCTCCTTTTTGCATAAGCAAATATATACACATGTAGATATACAGACGTATATATAGACATATGTATATATGTATGTACATATACCACTCTCTAGAATAGTCTAAAATGAAAGTGTGTGTGTGTGCATGTGTGTGTAAATAGTTAAAACAAAGGATTCTATAAATATTAAATGTGTTAGCATTTTATGTTTATCCCTCTTAACGTGGATCTCAGTAAGTGATGTGGAAGCATGAAGCCTGGCTTTGTTTTTAACTTTGCTTAAGTTTTTGCTTGACCAACATGTTCAGAAATATGACTTGGTGACATACCTTTCGTAGAATTCTTCTGACAGTCCTTTTTGGTGGCATTTCTCATGTGTGGCAGATATTACAGCTGAAGCAAGTGCTTTGTAACAATAACATCCTCTTCCTAAATTAAAAGGCTAACTTTTTTTGAGGTCCATATGGAAGTAAAGTTATTTTGCTGTAAGTACCTACAAACATGAAGTTGTTTACCTGATACATTAAAAAATTTGGGTTTAGAGCCAATCTTATAAACAGCTTAAAAAAAAAGAATCTCAGGCCCTTTTTAAGTTAATCCTTGAATTTACTTAAGCAACATTTAAGAACTGCTTTTCTTATATTCCTTAGAAATAGGCATACTGCTGTCACTAACTTTTATATTTTATGTGAGGATTTAAAATACTGAAAAATCATTTGACTTCTTTTCTGTGACACTCTTCAAATGTTGTTGCTAGTAGGCATATACACTGTTGGGTTATATAGATCTGACAATTTGATCTAACAAGTAGCTGAAAGAAAACTCTATGTAGAGATCTCTAGCCTAACCTGTGAGTGCTAACACATTTTATCCTAGGAATCCTGCCTTTCGGGTGATTACAGTTACTAAGGAAACAGGCCTAGGTTTAAAGATCCTAGGCGGAATTAACAGAAACGAAGGACCGTTGGTGTATATTCAGGAAGTCATTCCTGGAGGCGACTGTTACAAGGTAAACATAAAACAATCAGTGATGACAAAAACCCACCAGTGGTAAGATTTGTTTTCTTCCTTTAGTAAATTGTTTTTATATGAGTTGATTGTCCTCAAGGAAAACACAAGAGGGACCATTACCTTCAAAGACTTTTGCCCTGACATATAAATAAATTCTCCAAGTATGCCAATAATAAGTATGTAAGACTCGAACTAAAGGTTGTTTAGTTACATGCTGTTCAAATCATCTCTGAAGCAGAGTCCAGAGAACTTGTATCTGAAATCATGTTGCCTGTGTGCCTGTGGAGTTTGGATCACATTGGTCACCTGACCTTGAGCTGCATCTCTTTGGCTTCCTAAATGCAAAAGGAAAGGGAAGCTGCAAATTGAACAGTCTCATATCCTGATTTGCACTCATTCTCCTCATTTACTCACTGGTTGACGTTCTTATTTGTCCACAAGAGGCTGCATTCAGCATCTGCATGAGAAACTAGGTCTAGAATTAAGAGTAGACACTGTCTACCCTTTTGTTCTTGATCTCATCCTTCATATACAAAGTGTGTGATAGAGCACCCATTTCTCTATCTGGTGGCTAAGAAACTCAGGGCCAAATTTTAAACAAAACTCCAGCAACTTCATTAAAAAAAAACTTGCTCTGCTATTGGCATGGTCACCCCTTTGAGGTTTTAATTATGTCAACCTAGATATCTTGATAAAGGATCTTCTAAGTTTCTTCTTAGAATTATTCTTTGGGGGCTTCGTTAAATAATTCCACCTTGCCCTTCTTCCACTGCAGACACTTACAGAGCAAACAGTTTGTCTTTTCAATTGGATTTTATTTCCTCACAAAGGAAAATCGGTTTCACCAAAATCATTCCCATAGTTGAGCTGTTTCAGGTTTGTTTATTTCACAAGGCATCTGTGCTGGCTTATTTTGTGTCAGCTTGACACACGCAAGTATAGTCTGAGAGGGAAAAAAACTCAATTGAGAAATTGCCTCCATAGATCAGGACATAGGAAAGCGAGGGCATTTTCTTAATTAGTGATTGATATAAAAAGGTGCCTGCCATCATGGGTGGGGACACCTTTGGACTGGTGGTTCTGAGTGCTGTAAGAAAGCAAGCTGAGCAAGCCATAAGGAGCAAGCCAGGTTAGAAGCATTCCTCCATGGCCTCTGCATCAGTTTCTGCTTCCACGTTCCTGCTCTGCTTGAGTTCCTGCCCTGACTTTCCTCAGTGGTGTAGACTGTTATCTGGAAGTGTAAGTAAAATAAATGCTTTCCTTTCCTGCCCAGATTGCTGTTGGCTGTGATATTTCATCACAGCAGTAGAAATACTATGCGTCTTTCCAATATACTTTCTAAGTTCTAAGTTATTATCAGTTTAAGGTATTATAATGATGTAAAATTGTAGCTATTCAAATTAAATTATTAGCCAAATAACGTAGTTCAATGTTAAACAAATTCAAGCCCCCTCCTCATAATCTTTTTGATAAGAATTAAGAAATTTACTCTCACTTCAGTATGGATGGGTAGAATGGGCTGGAGGCATTCAGTATAGTTTAAGTTGCTTGCTTGCTTACTTGTTTGAGACAGAGACTTTGTTTTAGACCTGGCTGACCTGGAACTCACTACATAACCCACAATGGCCTCCACTTCATGCCAGTCCTCCTAATCAACCTCTCAAATGTTCATATTAAAGGTCACCATGCCCTGCTAACTAAGATACTTTGGGCAAGTTGCAGTAAGAGTTCAAGATGCCTGGTAAATAATACAAATTTGCTTTTAGAACAAGTAACAATTTATGCCCTTTTATTTCCATAAATACTTTAAATTAGACTAAAAAATTGAACGTAGAAATTTTAAATTGCTTTTTATCTGTTGTAAACCATACAGATTTAGAAATTATGCTCATAAGATATACCTTCTTTTTGGTTGAGGTGCTAAAAGACATACCTTTCTAATGGGCAGTTTTCTTCATTTACCACTAGAGAGCAGCATGAAGTTATTAATGTTCGGGTCATGTGCAAAAGAAGAAAACCAGTTAGAAAAAGGTGTGGAAGAATAAGTAATTCTCTGGTCCTTATACTTTATTTTTTCAATATTTCCATAAATGAAATGCTCTAGGCAAGTACAAAACAGGTGCATGTTTACTGTAAAGATCTTATTGATAATTTGCTTCTAGTAAACTCAATTCTGTTTTAAGCAAGCATCCTAGCACTCTTGGTAGTCTTTTATTTTTGCGACAAGGTCTCACTAAGTTGCCCAGACTGGCCTTGAACTCACTCAGGAGTCCAGGCAGAACTTGAGCCATCCTCTTCTCTTAGCTTACTGAGTATCTGGTCTTACCGATTTGACCCACCAGATCTAATATAGTAATACAAAAAATTAATCTGTACAGAATTTGTACATGATGGTTATATTCATAGAAACAAAGGCTGCAAAGTTTTCCTTACTAGAATGCCAGACTGATCAATTGTTAATTATTCTGAATTTCATGTGTGCTTTAACTTGGCTATAATTTTTAAAACCTGTGTGTGCGTGTGTGTGTGTGTGTGTGTGTGTGTGTGTGTGTGTGTGTATACATGTACCTATTTTTCTGTGTTTATCATATGTGTGCAGTACCTGTGGATGCCAGGGCATCAGATCTTCTGTAGTGGAACTCTGTTAGCTCTAAGAGCTATAGGCATCTATAGGCAGCCTGTACGCTGAGAACAAATGCACCAGGTTCTGAATAAGGAGATACGAGAATCTAAAAGGCCTTTCACTCCCTTAGCCAGTCCCTTGCAGTCTAGCATCCTCAGAGAATATTACTAAACCTGTCAACCTCAACGCCCTCTTCATCTTCACAGTCAGCTTTCTAATTTCCTGATGAAAATCAACACTTAGCTCTCCTAGAGATACCTCAGAACTAACATTTCTAAGGTACAATGGCACAATCCATGATACTCACCTCACACCTTCTTCTCATTTCTTCCCATATAAAGCCCCTTCTCAATCAGTTTTCAAAGCTATGTCCCAATAATTTCCTTCTTCCTTCTTCCAGTATCATAGCAACTGTATTCCAATTCATCTTAGCACATACTGCTGACCTTTTTTCTCTCTTGAGCCCATTAGTCATTTTCTCTCTCTCTCTCTCTCTCTCTCTCTCTCTCTCTCTCTCTCTCTCTCTCTCTCTGTGTGTGTGTGTGTGTGTGTGTGTGTGTGTCTTTCTGTCTGTGTGTGTGTGCATGTATATGCTGGTATAGTTACATGTATGAGTACATGAAAATGGAGGTCAGAAGTCAACACCAATACCTTTATCTATCACTCTCTGCCTTAACTTTTGAGACAGGGTCTCTTATTGATCCTAGAACTGGTTGATTGAGCTAGACTGGCTGTCCAGTTGTCTCTGAGCATCCGCCTCTCTCTTCCTTTGCAGCACTGGAATTGCATGCATTTTTATGTGGGTCCTGGGGGTCTACTAGAGTTCTCCTGCATGCATAGTAGGCGGTCTTTTGACTGAACCATCTCTCTAAGCTCTGTCTTTAGTCTGTCACTGGTTTTATTGGTACTCTCAGTAGCTTTATCTGCTCTTAATGCACCTGCCTATTTCCTCTCCTACCAAACTACCGTAACTAGTATTAGTAACCTACAGCTCTTCTCTTTCTCCATCTCTACACTTACAGGCTTGTATTCCCTGTTTCTGAAAGAGCCACTCCTTCCTTATCTCCTTGTAGGTATATTGTTTCGTTAAGCTGGGAACAGCAACTCCTTCCTGTTCTACTATTCCAGATATCAGTTTAAAGAACTTGGCAGAGAACTTGTTTCCTGTCCTCCAGTGCAACTGAAGATGAGGCCAGGTTTTATTGTTCCTGTGTGTGTGGCTAGCTCCTGTTCCCATGCTTCATATCACCTAGCTCAGTTTATAATGGAACATCAGAGTCTCTGATTATTTTAACTAGGCTGAATCACTGGCCCCTCTGCCTCCTAATGGCAAGGACTCCATCTGATTTCTTTACAGTCATTTCCTTAATGTGTTTCACTCAGATATTAATGAATGAATCTTGCCATGATCGTTCTGTCATATTCTGTCTGTTTACCATTCCACTGCTATCACCTTCACTCCTGACCAAGGTGTGTCTTCTTCTTGGCCCTGTGCATCAGATGATGGATAATATTTTGAAATTTTCAAGTGTTTTCTTTTCTTTCATTTATAACATAAAGAAGAAAACTTCTGCAAATATGAAGAAACATTTCATTTAGCTGATCCTAAAATGCACATATAAGCTCTATACATAATATTCACATATGTAGCTATGCACTCTATCTGTTTGTCAATAAGGGTGTATTTCCTCTCCTAGCTCTGAAATTGGATGCTCCTCACAAACAATGCCATGGTATACTTGGCAATATTCTTCCTTGCTACATAAAGAAATGGAATCTCTTGCAGCTATTGTTGTCTAGATTTGATAAACTGAGGCGTTCTTATCAATCTTCTAAGTAGAGACAAAGGTCTCATTGACATAGGTGCCCACAGTATGACTATGGCTCACTTAGGGTGGAAGGCCATATTTCACTTCCAGAGGAGGATATGGTGAGCACATTGCTGAACTATGATCAGAGCATTTGGAAACCAGTCCCATTGGTGAACACCGAGGAAGACATTCACTTTGCTGCATCACTCTTCTTTGTTGTTATTGTTTCTATTGTTATATAACATGTTAACTTCCTCAAGCTAGTTCCTGGACCTCATTAATGTATTATTACCCTATTAGATTCCTTTGCACAGTGCTAGGGAACCAAACATGGTAGCATGATCTGGCCAACCAAAGGAATAAGTGTGACTCCTCTGAGAGTTAGCTCTATTAATATTAATATGTTCTAATTTGGAAAAGGGTGGAAGTAAATGTAAATAAGGATAGTCACTATAAAGTAAGTGCTATGACTCAAGGAAGTAAATGTGTATTTTGTTCAGGAACGATAGTGTTTGAGCCTGCCTGTGAGGCAAGAGGGAGATAGGAGTAAATGGTAGCATTCTTGATAAAAAGTGGCCATGCATAAAATCACTGAAATGCAAAGATGACAGCTGGCATGAGGAACATTCTCTGAGAAGAGGATAAGGAATTTTTATGCTGGGATAGAAGGCGTGTGGTGAAGCTAGAAAAAGGTAGTTGTAGGTAGTTTCCAACAGGCTTGGAAAGTTAAGGATTTTCAATTTTTTTTCCAAGCTGTGTTCTCTATTTCAAGAGCAATGTAATTGAACTTCTCTTGAAGATGTGCCATAATAATGAGACTGATCTGCCTTGCATTATTGTGTTTTTTTCACTTTACCTACAATGTGTTCTGCATGTATTCTTTGATTCTTATACTAAGCTCATATTATAGATACTTACACCAGCTGTTTTACTAGGAAAATGAATGGAGTTTCATAGACATTAAGTAACTTTCCTATGTTTACAGTAATAACTAGAGTTAAAAGAAGGCTGCATCAGTTTGTAGTTTGGGAAAGGAATCCAAAGACTCACAGAAGCAACACTTCCTTTCTGAATCATGAGTTAATTCTGTCAGAATCAGGCTCAATAGATAATGCAATATGTTATTTAAGACCTTTATAATATAATAATAATTGAAACGAACAGTGATGGCAGTTTACAACAGAAGAACTTAAGTGGCCAGGAATGCATTATGATTTTGGCAAGTACATTGCTGTCAAGTGAGAGAGTATTCAAACTGAAGTTCAACATTTAGACATGCCTGGCATTTTGCCTGCCACGTGGTGCAGCTGCTCCATAACCTGCAAGTGGAAGTGGCCTCAGCATTCCCTCAGGTCATATCAGCACATATATTGCATACTAATCCATCTGGGGCAGAGTTCACTCACTTAAGATGCCAGACTTTTACAAAAATGGCTTTGTTTTCATTCACATGCCGTGACTTTTAAACAGGTTCAGAAATTTGTATGATCAGCTAATATCTTATTCTAAGAGGCAAAGAAAAACACTAACAGCTGCAAATACATGTTTAAAACTAAAAGTATGTATACTCACTAGAAACCTGTGGCCAGAGGCCTTCTCTCCTCCTCCCAATACATTCTACAAAATGTTCCTTTAACACATACAGGTCATGGGAGCTGTATAGCTTGAGAAGAGATTGCAGGAGACTATAGGTCAATCTAAGCCCTTTTGCCCATCTGGAGTTTTTTAGCCTTTTTCTCTGTATCCCGGCAGTGATTTTCTGTGACAGACATTAACAGATGTCTATAGTTTAGTTACTGGTTGCTTTTTCTCAGTGTTCATGAAGATCTATCTAGTAATGGCAGAGCTCACATTCAAATTCAGATCTATCTGAATGCTAACCTCCATGCCAGTCCCTCTCATGTGGGAGGCTATTGTTGGTATGTCGACCTGCTTGATCACTGGATTATATAGGTCTTGTGCAGACAGCCACAGCTGCCTGAGTTCATGGATGCAGTGGTCTCGTCATCTTCACTAGACACTGCTTCTCACCAGTTTTCTTTGACCCCTGATTCTTAGAATATTTCTGCCTCATCTTCAGCAATGTTCCTGAGCTGCCCAGGAGGGGATGGTATAGATGTCCTATCTGTGGCTGAGTACTCTACTGACTCAGGTTAGATTTTATGTCTAGTTACTTGAATTGTAGAGATTGTTTCAACACTATCAAAGTAAAATGTTAGTCAGCCTTCTATTACTATACCATATCCCTGAGTTAGTCAACTGATGGACTCTTCTATGTTTCAGTCCTTGGTTGATTGGCCCATTGCTTTTGTCCTAAGACAACATATTCTGGCAAGATGTGACAGTGTGAAAATGCTCATCTAATGTCCAAGACACAAAAGAGAGAAGAAGCCAGGGTCCCATAATCCTCTTTTTGGGATTGTCCCCAGTGCTTCCAATGCCTCCCACCCACCCCAACTCTAAGAAATTTCACCTGCTTCCAATAATGCCAAGCTGGGGACCAGGCTTCTAACACACAGGACTTTGGAGGATACTCAGAATTTAATCCTTTGTCTTTTCTGTAGTTCTGGAAATAATATTTTCTGTGTTTGTAGTAATGAGAAAAGAGAACTACCTTAGAATCTGTAAAAGAACAGAACTTCCCTTCTCAGTTGAATTAAGAGAAAACAAAACAAAACAAAAACAAGTGACTAAGATACTGGCCCAGCAACCACATCCATCTTGTAATTGATAATACTGGGTCATGTGTACTTGAGACAGTTATGCACAGAGCCTGGGCTTAACAAAGACAGCCAGTTAAATCAGCATGACATGGCTATGATGCTATATGCACAGCCTAGTAGGCCTGGCCACAGGAGGACTAGCAAATTTAATAAAGAAGATGCTTGATTATTAACTGAGATTTAGATAGGATCAGTATAATGAGGTTTCTTAACCATATTTTTAAAAAGTCAGTGTGCATATTTGTGCTTGTGTGTACATTTTATATGTGTGTGAATGTGTATGCATGTTTGTATTGTGTGCATATATGAATGTATATGTGTATGCATGTACATGTGCATGTATATTTATGTCTCTCTGTGTGTAGGTACATGCTGTGTGTCATGTATCACATATCCACCAACCAGAGGAAAGATGCAGGAATGTTCATTCACTAGGGTGGATGAGTCTCCTATTCTGAAATATTCAGTGTGCAGTGAGTGTTTGGCTTGCTTGATCAGTCAGAATCTTATCAAGCTCATAGTGCTGAGCTTTGAAAACAAATGTCCTTTCCTGGCATACAGGCCTGTTGCCTACAGTAGGCAAGTTCATTAGCATGACAGTCAGTGTACTAATTGGATGTATAAACTATATAATTTTATCTATGTATATTAGTTAACCAGGCACTAATTCAGCATTTTTTATGGAGATTCTCTAATTTTTTTTACTGTTTATGACATTATTCATAAAAATTATTTTTATTATGTTAATTTTATTAAAACTATTTTATTCTTTTTTTTTCATAATTTTCTTTTTGACTTTTCTTTTTAGGATGGACGTTTGAAGCCAGGAGATCAACTTGTCTCAGTAAACAAGGAATCTATGATTGGTGTATCATTTGAAGAAGCAAAAAACATAATTACCAGAGCCAAATTGAGGTAACAATTCCATCCATATGATAGGATGAGTCATTTAGCATATATATATATAAATATGGTGAGTTAGGATATCTTAAAGGTTTTTACTCTACTAGAAACACTATCTTTGAATTTACTTGATTGCATTTGTTGCATATCCACAAAGTGATGTCTTTTCATCATAGGTCAGAATCTCTTTGGGAGATAGCGTTCATCAGACAAAAATCTTACAGTGGCCATCTGGGAAATATTTGCTGTCCATCCTCATTACAAGCTTCAGAAGACTGTGGATTTCAAACCTCAACATTTAATCCTCTTTCCCCTCCCCCTGAAACACTAATTCCAAAGACTTCATCCACTCCCAAGACTCAGGGCCCAATTTTACCTTCTTTTAAAGCAATTCAGGTAATCTTAAACTCTAGCTTTATATCCAGTCCATAAATCCCTTATGGTTTTTTTTCTAATGTTGGTTAAGTCAGTATAGAATTGCAATTTCATTAATAATGCTTATTAGTAAGTATTTCCTCAAAAGATTTTTCATTTTTAGATTTTTATGATGTATAATGTGGAATAATCCTTATGCACTGTAATGATTTGTTACTCAAATTGGTGTAATAAAGTGCTGATTGACCAGTAGCTAGTTAGGAAGTATAGGTGGGGCAACCAAACTAAGGAGAATTCTGGAAAGAGGAAAGGCAGAGAGTGGAGTCACCAGCCAGACACAGAGGAAGCAAGATGAGAATGTCATACTGAGAAAGGTACCAAGCCACAAGCTAAACTTCAATAAGAATTATGGGTTAATTTAAGCATAAGAACTAGCTAGTAATAAGCCTGAGCTACCGGCTGAGCACATATAAGTAATATTAAGCCTCCGTGTCAATTATTTGGGAAGTGGCTGCTGGGTATTTAGGAACTGGCAGTCAGGAGAGAAGCTTCCATTTACAAAACAAAGATTTTCGAGCTAATGTATCCTTTCTTTAAAAACGTAATCAGAAAATATCAACATACAACTAGCCATGTTTAATTCTCTGTTTCTACCTATTGGAAGATCAGTACTCTGTGTGTGTGTGTGTGTATGTGTGTATGTGTGTGTGTGTGTGTCTGTGTGTGTGTGTGTGTGTGTGTGTGTGTGTGTGTGTGTGTGTGTTTTCAATCCTTGGTTTCTTCCTTATGTACTGAGACTAATCCTGACCATCTATCTATAGAGAGTGTTCTCCTGACCTTCGGATATGTGTCCTGTGAAATAGTTCACCTTACTTATTTGATTCCCACAAAATGAGGAATTTTTATATCCAAATCAATGTAATTGCTTTCAATCTGCTACATTGTCCTATTAAATCACAATTCTAAAGTAGACTCTATATTCTTTAAATTTGTGTTAGGAGTAACATAAAACAAGAAACTTTCCGTCAATGGGATAAGTTCCTTAAGGTTCTTAAGGGTAAGTTCTGTTCAAGGTAGATGGTGATCAGAGAGACTATTTTCCGTCATCCCTTAGACCATGTCTTTTAAAAGGCGAGGGACGTGGCCTTCTGTTCTGTTCTTAGGCACCGGAGAGCTGAAACCGTTATTACTTTCAACTCTGAAATGCCTTCTTTGAAGATGAATATACCAAAACATTAGGAGCTTTATTCTTTTTAGAATATTGCTTTGATGTCTTTAAGCATTCTATTTATGTTAACATGAGCATCTAGTTTGGTCTTTGGCCTACTTTAGAAAAGACACATCATCTCCCTCGTTTTCCTTCACAGACAAAACCTGGCTGCAGTAAAACAGAACATACTCCAATTACTTCTTTGGACAACAACCCTACAGATACATCTAATTCAGGTAATTCACATTTAATTCCTGTCATTTTTTTCTTCACTTACTTTCTCAATGATGAATTCATAGTATGACTTTCAATAAGCCTTAAAAGAGCAAAATGAATGTATTGCTTGGTGCTTTCTGTTAAATTTTGACTTTTGCCTGAAATTTATTTGAACACAGTTGACATTTTAAGAAGTACATTATAATAATAAATTTTAAGAATTGTTATAATAAATGTCTGTGAAGTTTTAATAGTTAAATTGTTGTAATCAAGTAATGAAAGGCTTCTATAGTCAAGATGTGACTTATTGCCCTTTTACTGAAGTACTTATGGGATATACCACTGCACCTTTGAAAACACAATATAGATGAAACAGAACTGAAGAAAATGGTTGTTTGTTTTAGAAGATATTGTATGAATATAAATTAGAAAGCACAGACATACTGACTTTGATATTGTTTTGAATTACCCTAAAATTACTTGTTGATTTTTTTCAAAAATAAAATACGGTCAAAAGTTTCTAAGCTACATATAGAAAAGGATTTTTATCAAACCATAAAGTTCTTATTGTTTCAAATATCAAGAAAAAGAATTCCTCCACTGAAATTAACCCTGAAAGTTAAAAAGACAATTTAGAAACTGTATTTAATATAACTCAAAGGCTAACTAACACAATATGCTAAATTATGACTCAAAGTGAAACCCACATGTATTAATCTTTAATGCCACTATTTTTGCTAAGAATTGCAAAATAAAGAGAACTAGTTTAGGTTAAATGCTACTAGGCCATGGACATACGGTATAGTTTCATACAAGAGTACATGCTTAACAGGCATGAAGCCCTGTCTTCAGTCCCCAACACCATAAAGAAAAAAAAGGAGAGAAAACAGCCACCATCAGTCTTCATGGGGCATTGTGCTGTGTTCATCATATGTTCCTCTGGTTGGGAGAAGTATTTTCCAATGGATTAGTAATTTTTAACCAAAATTATATACCTTTTAATTACTGAGGTTTAGTGATTCTTGCAAATACTATTAATTAGTATTCTTTTGACGTAATTAACATTCAGTCTCTTGATAGATTGTTTTTTATTTTAAATTGAAAATTCATGTGGAAAGAAGAAGATAGAGGAATAAAGCAGGTAATCCAAGATGCAAGGTCAGTCCGAGTTGCTCCGTGATGGAAGTCTGGGTCTTTTGTTCCTTGATTATATTATAAAGCCTTAATTATGGAACATGTGTGTAATAAATTTTCAATTTTTAGAAGAACCAAACTAATGAGTCCCTTTTGCCATTTATTTAGTGTACATTTGCTAACTGCTACCTAGTTAGCAGTGAACACAGCACAGCAGGAACTCCAGAAAGATTTAGGATCTTTCTGTCAGTTACTTAATATTATTGTAAAATAAATGATGAGATTAACATCCTCATTACTCAGATCAGAAAACATTGAAGTAAATATATATTTCTCCATAGATTTGCATGTACATATGGATTTTCTATTGTACACAAATAATGTAAAGACATATACAAAGTAGACTAAGGAGAGCATGAGTGGGAAGCTCCAGGAGACATTCAATACAAACAGCCAGTGATTTGCATGTTGTACAGGAGAACACAGGAGCAACCTAGGAAGTCTTAACCCTTGACCCTGGTTTTTTAGCTCCCTGACCCTGAACCAGTTGCCATAAGGGTAAGTTACAAATCAAAGATCGTGCATGTCAAGCACTTAGCATTGTGATTGGTACATGGTGTATGCTCAGCACTATTTTTATTATTTATTATATTGCAGAAACGTAGACTAGTATATACTTCAGATAGCATTCCAGAGTAAGAGCATGATTTTAGAGCAGAAGTGAGGGCTTCTTACGGGTGAGTCAATTTTGTCTTTCCTTCAACCTCCAAAGCTAGGATACAGCGAAGGACTCACTATAGTATGAAAACCTATAAAGAAACCTCAGCTCCCCACAAATCAGACATTCCCTAAGTCTTATGGGAAGCAGGCCGAAGACTATCCTAATTTAAGGAGGTGCCGTGAGCAAGAGCACAGAGCCCAGATAGGTGAGATGCCAGAGACCCTGAGAGGCATCTCTGATAATAGCATAGATTTGGCAATAGTAAGTAAAGTGAGATTTGTACAATGACCAGAAGAAACTCTGCTCGATTTTGGAATAGGAAAGTAGTTATTGAGAAATATATTTGAGTAAGTCATTTATAAAATTAAAATATTAACATATTAACAGAATATTTTTCTAGGACAGAAATAGCATTAACTCAGCTCCACATTTTTATTTCTACATAAATGCAGTAGGCGAGATCTACTGGATGGGGTTTTACACAGGACAGGGAAGAGGACCATCAGAATTGTCTCCACATAACTAGCACATGGTGTGGTTTCTCTGGTGTAAGTACATCAGCATAGATGTCCCATATCAGATCCTTAAGCATCACCATCTAGACTCCTTTTAGTTAGTGGGTGTTCATGTTAGTTAGTTTCTCTTTAGTGGACCAAATACCCAACAAAGGCAACAAAGAGACGAAAAGATGACTTGGGTTGACGGCTTCAGAGGGAATAGTCAGCATTATGGTGGGAAGGACATGGCTAAGGAACTCCATGACTGTGGGAGCATGCAGCAAAGCTTCTCACACGGTTACCCTACCAGGCTGCAGAGAAGGCTGAAAGCAGAAGTGAATGTAAACCATCAAAGGCACATGCAGCTCTCCTGACTCCCTTCCACAAGCTAGGCCCCACATACCAAAGCTTCCCTAACTTCTGTAACCTCCCCAAATAATCCCAACTGCTAAGGACCAAGTATTCAAATTATGAATCCACAGAGATATTTCACATTCAAACCTTTGCAGTATTTCTTTTAAAAATGTAAACAAGTTTTAATATTAACCTCAACAAAAATATATATAAGATGGCTCTTCTCTGTTTTCATCTCAGAGTTATTTGCAGGTGTAAAATTGGTTAGAATATTTAAGATCAGCACTATACGTGAGTAAAACTTGAGATTATCTGTCCATTATATAAATTAGTATGAGAATTCAGACTTTTTTATTATGGCAGTAAGTTGAATAATAAGTTTGTGAGTGAACTGCCAATAAACTGAAGCTATTCCTAAGGGAATAAGAAAGGGTGTTATTATGTTAGCAATATGACAAGACTTCATTCCTCTACACTCAGTTTTTTAAAACTCAACCAGTGCTGATGGAGAAAAATGCCTTCTAAAGCTTTGTGTAAAATTTAAAAATTATTTTTATAATGTTGATCTTATTCTTGATCATATTCTTACAAAGTATTTCCTTTCTTCTTATCCTAAAAAGAACAGAAATAATAGAGGAGCAATGTGAGGTTGAGGCAGGAAAAGAGAGAGGGGGGGTGATTGAGATTTATGGTTTAAACAACTCTGAGCTGTCCACAGGCACTGATGTTGTGCCCTGCCTCTTCAAGAATGAACCTGAAGTCAGTGTATACAGTGTGTAGGCAGAAGATAAGGAGCTTTGCCAAGGCACAGTGCTTGCTATTAAACCAAGGGTTGGGTAGTTTTACATTACTTCCCCTTTTCTCTTCACACAGTGTCTCTTTTTCAGTTTTTGTAGTTTCCATGACATTACTGATTTTTGCCTTTATAGTCCTCATCAAGTATCAGCTTGAGTCTTTGTACTTCGATGAAAATTTGATGATGAAAAATGTGGACTCATAGCAACACTGGTTTTTGGAGTCACTAGAGATTTAGACCATAGCATTGTGGATTGGATGTGCAACCTGGGTCAATTCTTTACCTTGTCAGGCCCTGGTGTAGGAGTGAGAATGACACATCTATGCCATTGTGGTTATTATGAAGATTAATGAACTCAAGTCTAACTCATTCACTAAGAGCCTAGAGGTAAAAATAGAGCTAACATTTATTCCACCTTTTACCATACCAGATTTTTACACTTAATCTGTAGGAAAACAGTAAAAATGTGTATGTGGCTGTCATGTGTGTCCCCTTCTCTCTCCTCTGCCCATTGCTTTCATCTACTCAGTGACACTTTCACACACTTAATTGAGTTATTCAAGCCCAGTGAGTTTGGGGCTGAACCACAGATAGGTTAGCTAGAGTTCACCTGAGTTTGGTGACCCTTAATTGTAGATCAGGCACCAATTTGAAAACAGGTCTTAAGATGCAACCTTAAAGTTGAGAAACAGAAGTTCCTTACCTCTTTGCTCTTCCATTCCATTTTCAGCCCATGATAATCTTTTCTACCACACTGTAAGTTCGCTACAGACTTTCTCTTAATACTTAAAAGTAGGGATTTAATATTTATTAACCTGATGGCCAACAATTAGATGTCATGATAACAAAGGAGTCTTTCTTGCTGTTACCAGAATTGTAAAAATTCTGTCACACTAAAATCAACCCTTCTCAGGGTTTAATTCCATTTGGAGCTAAAAGTCAGTGACAATTTTTTATATATACACTCTTAACACCTATAAGCTATATTAAAGATTTTGCATAGAATGTTGAGGATGTGTTAAAGGTTTAGAGGAAGACTCTTTATTTTCATATGTGCTTCTTATGTTCTTAAGAAAGAGAATGCAAATCATTCTGTACTTAGAGACAGATGCTCTGAGAAATTAAAAAAAATTAAAACACTGCATAAAGATGTGACATTTCAAAAAGTTTTTTCTCTTCCTCTTGTTTCTATGTAGAACTAGTAAAATACCATTTAGGAGTGTATTTAGAACAGTGACAACTTAGATAGGAAGAATTGACATAAATTATAGAAATGTGTCTTTAAAAATGTGGCATATTAAATCATTTCTCAAGGGCTGGCCCCTGGTGGCACCTAATTTCACATTCCTGCAAACACAAAATAGCATATCTGCATAATTAAGCTATATTGAAAACATACAGGGAAATGGGTGAGGAGAGTATTTTCCTTAACTCTTAAAAGTCCACTTCTATTGCTAAATCCAGTCCTTCTGTAAAATGGAATGGGATTTTTAGCTCAGAAAGTTGCATGTCCACATTGTCCTTTCATGCATAAGTGTTAGAAGTTACACTTAGAGATTTTCTAGACTGCTGCCACAGTTCCTGTAGCTGTACTCTTTCCCAGTCAAGGAAATATCATGGTCTTTCTGACTCGCTAATATTGTTTCACTTGCTTAAACAGCGAGGCCTTTGCCTTACAGTTACCAGGGCATTGTGGTGAGCATCATAATGGTTAGGTATCTGTCTTTTAGGCTAACATTTCCCTGAGACTTCATAATGCGTAATTTACTATGCTGTATGTTATATCTTTTAGCACTCAAGTAAAGCTGATTTAGACTTACAGGGGAAAAATTCATAAAAACAAAAGTAAGACCTGCCAACTGTTTAACCAGAATTATTTTTGAACAGCAGGAGCCCAGAACACAGCTTGTCAAATGAAAAGTTCTATTCCAATTAGATCTCCAATTAATGTGCACCCTGTTGTCTTCTAGATATTGCTCCTGCCTGGACTGATGATGATTCTGGACCTCAAGGAAAGAAGATTTCCCTAAGTCCTTCTGTTCGCCTGAAGGCAGAGAAACTGGAAATGGTAAATCCTTTAAAATTTCATTTTCTTCACAAGACAGCAGGAAAGAGCTGTGTTGTAAAGCCATTGGTTTCTTGGAGTAGCTTATTTAATTAAATGAGTGACGGTTTGGGTTTCAATTATTTAATAACATTTCAATTTGGAAGTTCATACTAGTTCACTAGTGTGAAATACAAATAAAACCTTTGGTTACTAAACTGACAAGCAAATTAGTTTCTTTCTCTTTGGCTAGGGTAATGGCTCAGTGGGTAAAAGGCTTGTGATGTAAGTATGAGAAGCTGAGTCAGTCCTCCAGAACTCACATTTTAAAAACCCAGGCTTGTGGGGAAGCACAGATAAGCAGATCTCTGGAGTCCACTGGCCAGTTAGTTGTACTGGTTGGCTTTTGTGGCGACTTGACACAAGCAGAAGTCATCTGGGAAGGAGGACTCTCAGTTGAAAACAAAACAAAACACAGCTGTCTTCCTCAGCTTGGTTTGTAGGCAAGTTTGAAGGGCATTTTCTTGATTAATGATTGATGTGGGAGGGTCCAGCCTACAGTGGGTACTGCTAACCCTCGGAAGTTGGTCCTGGGTTGTATAAGAAAGCAGACTGAGCAAACCATGAACAGCAAGCCAGTAAGCAGAACCCCTCCATGGTCTCTGCTTCAGTTCCTGATTCCAGGTTCCTGCCTGGACTTCCTGTTCTGACTTCCTGCCATGATAGCATTTGACTTGAGGGTTGTAAGCTGAAATAAAGTCTTCCCAGAGTTGCTTTTGGTCATGGTGTTTACCATAGAAATAGAACCCCTGACTAAGACACCAGCTTAGTCTGTTTGGCAAGCTTCCAACCAGGTGGAAGGTGACTGAGGAGTAACAGCCAATAATGTCCTCTGATGTCCATACAGAGATGTGTGCCCATATATGTGTACCCCCCCAAAAAAATATATATGATATCTTACAAACTGTAATCAAAATTATGACAAAGTTTAGTGGCTTTCATATACGGTAGCAGTAATTACAATGAATTAATGCAGCATTGTTTCATTATTTTAAAAAATGAAGGATTACTGAATCATAAAAAAGAAAGTAGTCAGGTCCACATGAAATTTAAAGAGATGATGGCAGTGCACTAGGGTACTAACAGGAGGAGTAAAGCATTGAGTGCATCATGTACAAGAAACAGAAGATGATTAAAACCAAGAAATTCAAGGTGAAAAGCACTTGAAAATTGATGAAGCTCCTGAGGAGCTGAGAAGAAAACTGTACCACATCTGGATTCAGTGCTAGAACTCGACACCTCATCTTCCTGTGAGATTTATAGATACTGACTTCCATGTTTGTAGAAGAATGTGAAACTGCATAGCTAGAATAAACACATTATAATTAGAATAAACATCATAATTATTCTCATCTCTACCTTTGCTCCAAGTTCCAAGTAGTACCTTTCTCATCACCAATTTAAATCTTCCTGTTGTTTAAATGATGATCAAATCTACCTCTTTTCCCAGAATTTCCTGATTATGATTGCTTGGGCAAATACTGCCATATTTATGTATTTGTAGCACTGACTGTCATGCAGTACTGCCTTACAATCTCTTTTTGTGTTCTGCTTTATCAGTGAGATTGAATATTTCTTCACCTATAGTACCTACATGCTTAAGCCCACATCTTTTGCCATCTAGACAAGAACATGGGCCTTTTCTCACCTGTTACTCATTTCCAGGCATAAGTACCCTAATGAAAAGACAGTTCAACAGAGGAAACTATGGGTTTTACTTCTCACAGAAGCCTTCAGAAATGAAAACCCAAATAATCCCAGAAATCTGTATACATTTATGATTAGTTTAGAGCAGAGTGGCCAGTGTTGTAGGATGACTAGGCAATATAATATGACCTAATAGTAATAATAGGGGGAACTTTGAAAGGCTCATTCAGTTAACAGTGTGCTGTTAGAACAATTTCCAAAAGCATACAATAGATGCAAAATATACAGTATGGTAAGCTGTGATAAATATTTAGATACAGATAACTTTTAAACATTGTATAGAGTAAAACTTAATTTGTAAAAAAAATATATATATAATAGTTGTAAGTTTATACACAATCACCATATTCAGAAGAAAAAAATCTGGAAAACCATGCAAATTGGTAATAGTGATTGTCCCCAGAGCAATGGTTTTCAACATCACGAGTAAAATCTTTTTCCTCAGAGGACATTTAGCAATATCTACTGTTTTGGTTGTCAGTAGTGAAGACCAAATCCAGATTCCCAACCAGGACTAAAACTTACATCCTAAAACTCTGTGTCCTAAAATTTAAATAATATTTCTAACAACTTATGAGTCTAACAAACATACAAAATGTGTCTCATTTTCTTGTAATTAGAGGAATTCAAACTAACATTTCTGGTATCATGACAAAATGAAGATGTGAAAACAACAAATTTTGTTAAGAATGTAGGAAGGTAAGATTGTTTCTATATTGCTGGCATGTTTCAATGAGTACCCATAGTTGAAGAACAATAGAGCATAGTAAAGTTGACCCTCTGCCTGTGGCTCAGCACCTCGAAAAATTTACAAGCGTCTATAAAAGAGGACATGTGTTGGGCCCCACAAGGCCCGGGAATGAGGCCCAGTGTAACTTTCCTGAGCCTAGCTCGAGTTTGATGACCTGTCCTGGGACATGACTTCTGCGTATGAGTGACTCAGCACTACCTGACCTAGCTAGAATCAGCCTCTGCCTAGTAACTGCTGAGATGGCATCATCTCATTGGCCCGCTAACCTCACCCCATCTTCCCATCTCCCCGTCACCCCAACCTATATAAGCCCACTCCTGATGCAATAAAGCAAGTTCCTGCTTTGACAAGACTCCCGGCCCAGTGTGCTTCTCTCTGGTGGACCATCCCGCTCAGCCCCAGGGAGAGAACTGCTAGACCGGTCCTGCCTCTACCCTACCTGTTGGTCAGACTGACAGACATGTATAGTGTTTTGTAATAAAAATGGTGAAGTAATTATAAATGTCTAACAATCAGAGAATGGATAATAAATTATAACATATACATTCAATAAAATACCACAAAATAAGTGAACTACATAGCTAGGCAATACTGAACAACTGCAAAATCATTAAGTTAAGATAAAATAAAATAAATTGTACTTACATACTAAGTGATAGTAAAGAATGGGCAAGAAGAATGTAATGACCCTAGGCTAGCATTTACTGTGAAGATCTGTAGAGGAAGCTTTCAACTCAATCTATAGCCTTATTTCTTGAAAATATGTGTAGACTTTAAACAAATATCATTAAATATTTTAAGATAGCCAAGTACTTATGTGTTCTTTATATTTTTTTAAAAAAATATTTGTAACTTTTTTCAAGATGAAAAGAATACACAAATGCTAAAAATCTTTCTTGAATGTATGTAAACAATACTTCTAGCTTTGATAGGGTAGATGGATGGTTCTAAACCAACCTTAAAAACACTTAAAGAATGTTTCCTGATCCCTGGCCTTCTTTCTTTTTCCTCCACTGTGCCCAGTCAAATTGTGTGCCTATATGTAAATACTTCTAGTGAGAGCGTGTCCTCTGTATACTTGTATTAAGTAAAACATTGTACTTTCTAAAATTATTATACTTGTATTAAATAAAACATTGTATTTTCTAAAATTATTTGTACATTATTCTTACCCTAAAGACCATATACTTTTTAAGGATAGAGACTGTACATTATTTGTCAATATCATTGTGCAGAGTTAGATGCCTGGCAAATAGTAAGTACCAAATAAGTATTTGGTTCAAGAATTGGTGACTATTTGAACATATTCCAAATGGAGAAGCTATCTGTCAATATCTTCTCCTTTAATAAATTTTGTTTAGCTTTAATGTGACTGACATTGTATGCACTCTTGCTAGAATCCAATGATAGGGCACCCTACAGTTCTTATACATTAAAATTAGTTTGGAATATATGTAACTAGAGAATCCTAGGTAGCACTGGGAACTTAATGTTCTTACCATAAAGAAGTCCAGAAGAAAATAACCAGGAAGAAGCAAAGAGGCTCCAAGTGTCAAGGACCCACAGTCCAGCCTTTCAGATAGGCCGCCTATCCCATCATTGCTGAGGGTCCTGGTAGACTGTCTATTCCACCATCATTGCTGAGGTTCCTGGTAGACCGTCTATTCCACCATCATTGCTGAGGTTCCTAGTAGACCATCTATTCCACCATCATTGTTGAAGGTCCTGGTAGACCGCCTATTCCACCATCATTGCTGAGGGTCCTGGTAGACCGCCTATTCCACCATCATTGTTGAGGTTCCTGGTAGACCATCTATTCCACCATCATTGCTGAGGGTGCTGGTAGACCATCTATTCCATCATTGCTGAGGGTCCTGGTAGACCGCCTATTCCACCATCATTGTTGAGGTTCCTGGTAGACCATCTATTCCACCATCATTGCTGAGGGTGCTGGTAGACCATCTATTCCATCATTGCTGAGGGTCCTGGTAGACCGTCTAATCCACCATCATTGCTGAGGTTCCTGATGGACCATCTATTCCACCATCATTGTTGAAGGTCCTGGTAGACCACCTATTCCACCATCATTGTTGAGGTTCCTGGTAGACTGCCTATTCCACCATCATTGCTGAGGGTCCTGGTGGACCGCCTATTCCACCATCATTGCTGAGGGTCCTGGTAGACCGCCTATTCCACCATCATTGCTGAGGGTCCTTGTGAGTCAAGGTGCTTTATCACTTCTCGTTCCCTTCTCCCTTTTTCCTAAGGTGAAGAGGAGAACCTTCCTCTACCTTTGTTAGGAGACTTCCTGCATGCTCTCCAGCACTTTGCTGTGGTCTAGCACATACACAGCCCAGGACCTCCTCAAAGGGCAAAGTGGGCTGCAAATGTCTTTTAGCCGGAAATTATGGTTGGTTCTATCTAAGGCTAAAGATCATGGAAAAGACAGTAGAGTACAAGTAGGAGTATCTACACTTTTTATTTTAAAGACAGAAGTTACTTTACCAAAAGAGAAGAACCTAATGGAGAAATGGGTGTCAGAGAAAACTTTTCTTTATTTTGTTTGTGTTATATGTAACCCTAAACTAGCCAAAATTAAGAATATTTTCCATTTAATACAATTCTATCAACTTCATTTCTATCCTCAAGATAACAGCCGAATGTTTTTCATGTTTTTTGAATGTTATCTATAAACTTGACTTCAGTAAAATTTTTCTGTTATATTACTTCTGCAAAAATCACATAGACTAGAAAATAATTTTATTTTTGGTCCTACAGACATGTTTGTAAATATGGCATTAGCCAAGATATTTGCTGTGTGGGTGGGGCATGGCAGACTCGGGAAGGTGATCCTTTATAGGTAGTTAATCTACAGTCAGCAGACTTTCCATGGGATCTAATTCTGGTCACGGTTCCCCCTGGTGGTTTGTAAAATATAGTTCTAGTGAAATGTTTTACCCTTTAGAGGTTTGAAAATTGCTTCTCATAAGACGATTTCCTTTCAGGCTCTCAATTACCTCGGTATTCAACCAACAAAGGAACAACATGAAGCCCTGAGACAGCAAGTCCAGGCTGACTCAAGGGGGACAGTGTCTTTTGGAGGTAATGTCTTAAGTGCATCATGTTGTATTATCACAGACAGTTGGTGGAAGTTATTGTGACCCATTTTCATTAAGAGAGCTTGTTCCTCAGAGGGAGAATGAAAACTCACACTATGCTACTGCAAATTCCTTAACAGGTACTTTAAAAACAGCTATTGATATTAACCTGGCTGGATCAGCAAAAGAGAGACCTGTATCAGGATCCATTAGCTCTAAATATCATTAGTCAATCATGTCCTTTTTTGCGTGTTTTATTTACGCATTAACATTGCTTTAATAATAACAAAAGAAATTAGTACAAAATATACATCTACTTCCTTTTTTTCAGTAGGAAGTTTTTATCGTACTGAGTAATTATTCTTACAGATGGCATAATGCTCCAACGTTTTTACACTTGGCATATTGATGTTTTCTCAGTAGCTGTTATTACAAATCTATATTTATTGCAGCTTTTAAAAATCTGCATTTATACTTTCAAATGTAGCAATTTCTTCTCTTTTTTAATAGGATAACTCCCACAATGGTTTGGAATTTCAATATCTATCACTAAGTTATTTTCCAAAAACTGTTTCCTATTTGTCTATTCTACTATTTGAATATAATGGTTACTTTCTAGCATTTGTTCTATAATACACATAATAAATGCTACATTGTATCATTTTAAAACATCTCTATTGAAATAAAGAAATTCACTTTTTGTATTTGAAATGAGGAAAAAACATTTGGGGCTCCCATTTCCTCTTGAAAATCACCCCCCAAATAATAGTACTAGGAAATAGAAATATACATAACACTACAACAACAACAACAAAACCTCACAACTTGTAAGGACAGAAGAGGGGTGCAGAGAGAGCAGTACCTACATTAGTGTGCAGAGGCAGGTGAAGCCCAGGCATCTGAAGATGGAGGACAACAGGCAGGGCAAGGTAGCATGGAGTTCCAGTATGACTCTAGGCTGGTTTCGGCTGTACATTGAAATCAGAGTTCTTAGAAATGCTGATATGGACATTTCTCCATGCTGCCTTTTCACTTTCTCAAGCAGTGTAGCACCTATTACTTCCTTAAACTTCCTGGGAGAAGGTACATATTTCATTGATAAATGAAACCAGAGGCATTGTGAAACTATACTTATTAGTAGCAAGGGAATTGGGGGTTCTCTGTGGTGAGTCATTGCTTAAAACATGTACCAGATGCTCAGTGACATTTGCATCCATGTTTATAATCAAAGCAGAGGATTTAAGGCGTGTCTCTGAGGAATCTAAACAAAAATGCCAGCAGACCACCAGATTGTTTCCCTATCATAAAATAATCCTTCCAGTTGACAAGGCAAGTTATGCACACGTAACTTTTTGAGTGCCTTATTAATTGTTAAATAAAAACTCAAAATCAAGAGTTTGTGGGCTTTTGATAAGATGACATAAAATATGGAGCCTAAAAGTATCAGATAAACAGGAAAAAGAAAAAATGAGAGCAGAAGATAACTTTAGATAAACTAATTAATACCCTTATGAAAACAAGAGAAGATAATGCAGCCATGAAGTATGAGCAGAAATGTGTAAAGTCAGAACAGAGAACATTTATAAGGATCCTTTGAATTAAAATGTAATAGCTACAGTTTAAACTTACTGAGGATACATAGGTGAGTGGACATCACAGTGTCTTTACGTTATGGACTGCTCTGATGTTCAGCTTGACAAGTGCCCTTGCTAAGCTGAGGAACGCCTGTCTCAGCCCTGATTTGCTCATCTGTAGAATAGGAGGACCTGCCTCAAAGGAGGTGAGGAATGGTGTGAGGATGATCCCTAAACACACACAGCTGTTACATAAACTGGCTGTTGCTATTATGAAACTTTAGATTCTTTAACCCTGAAAAGCCATGTCATAATACTGCCTTTTTTTCCCCAGAAAGCATTGTATGCATAATGTGAGAATTAGATGTCTATGATGTGTGTTTGCTTTATTGTTTGTTAACTGAATTATGTGACAAAGCTAATGGAAGTGAGATAAAAAATGGCTTCTCTATTATTTAAATTTATATTTACCTGTCACTTTGGTCAATACTATTTTAGGATAATTTGTATAAGTTAACCTGAAGCTCATAATGTTAACTTCCCAGAGAAGAAAGTAATATTTGTTTAGATGAAAACGAATGCTATTTTCTTATCAAAATGTGTTAATTTTAGATTTCGTCCAGGTTGCCAGAAATTTGTTTTGTTTGCAGTTGGATGAAGTAAACGTTGGTGTCCATGAAATCTCCAGCGTTTTGGACTCACAGGTAGAGTGTGCTCTCTATGATTTATATTTTAATCAAATATAGTGCACAAGTCTTGAATGTTGTGGGATGTATGTGATACCCTTTCTCCAGTTTCCACTGGCTTTTAATTTCTTAAATTATTTAGTTATTACTTATGTGGATGTATAGAACGGAGTTTGGGTCTCTAGTACTCACATAGAAGTAGGACTTGAGCACCCCTAATCACAGCCCTCAGTAGGCAGACAGGATCTCTAGGACTTTGCTGGCCATTTGAGCTGAGTTGATGAATGCAAGGTTTGATGAGAGACCTGATCTCAAAAACAATGGTGGAGAACAGTTTGGAAATATACTTGATGTCAGCCTCTTTTAATCCATGTGCATGCACATGCATGTGTGCATATTTGTGTACACAGGTTCACAAAACATACACACAAAAACTATGAACAACACACACTCCTTGAAGAAATCTGTAAAACTTCAGATTAATCAGAAGTTTTTTCTGTCTCCTCTTTTCTCAGGCCCATGTGCTGTGTTCCGTCCTCAGTTCAGCAGCATTGACAGCCTGCCATGTGAAAAGGCTTGCATTATCATTAGCTAGCAACACAGAGTCATGTGTGTGCCCATTCTAATCTGTCTGGAATCATCATCATATATGCACAGAAAAGTGCCTATAAGTGTATAGCCTGTTATTGTATTACAATCTGAACCATTCCCATGAGACATAATGTTAAGGACATACATTACTAAACCCACAGCTACTCTCCTCCATTTGTGTTCCCTTTCAGTTACTTGTGACAATCCCCTGCTCAGAAAAGTCAGGGCAACCACACTTGGGCTTTTTAAAATAAAACAGTTTTGCCAGCTTTCATATCTTTGTAAGATAGAATTATGAAGCTTATTCACTTCATCAGTCATTTAATCTACAGATCTTTGAAATTTTACCTCGTCAAATCTTTTAGTCCTATCTGTTGTGGATTGTTGGTATTTATTGTTTAAGGGAAACATTCAGCCCAAATATATCCTGTATGTAGTTTACATATCTTATTAGCCCAGAATGTGTTCTTGTTTATGGGTGACTACCTACTTGTCCTTATTCTGCTATCGCTTAGCAACCCATCCTTCCTTGATTTTCCTGTTGACTTGAAGTGCAAACTTAAAGATGGAGCACATCACTGTGTGTGTAGCTGTGTTCTCTGTCCTACTCTCCATTCTATCCATTTGTTTCTCTCTCAGTACATTATTTTTTTAGTTACTTAGTACTGGGCTCATTGATATTAGTGAGCT
Source organism: Onychomys torridus (assembly GCF_903995425.1). Lineage (NCBI taxonomy): Eukaryota > Metazoa > Chordata > Mammalia > Rodentia > Cricetidae > Onychomys > Onychomys torridus. Next base: position 78,844,506 of record NC_050450.1, on the reverse strand, counting down.
AAGAATGTTGTTATTAGCTTCTTACTGTTGATCTGAAAATGATGTTTTAAATGATTTTGCCATGATGTCAATAAGTGTGGTACTTTATATCATAGCATTGAATCTATAGAATGATTTGGTTATTAACTGAGTATAACTTACTTTCCCTTATTTATATCTTTGTTCTTGTTTTGAATGATGAAGAATATGACATGTTTTATATACATCTCAGATATTTCTATCAGATTAACTGCCAAATATGGTATACTTTGTGATATTATTATAAAAATAATTTTTACTTTTCATCACTAGTTTTAATTTTACATGTTGTGAGAATATACTGTTAGATGTATATATTAGATGTGTACAAATATTGAGTGTCTGCCTCTTTACAATACTTTCTTGGTTTTCCTACCTAACTCAATGGTATATTATCCTCGTGTTTTTTGGTTTCCAATAATAACACTTTTGTATCACTTTACAATACGTTGAATAGAATCCAAATACACTAGTTTTTAGTACCTATAATTGTTCTTTTAAACTTATACATCACTACTTTATACTCAGAAATTGGTCCATTTAATCTGTTAGCTCTTCCATTCTCTATACACCTTGACTGATATCCTTTATATTTAGAACTCCTATTGTAGTTAGAGTTTTCCTGCCTGGCCCAATCAGGACAAATCTCTCTTACCCGCCAGTCCCACAGTCGCTCAGACCCAACCAAGAAAGCACACAGAAACTTATATTGCTTACAAACTGTATGGCCGTGGCAGGCTGCTTGTTATCTACTTCTTCTATCTTAAATTAACCCATTTCTGTTAGTCTATACTTTGCCACATGGCTTGTGGCTTACCAGTGTCTTTACATGTTGCTTTTCATGGCGGCAGCTGGCGGTGTCTCCCTCCAACCTTCTGCCTCCCTGAATTCTCTTCTCTTTTGTCCCGCCTATACTTCCTGCCTGGCCACTGGCCAATCAGAACTTTATTTACATAGAGCGATATCCACAGCACTCTTATATTTTCTATTTTAGTTAAAGTTTATAAATAAGAAAATTCCCTTGTCTTTTCCTCTGAAAATGTGCATACCAACCCACTTTTCACAATTATATTTAGAGCTCTAATTGTAGTAGTGCTTTTTTTCGTTACTATAATGAACTGCCTAAAGCCGGTTAGGTTAAGAAGTTTCTTTAGCTGCCAGCTCTACCATTGTGGTGATATTGTGTTTCCCAATATGTCGTGCACCCTAATAAAGTTATCTGGGTTAGAGAACAGAACAGCCACTAGACAGACGTAGAGGCCAGAAAATGGTGGCACACACGCCTTTAATCCTAGCATTTCAGAGGCAGATATCTGTCTGGATCTCTGTGAGTTTAAAGCCACACTGGAAACAGCCAGGCATGGTAACAAAAGCCTTTAATCCCAGGAAGTGATGGCAGAAAACAGAAAGGTATATAAGGCGTGAAAACCAGGAACTAGAGCTGGTTAAGCTTTTAGGCTTTTGAGCAACAGTTCAGCTGAGATTCATTCTGGATGAGGACTCAGAGGCTTCCAGTCTGAGGAACCAGGATCATTTGAGGAAATGGCAAGGTGAGGTGGCTGTAGCTTGTTCTGCTTCTCTGATCTTCCAGCATTCACCCCAATACCTGGCTTAAGGTTTGATTTTACTATTAATAAATTTTAAGAACTTTTAAGATTTGTGCTACATACTGTCACAGATCAAAGTCCAAGATTGGAGAGGGTCAGTGAAGGGACCTCTGGGGGAGACCTATAGGCAGATGGCATCACAAAGGATGGAGCCCTTGTGAGAATAAGTGATCACGTTTTGAAAACCAAAAAGCAGTGCTAAAAACCCTCCACCTCATCACTGCACCCTCAGGACCATGTGTCCAAAACATGAATCCTTTAAAAATGAACCACATTCAAACCTTAGTCTGATTGCTTTTAAATAATAGGCCTCATTGATAGGGAGCTTCAAAACTGGTATTAGTTATATGTTTCTAGAAACACATAGTGTAGCTGCATGACTAATTTTATTGGTAAAAATAAATCTGATCCTCTCATTTAAACATTACTCATGCCACATTTTTTAACATTTCAAACCCCCTTTTTAATTAATAATTTATGTTACCACTGATCATTTTATTCATCACAGTCACCCCAAAACCTAGCTGCTCAGTTACTCTAAGGAGAGTACCTGGCTTTCTCAGAATGAAGGCACAGACTTATTAGGAGGAATCCTGTGGAATTTAGCCAAAACTGAACTGTAGAGCCCTCTTTCCTTCTGCAGATGTGGGTCTTGTGCACTTAGCTATGGAAAATTCCAGGCAGATCTGTCTCTTGCTGCTGCAAGGTTGATGTGCCCATTTCTCGAACAAAGGCAGTGCTAGTTCGTGATGTGCCAGTAATGTAGTGACCTGTATGAGCATGCAGAGCATTTGGAGCAGCTGCAAAGCGATGCACATGCTCTGATGAGTAATTTGTTTCCTTCTTACCACCAGGATTTTAGGGCAGATAAAGAGTGTAGTCAATCTGCAGTACTTTGAAAGCAAAAGCACCATACTGATGGCAGTTGTGCAAGATGCTCTGTGTGCCAGGATTTCCTGTTGAGGCTGTAGATCAAAATGTTGTGCAATAGTGATTATTAATTTATGAAATTCTATTTGTTGCCTTCTGCTTATCATCACACAGAAGGTATTATTGTCACGTGTAAGCTTTCCTTTTTTTCTCCAATTGAATCCATAATAAGAATACAGTTTCCATCACAGTCACATGTACAATGAAAGAAGTCTCTCAAAGCACACACTGAATTCTCATTTAATATTATTGGATTCTATTTCATTAAAAATTTCATCTTGCAATTCATGAGGGGATAAGATATCACAATTTTAAAAGCACTATAAAAGTCACTGCTTGTTAAGTAGCTCACCAAAAACAAATAAAAACCAAGTTATTGTTTCATATTGTAAGTCCCACAAGTATTTAAGTTCAAGAACAGTGGAATGCCTACTTCTGAAATAGTTAGTCTGTGGTAGATGATGTTGACAACCTGCGAAGGTGGGGAAATTCTATTATGGCTACCCCCAGCAGCCTTAGTTTCACAATAATAGGGTCAAGTTCATAATTATTTTACGTGGGATGCCTGTGTTCTCCTTTTGTGGCTGATAAAGATAGTGGATGCATTTCTCCCCTTTTTGTGTGAAAAGCAGAGAGAGTTTTAGTCAAAGGTGGCACATTAAGAAGAACACATAAAGGGGTCTAGTGATTCCCAGGTCCATCTTCAGGGTGTTGGAATGAGCTTTTGATTTAAATAAAGCAAGAATTGAATCATGGCAGGAGGTATAAATAATTAAGTAGTCCTGGTCAAGGCTATCTGTGCCTGAGCTGTAGCACTGCATTGTGGTCCTTATATGTCATCGACCTGGGAGACTGGTTGGTATAAGAGAATCTTCACCAGAGAACAGGCTCTGTATTTCAGATAGTTGTTTTCATCCTGGGGTGGTGTGTCCTGTACTTTCATTGTTGCTTGGGAGTAGATTTAGTCTGTTGTCCCTGGGCTGTAAGACATTTTAAGAGGAAATGTTAAGGGCAATGACTTGTCTCTGTACCTTCAGCCTTGAAGGAAAATAAACTAGTTTAGGTAGGCAAAGTCAAAAAGGCATCTGAGCCAAAGTAGTAGGTGCAGAATGAAATAGAATAAAGAATGAAAGACACATACACACTTAAGCCTAAAAGTGAGAATATTACCAACGGATATAGAGTCCTCTTTTCAGGTTCTTAGTCTCATAGCTAAAAGAATTTTAAAATGGACTCAGAAACTAAGCTCAAGGTCAATCTCACTGGCCTCTGAGAGGGAAAATACAGAGCAAGTGTATTGGTGGAAATATGAAGGCCACTCCACGTAGTTAAAAGGGAGGTTTATTTTGTGAGGTAACTTACAAGTGAAGGGATAGGTTACAGGGTCCGGGAGAGGAGAAGTGCAGTCCAGCAGTGTTCTCTGGAGATCTCTGCTCAGTCTACCTCTAGCGTCCAGGATCCAGGATCCAGGAACCAAGAGAGCTGGCACATCTGGATCTCAGGTCTTAATGGCTTCCTGTCTCGGCCCTGCCTCAATGAAGCCTCAATGTGGGTAGTACTTCTAGGTCAAAGCTGGAACAGCTACCCACTACACAAGTGAGTTGCAGGTCTTAGCTGCCATAGGGAGAGAGATGGGTAATAGAAGGCCAAAATGCCTTGACCTTCCACTAAGCTTCACCTCCTAAAGGAGTCAGGGGTCACAGAATTGGGGTGTGGGGGAGCCTTATGAGAGAATGAAAATGCCCTGAGTATCAGGACAATGAGACTTGGGATTCTGGCCAGTATCTGGAGAAGGGAGATGGAAAGGGAGCAAAAGAAAAAGTTATTGCTTTGTGAGTCAGAAGTCAGAGGTGAACAAGCATGGCAGTGAGGGTCAGCAGGTTGAAGAGGGGTTTATGGGTGTGTGAGTGTTCATCTCATTAAGAGGATGCTAGTCCTCCATTTCTGCCATGCTTGCTCCAAGTGTGTTTCTGATGTTAGGGTACCCATCATGAGGTTGTAAAATGGTTTGGTTTTTTTTTTTTTTTCCATTATCAGGAGGTCTACTGGCCTTGACTGGGCAATTGCTTTTGCTGTCCACATCAAAGGGTCATCCTCTGATCAAACTATTTATAAGTTTACAATCAGAGAATGTTACTGTGTTGGTATCCATATGTACCAAAAGGGGTCTTCAACATGGTGCATACTTGCTGTGTATATTAGGAAAGATGTTACCACTCATGGATTATACCCTTTTACCAGAGAATTGCCAGAGATATGCATATTTTGTAATTGGAGCTTAAAAAGCTGATGTCCACAAATGGTCCTTTTCAGTCCCTTTCTCTCTACCTGTCATTCTCTACAGTTCCTCCTTGAGGAATAAGGACCTTCATTGAAGAGTAGGTGGGAATGTTCAGTTCTTCACCTCCTGCTGAGTAGCACTTTAGATACTTCCCATTCCTTGCTAAATAAGAGTGGACCACAGGAGCAGAGGAGTAAAAGGCAGCCCATTCTCTCTATATCCAAAGTAGGCTTCATCCCAGGAATGCAAGGATGATTCAACATAGGAAAATCTGTCAATATAATACACCATATAAACAAACTGAAAGAAAAAAAAACACATGATCATCTCATTACATGCTGAAAAAAGCCTTTGACAAAATCCAACAAACCTTCATGATAAAGGTCCTAGAGAGATCAGGAATACAAGGAACATATCTGAACATAATAAAGGCAATTTACAGCAAGCCAACAGCCAACATCAAATTAAATGGAGAAAAACTCAAAGCGATTTTACTAAAATCAGGAATAAGACAAAGCTGTCCACTCTCCTCATATTTATTCAATATAGTACTTGAAGTTCTAGCTAGAGCAATAAGATAACAAAAGGAGATCAAAGGGATAGCAATTGGAAAGGAAGAAGTGAAACTCTCACTATTTGCAGATGATATGATAGTATAAATAAGTGACCCCAAAAATTCGACCAGGAAACTCCTACAGCTGATAAACTTCTTCAGTAATGTGGCAGGATACAAGATTAACTCACAAAAATCAGTATCCCTCCTATATACAAATGATGAATGGGCTGAGAAAGAAATCAGTGAAACATCACCCTTTACAATAGCCACAAATAATATAAAATACCTTGGAGTAACTCTAACTAAACAAGTGAAAGACCTATATGATAAGAACTTTAAGTCTCTGAAGAAAGAAACTGAAGAAGATATTAGAAAATGGAAAGATCTCTCATGCTCATGGATAGGTAGGATTAACTAGTAAAAAATGGCAATCTTACCAAAAGCAATCCACAGATTCAGTGCAATCCCCATCAAAATCCCAACACAATTCTTCACAGACATGGAAAGAACAATACTCAACTTCATAAAGAAAAACAAAAAACCCAAGATAGCTAAAACAATCATGTACAATAAAGCAACCTCTGGAGGCATCACTATACTTGACCTCAAGTTCTACTATAGAGCTATAGTAATAAAAACAGCTTGATACTGGCACAAAAAAACAACATGTGGACCAATGGAATCATATTGAAGACCCTGACATTAATTTGCATATCTATGAACACGTGATTTTTGACAAAGAAGCCAAAACTGTACAGTGGAAAAAAGAAAGTATCTTCAACAAATGGTGTTGGCATAACTGGATGTCAACATGTAGAAGATTGCAAATAGATCCACATCTGTTGCCATGCACAAAACTCAAGTCCAAGTGGATCAAAGACCTCAACATAAATCCAGTTACACTGAACTTGATAGAAGAGAAAGTAGGAAGGTAGTCTTGATAAACTGGCATAGGAGACCACTTCCTAAATATAACACTAGTATCCCAGACACTGAGAGCAACAATTAATAAGTGGGACCTCCTAAAACTGAGAAGCTTCTATAGGGCAAAGGACATGGTCAATAAGACAAAACAGTCTACAGAATGGGAAAAGATCTTCACCAACCCCACATCTGACAGAGAGCTGACCTCTAAAATATATAAGAATTCAAGAAACTAGACACCAAAATACTGAACAATCCAATTTAAAAAATGGGCTACAGAGCTAAACAGAGAATTCTCAACATCAGAATCTCAAATGGCTGAAAGACATTTAAGGAATTACCCCACATCCTTAGTCATCAGGGAAGTGCAATCGAAACAACTCTGAGATACCATCTTACACCTGTTAGAATGGCTATGATCAAAAACACTGATGACAGTTTATGTTGGAGGGGATGCAAAGCAAGGGGAACACTTCTCCACTGTTGGTGGGAGTACAAACTTATACAGCCAGTTAGAAAATCAGTATGGCAGTTTCTCAGAAAAATTGGGAATCAATCTACCTGATTTTGTTCATCTGGGGCATTGGCTATATTTTCTGATGCATCATCATCCAAAAGTTGGGTTTTTGGATTCTAGTGGGGGCATTGGTAAACACAAATACTGTCAGATAAATTAACAAAAAGTCAAAATGATGGATCCTGGGTTCACAAATTCATTTATGTGAGAAGTCATATAGGATGACCTGTTCTGAGAAGATCTCCTTCAGTTCTCTTCCTGTGGTCCACCAAACAGTATAGCAGTAGGAGACACAGGATCCCTGGTGCAAGGTCTTTGTTACAAATAAAAGAATGTAAAGATGGATTCAGAAGGAAAGTTGAGGACCTTTCTAGTGAAGTTCAGAGAAAGCAACAGAGCAGGCAAACTGGAGATTTGGCAGCATCCAGGAGGGAAGTAAGAGGATGAGGAAGTTAATGCTTTCTGAGTTAGAGGTCAGGACAGCAGAGAGGCTAAGTGGAGGTCTATGATTGCTGTCCTGGGGAAGCTTTTGTCAAAAGTGAATGTTGTTAGGGCAAGAAGGACTAGGACTTATGCCGTACCTAGGAACGGAAGGAGAAAAGAGCAGAAAACGTTACAGGGAATTTCTGCTGGCAACTGTGTCCTAGTTTGTTGTTTCTTAATCCATTGTTTTATTTTCATTAGTTTTATTTGATTTGGGATTTTTTTTTTTTTTTTGAGAAGCTCTCATATAGCTCAAGCTGGCCTCAAATTCAGTATGTAGCCTAAGCTAGCCATGAGTTCCTGTTCATCTGGCTTTACCCTTGAGTGCTGGGATTACAGGCATCTACTACCACATCCAGCTTCTTAATATTTTTAATATCTTATAATATATAATATACCTTAATATATTTTATATATATATATATATATATATATATATATATATATATATATATATATATAAAATGAGATGTAATAATGATAAGTTTACAGCTTGCTGGATAACTATCATGTATCTATTTGTTTTGTATTATTTTGTATTTTGAGACAAGGTTTCTTTGTATAACAGCCCTGTCTTTCCTGGAACTAGCTTTGTAGACCAGGATGGTCTCACAGAAATCCGCTTACCTCTGCCTCCCAAGTGCTGGGATTAAATGCATATGCCGCCAACTGTCCAGCCCTGTCATGTATCTCATGTGAAATCACCATTCAAAAGTCTCATATAGTTAGAAGTCAGCTTCCATTCTCACCTGGACATGGAGCTGCTGTTTTGCCCTTACAGAGATGGAGTCCACTTCATTCCTGCACATTGTTACTAGAATCACAGAGTGTATGTCTTGTAACTAGCTCTTCTGATCATTGCTTTCTCTGATTCAGATGTCTGGCTCTCACCTTTGTAAGGAGGAATTGCTGAGTCAGTGTATGTCAATACTGTTCTGTTTATTTGACCATAAACTTTTGGATTTAGGAGAATGTGACATTTAAAACCCAAAATATAAGTATCTTGCTGTGATTCTAATAATCATTTCTATATTAAAAACTTCACACAGTGCTACACCTGCTGCCAGTACAAGGTCATACACAGAAAGACAAGGTTGGAGACCAGATCTGTACCCAACTCCAGACTTGGCAGCAGACTATAGTCCATTAGAGTATGATGGCTCTATCAGTCTAATCAAGTATCATGAATGGATCGTTTTCAAGGAGCAGTGAACATGCTGTAAATTCCCCAAAGCAGATTTTTCAGTTCAGGCTCTTGTTAGTGTGGTGTACTGAGACCATTATTTTAACAAATGTCATAGAACTGAATGAAAATATCAAACTGAGTTATATGTGATGAGACTAATGTTTGCTTACACTGGGTTAGGCTATAAATAGTAATTCACACTGTGTTTATCAATAAACTCATTTTAAGATATCAGATATGTACTGATAATATACAATGTTGATAGCATTGTGTTAGGTGCCATGAAACATACTAATTAAGACAGATAAAACTTGCTTTGTATAGTTTATCAGGAATCCAATTACACAAATTATTACAGTTTTATAAGTGCATTATGTAGTAAGGCCAGAATAGTAACAGAACTTACAACATTCAGGGGAGGTGTATAAGAAAATTAGCATTTGAATTCTTTTTTTTTTTTTTTTTTTTTCAAGACAGGGTTCCTCTGTGTAGTTTTGGTGCCTGTCCTGGATCTCGCTCTGTAGACCAAGCTGCCCTCGAACTCACAGAGATCCGCCTGCCTCTGCCTCCTGAGTACTGGGATTAAAGGCGTGCACCACCACCACCTGGCTGAATTCATTTGTAAAAGAAAGGTTGAATTTGTCTTCTCAGAGGTGACCAAGGCATTCAGAATGAAGTTAGGTGTAATGCTGTATGCTGTACTCAGCACTTAGGAGGTTGAAACAAGTTCATAACCAACCTGGGGTACATGGTGAGGACCTGTTTCACCACTGCACCTTCACCAATAAAAGTGTTAGAAAGAAATGGGAAAAAAAGATAAAATGAGATTGTTGGCAGAAGGTATTCTTCAAAATGATAATTAGATGCATAAATGCTGTGGATATCGCTCTGTGTAAATAAAGTTCTGATTGGCCAGTGGCCAGGCAGGAAGTATAGGCAGGACAAGAGAGTAGAGAATTCTGGGAAGTAGAAGGTTGGAGAGGGACACCGCCAGCCGCTGCCGCCATGAGAAGCAACATGTAAAGACACTGGTAAGCTGCAAGCCATGTGGCAAAGTATAGACTAACAGAAATGGGTTAATTTAAGATAGAAAAGGTAGATAACAGGCAGCCTGCCACGGCCATACAGTTTGTAAGCAATATAAGTCTCTGTGTGCTTTCTTGTTTGGGTCTGAGCGACTGTGGGACTGGCGGGTAAGAGAGATTTGTCCTGACTCTGGGCCAGGTAGGAAAACTCTACACATAAAAGTTATATGTTAGATCTTAAAGGGCTTAATCTAATATCTAATTTTATATGTTAATCAGTAGCAACAATCCAAGAAAAAGAATATTGTGCCATAATCAAAGTGACTTCTTAGAAATAGTAACTGTGTGTGTTAGTTCTTTGGGAAAGGAAAATTGGGGTTAAGATGTAGGGAGGGAATGATAGACAAAATCCAAATACAAGATAGTAAGAATTAAAGTACAGCAGTTGTGTCAAGAATGGACATGAAAAAGTGACATATCTTTGATATGAGCACAAAACAAGTGTGTCATCAGTGGGACTTGCTGACCATTTAGATGTGAGAACCAGGAAAAAGGAATGAGCTAACAATAACACCACTTTTCATTAGTACTTTAATGAATGATGGGACCTCAGTATGCACAGGGAAATAAGAAACCCTTATTTAGGAGATTAAATTAGATGGATGGATGGATGGATGGATGGATGGATGGATGGATGTAGATAGATGGTGCTTTAGAGCATGCAAGTTAAAGGTCCTGACAGGTACAAACAATCAAAGCTATTTGAAATATCTGCACAGCAGGAGAGGGACTTGAAAGATTCCTGAAGAGTCATAATTGGAGCATAACAGTGATTTTTGGCCACTTAGTTTACAGATGAAAGGGAGCCATCCTACTCCTCTCCTAGTAAAGATGTAGGAATGAAAACCCGCTAGAAATACTGTGGAATTCCAGAAAGCACATGAGACAGTGGCTAGCACTACAGGAGAGAGCATTTCAAGACAGCTTGGATCTGGAGATGGTGTAGTGATGAGGGCACCGAGTTCAGGTTTCAGCACAAACATGAGGTGCCTGTAACTCCAGTTCCAGTGCCGTCCTCGGGCCTCCATAGGCACTGCACACATATGCTACATACACACAGGCACAAACACATACACATAAAATAAAGATATACATAAATGCATATCTCTTAATCATATAAATTCTAAGTAACAGCAGTATAAGGTAAAGCTTAAGAGAGAAGTCACCCCATACATTAGTTTTCTTTTACCTAATCAAACAACCCCAAAGTAAAACCTGAATTTTGCCCTGGAGCAAAAGTTTGAGGGTAGTGAAAAGGACTTTCAGTTTTCAAGGCTAGTCCCTGATACATAACTTGTGTATTTTAATGTTGACAGCTTCTTCCCTGTGATTCTCTAGAAGCAGATGAGCTGGGAAAACTTAGACAAGAAAGGAATGCTGCTCGGGAAGAAGTGGATGCGCTGAAGGTACCCCCTCTTCGGCTTCCTTACTTTTCCTTTGAAAACGATGTGGTCCTGTACCGGATTTGGGAGGATTGAGGCTCATTTTGTTTTTAATTAAAGTATGTTAGTACCAAATAGGATCAAATCGCTTGTTTAATTGTCTTTAGAGAGCTAGCTGATGGCTTTTTTCCCACTTTGTGATGCGCGCATAAGATCCGATGTGCACAGTAAGATCCCCCCTCATGTCTGATCCGCTCCTCTTCCTCCTTCTCTTCCCTCATGTTGGTGGCAACAGCAGATGTAGCTGAGGAGCCAGCTAAGCTAGCTGTGACACTTTTGAATCCTCTGATGTTTGTAGGAAATACATTTTTTTGCAGGTGCAGGGCCGTGTCTGAGGGATGATGTGTTTTGCTAATGCAATTTGAAAATGAAGGCACTGTGTTTTCAGAACAAATCACATATGCTCCAAATACACGATAACATTTTGATTCACTCTCTGTTCTTAATGGAATATTGGGTCTAAGTTAGATCCTGACTTTTACAGGAAGTCATTATATGTTCCAAGGAAAGCAGCAACATTTAAATTATTATTTTTTTATTATTTTATTATTTGTTAGGTAACGGCCTATAGTTATTTAATTTAGTTTCATTCGGCATAAACTCTTTATTAAAAAAAATCACCATTTTCTTTCTTCTGTTGTTTTATAGTGCCAACATTATAGAAAGCCAACATTAAAAATGTTTTAGCATATCTTCTCAGAGAGTTTCTGAAGATAGCCCAGCCAAACCACATTTTTAAAAATAAACATATATGTGCAGAGGTCAGAGACACATGGGAACTTCTGTACCATTCTCTACCTTTAACTATAACCCTAAAACTGCTCCAAAAAGTGAATTCTTTAAGCAATTATAAAGAAGTGGATGTGTGTTAACTCACACATAGATTAGTTCTGATAGAGCCACTTTATTACAGCTCAGCTTCTGTTTCTCCCATGCTTCAAGATGAGTCATAGCAGCTTCTATGTCTCCCATGTCTCCCTTGGTAGAGACCCCCCTACACCAGCTATTCACCTTACAGGGTTTTTAGCCAGTTCTCTGTTAATGGATATTTAGGTTATCTCTAGTTTTCTGTAATAAAAACTAACTCCAGGGACTGGAGAAATGGCTTAGCAGTTATGATAACTTTCTTCTAGTCCAGAGGACCCAAGTTAGGTTCATAGCATCCATACCAAATGACTCACAGCTTCCTATAACTCCAGCTCCAGAGGATCCACTACCATCTTCTGGCCTCCAAGGACACCCACACATACGTGACATACACACAGTAGATACACACATATGAAAATGAGAAAAAAGTAAGTCTGTAATAATAATAATAATAATAATAATAATAATAATTCTGTTTTTAGTAACTTTGTAGAGGTGTGGGTAGGCAGTTGTGAAAGTTCACAGTAAATCTGTGAAAATGGAACTGCAACATTAAAGAATACCAGTGTAAAACATTCTGTCTATTTCTTCCAATTCCCTTTCATAAGGCTTTAGTAATTTGTATTTCTTCCAAATATAAATGAAGTTCCTGAAACTATGGTTATATTTCATAACTCTGAAATCCCCTCCTTTCCATGAGTTGGTGTATAGAAATATGGATCTCATTTTATAAATTGTTAATTTCTTCATACTCTCTTCAAACAGTCCAATAGTGTTGGTCATGTTGATAAGACAGAAATTTCTATATGACTCATCTTTACACAAACAAAATCCACAGATGTCAGAGGTTTCAGAGGTTCTTGGCTATTTTTCATTTCCCTAAATTTTATCACTGTTAGATTTAATGATATATTTTGAGTTTTATTTTAATGTCAATATTAATTGCTAGAATTTTAATTTGAAACTGTGTGAGCCATACTCATGTAACATTTAGACAAGGTCCCCATGAGGAGCCATTCAATCAAGATCACCTTTCAAGTTCATGAACTGTAATTGAGCATATTTTAATGTTGCAAACCCTGGAGTCCCAGAATAAAACAGACTCTGTTTTAAGTTTCCTCTGCACTAAATCTTTTCTCTGAGATCCATTCTCTTCTAAAATTTTATAAGGGCCGGAGGGCTGTCTCAGTCGTTAAGAGTGCCTGTTGTTCATACAGAGAATCTGGGTTCTATTCTCAGCACCCACATGATGGTTCACAACCAACCATAACTCCAGTTCCAGGGGATCCTATGCTCTCTTTGACCTCTGTGGGCACCAAGCACACATGTGGTACACATACATGCATGCAGGCCAAACACGTATACACATAAAATAAAATGGATAAATTTAATTTAAAAGTAGTATATCAAGCAATAAATATTTTACTTGAGATAAGGTTTGTATTTTCAGTTATTATACCTGTTGTACTACAGGTGTGTACACACTCACAGGGAAATGCACACTTGGACACACAGAGCAGCAGAACTTGTTAAGTGAGGATCATAGAGCAGAGATGGTCCACTCCCACTCATCATCATCCTTTGACAGCTCTAGTCTCTGTGTCTCACTTGAGGTACAAATAGGCCATGGCTATTTTTTTTTTTTTTACTTTGCAGAAGCGATGCTTAATAGTGCTATGGGAACATTTTAACACAAAGCCTTTCACAGAATTCAGACCGCTCCTGCTTTTCAGAGAAGATTGGCAACATCGGTGCATTTCCCATTTACAGGTGCAAAGGAGAACAGTGCAGAGCCCCAAGAATGAGGGTGGCTTGAGAGCATAACGCCACACAAGGCCCCAGGCTCTCCGCTGCTGTCCTTGGCAGTCATTGGACCACTCAGTTATACTCGCCTTCACTTGCCTTTGTTCCCCTCCTAGACCAGAGCAGGCTGAGTTATCCAGAGGCCAGGTTTTGCCTCTTCTAAACATGGTGATGTTGCCACGAATCTTTACCACTCTATTTAAGGTCCAAGTAGACGGTTCACATTTGCAGGAAGCTGTCTCCTGAGTCACTAAGCATTTCTGACTAGACCACTCAACAAGGTGGGACATCTCAGAGTACATGCTTAATTTAATTTTAGGTTCAAGGATGGTAATATTTTACCTTTATGTCATAGACAACTATATATTTCATATTTTGGCATAATAGTTGTATCCTTTTTGTGAGTTAATTGTTCAAAATGGGCTAAACTTACATTAGGAAAGGAAGAGTCGACCCAGTCTTTCTTGGGTATGATTAGAAGCTTTTTTTATGCACAATTCAGAATAACAAGGCCTTTTGTCTGGTAGCTCTTTGGTAATAATAGCTGTCACTCAAAATTTAGTTGCTGTTTACCCATTTCAATCCTGACTGATTCCTTTTGGATCTCAGAATTTGACATCATATAACATTAAAGTAATAAAGAATGTTTTCACCACAATTGTACTTAGATAGCTAAGTACTAGAGAACAATATGTAAAACCAGGAAATGAGCAGGAATTGCATTAGGAAATGTTAGCAATTTGATATTTGGGGAATAAACTTTGAAACAGAGGACTAAAAATCATACTTGGTGTCATGATAACATGCTATTAATCCAGTGGTTTTTAAATACAGGAGAAATTACTTGAATCAGAGAAACATAGGAAAGAGCTAACAGAAGAACTCCAGAATGTGAAACAGGTAAGTCCGTGTGGGGGTGGGAGGGGAGGGGGTTTATGGGTGCGTGATGGTGGGTACATGGGTCTACCCAAATTTTAATGCAGTAATGCTTCATCATATATCAGAATCTGCTGCTGCAAATGATCCAGGAGAAAACTGGAGAACTTTTAAAAAAAGAGCGTTTGGAGTTTATACTCACTAGAGTCCTGCTCTGTTACTTAAACAGGTTTTAAAACTCTGGAATCCATGAACCAAAAAGGCCAGTCCCATTGCTTTCCTAGCCTTTCTTTTCCCCTTCTTTCATTTCTCTCTTTCTTTTTGTTATTTGTATAATAAGATTTTATATTTTTTATTTATTATATTTGTGTTTTAATTTTACACATCAGCCATGGGTTCCCCTGTCCTCCCCCCCTCCCCTGCCTCCCCCTCCCCCCCCCCCATTCCCATCTCCTCCAGGGCCAAGACTCCCCTGGGGATCCATTTAAACCTGGTGGATTCAGTACAGGCAGGTCTAGTCCCCTCCTTCTAGGCTGAGCAAAGTGTCCCTGTGTAAGCCCAAGGTTGCAAACAGCCAGCTCATGCACTAAGGACAGGTCCCGGATGGAAGCACATGAATTATGAACCAAAGGCTGCGGAGCCCCCAGCTCGATCAAGCCCTCTAGATAAGTGAGACAGTTGAATAGCTTGAACTTTTTGGGAGGCATCCAGGCTGTGGGACCGGGATCTGTCCTTAGTACAGTAAGATTTTATTAAAGAAAAACAAAACAAACACTCTTCCTCAAAACTGCAGCACAGAGCATTGTTACAGTTGTTACCAGTAAGTGATTAAGGATTTGCTTTTACTTTCCATAGTCTTCACCAAATTGGAAACAGATTAGAACAAGATGGATAGAAATATGAAAAAGTAGAAGCACAAACAGTGAATCCACTCTGAATATTAATACTCTGAGTAAGGTTACTAGATCCCTGTTAGAGACCTGCATTGGTTGCTTGCTTCTGAATCCTTCTCACACTGCCCTCCTAGAAAGCATTAAATTAGCCAAGAAAACAAACAGAGCCATACGTGACTCCTACCCTTAATATGGCCATGACAGAGACTAGACTAAACCTTCAAATGTACATATAAGGAGAGTAAATTATTTTCAGAGCAAGTCCTGAATCTGGCCTGCCACTCAAACCCAGGCTACCTAGAACAGAGAAGGCGTTAAGGACATTGAAAAGAATAGGGAGAAACAAGAATCTATGAAATAGAAGTGAAATCAGCCCCAGAAAGAGAAGGTGTAGTAATTAATGCCCAAATCCTAGATGTCTGTCAGGACTTGATGGTTCTCAGCCTGGATTCAGAAGAGTATGCCCCCAGATGTAGCAGTCACTGAGAGTCATAGCTCCTGGGGAAGAAACAGATAAATTAGTTAACAGAATACAGTGGGACCAGGTGGTGACACAAAAGAAAACGCCAAGAGAAAAATGAAAGATTTTACAAAAAGAGAAGAAATATCAATCTGCCCACTTCTCACTCTGGGACCATCAATAATATGACCCATAATGCACCTACAAAGGAGAAGGTGCTCTTGACCTAAGACCTTCCTATAAATAATTTTTTTGTTATTTATTATATTTGTGTTTTCATTTTATCCATCAGCCATGGGTTCCCATGTCCTCTCCCCCTCCCGCCCCTGTCCCCACCTTCCCCCCAGCCTCTTCCCCCCATTACCATCTCCTCCAGGGCCAAGACTCCCCTGGGGATTCATTTAAACCTGGTGGATTCAGTACAGGCAGGTCTAGTCCCCTCCTTCCAGGCTGAGCAAAGTGTCCCTGTGTAAGCCCAAGGTTCCAAACAGCCAGCTCATGCACTAAGGACAGATCCTGGTCCCACAGACTGGGTGCCTCCCAAACAGATCAAGCTATTCAATGGTCTCACTTATCCAGAGGGCCTGATCCAGCTGGGGGCTCCACAGCCTTTGGTTCATAATTCATGTGCTTCCATTCGTTTGGCTATTTGTCCCTGTGCTTTTCCAATCTTGGTTTCAACAATTCACACTCTTACAGTCCCTCCTCTTTCTCGACAATTGGACTCCTGGAACTCCACCTGGGGCCTGGCTGAGGATCTCTGCATCCACTTCCATCAGTTATTGGATGAGAGTTCCAGCACAACCGTTAGGGTGTTTGGCCATCTGATCACCAGACTAGGTCAGATCAGGCTTTCTCTCGACCATTGCCAGCAGTCTACAGAGGATGTATCATTATGGATTTCTGGGGACCTCTCCAGCACTCTGCCTATTCCTGTTCTCATGTGGTCTTCATTTATCATGGTCTGTTATTCCTTGTTCTCCCTTTCTGTTCTTGATCCAGCTGGGATCTCCTGCTCCCCTAAGCTCTCTTTCCCTCAAACCTTGCCCTTCATTACTCCCACTGTCGTCCAGGTTGTTCATGTAGATCTCATCCATTTCTCTGTCATTGGGTGATCCTTGGGTCTTTCCTAGGGTCCTGTTTTCTAGGTAGCCTCCCTGGAGTTGTGTAGCAGTCTAGTCATCTTTGTTTTACATCTAGTATCCTCCTATGAGTGAGTACATACCGTGTTTGTCCTTCTGAGTCTGGGTTACCTCACTCAGGATGATTTTTTTAGATCCATCCATTTGCCTGCAAACCTCATGATGTCATTGTTTTTCTCTGCTGAGTAGTACTCCATTGTGTATATGTACCATATTTTCTTTATCCATTCTTCAGTTGAAGGGCATCTAGGTTGTTTCCAGGTTCTGGCTATTCCAAACAATGCTGATATGAACATAGCTGAGCAAATGCCCTTGTGGTATGATTGAGCATTCCTTGGGTATATACCCAAGAGTGCTACAGCTGGGTCTTGGGGGAGATGGATTCCCAATTTTCTAAGGAAGTGCCACATTGATTTCCAAAAATTTTTTAAAGCCAAAAAAAAAGTCAACATCATTACCAAACTGCAAAAGTTCGTGTGAATTAAAGTTTCAGTCCTGGTAAAATGTGCACAGCAATTGAGTAACAAAATGGTAGACAGCTGTAATGTAATGTTCCACATTCAGCTCAATAAGTGTTTGGAGCTAAGAGAAATATGCCTCAAATCTGAAATTTAAAAAGAAGAAGAAGAAAGACTAGGGCCAGTGAGATGGCTCATGGAGTCAAGGTGCTTGCTACCAAGCCTGACAGTTGTGAGAATTTAGTAAAGAAATAGAAATCGAAATTAAATTTCCAAGATTTATATTCAAGTGCACTGGAAACATGACAATATATTGTGGAATTTCTTGGCGAAACCAATCAGAACAAGAAAACGCTGAAATTGAGAGTTATCCAACCAAACTTTCCAGAATTAGAAATGTTGCATCAAATAAGCAGCCTCTTGGGAGGGGCAGGGGCAGAACCTCCCATCACTACCATGTGCACATGCCCAGAAAGATGATGGATTTCAGGGCCAGGAAGTAAGTTCAGTTCCTCCTGGAGCAACTTCTTCACAAAGTAGGAAGTGCGGAAGTTGACAGAGCCACACCATGGAGAGCTGCCAGCCAAGGACTTCTGTGCCTGCATCTGCATGAATCAGGACACCAGAGCATTACATTAATCATAGTCGTAAATGATGCACCGTGGAGTAATGATAACTCATAAGCCCGTACCATGTATAATTAGATCAGCTAATGGATGGGGAGAGAGCAGCACTATGGCTCATGGTGATTGTGCAGTGCAGACTGGTAACAGCAGCAACACTGCTAGATTTGGAAAGAAGCATTTTGAATGTTTTAGTAAGGATTGAATTAGGGACAAATTAAGATGCTAAATTTAGGAGGAAATTTTAATGAACAAGATATCTACATAGTTATGTGGTTTAAAAGTAACTCTCCAAACCACTGCTAATTATAAGGGAGAAATAGTAATTATGCAGTGGAAAATTGAGAAAACAGTTTGATGCTAAAAGTTGTCCTCACCAATGAAGAAATCATCGTCACTCCAAATGTGATACCCTGAAAAGGACACAGTGTCACCTGTGTGCTATTCTGACTGAGAGTGTGTAGCTATGTCTAACCTCGGGGGACATCTGGTGTGTGTGTGTGTGTGTGTGTGTGTGTGTGTGTGTGTGTGTGTGTGTTGTATTCTTCAGAACCATCCACCCTAACCTGATACAATGCTGGACTTTAAGAGGAGTTAACAAACAGGAAATCTAAACAAATGCCTGACCCAAGGCCGGATCTTACAGGGTGGGGGAATAATGAATGACTTTACTGGGTGATTTGAGAAATCTGGAATGCAGAAGGTAGATCAGATTGATAAAAATATTGAATAGAATTTGAAACTCCTAAATGACCTATAATTACATATCTTTATTAGGAATATTGTTGTACTTGAGGAGAAAGGGCTATGATATATGTAATTTACTCTACATGGTTAAGAAATCATATGCATGCATGCATGTTACATACACATACATATACATGCTGAATATAGGGGAGATTGAAAACATGTAATGTTTTTGCAACAGCTTCTAAATATCCATGCTTTATAAGAATACATTGTATCTCATTCATCAACATATTGGTCAAAGGCTAAATCTGGTATGTTTGGGAAATCTGGGTAGAGGATATAAGAACATTTTTCTTTTTCTTTGTTTTTCTTTAAATTTTATTTATTTATTTTATGTGTATGAATGTTGGCCTGTGTGTAACATACTGCACCACATGCATGCCTGTTGTCCAAGGTCAGAAGAACCCATGGATCCCATGGATCTGGAGTTATAAATGGTTGTGAGCCGCCCTGTTGGTGGTGGAAACCAAACCTGGGTCCTCTGCAAGAACAGCAAATGTTCTTAACCCTGAGACATCTTTCCAGCCCTGCTTAATGCTATTCGTATACTGTAAAAAATTATTATTTATTTTTTGTTTAAATTTTTTCATTTTACATAGCAACCACAGTTTCCCCTCCCTCCCCTTCTCCTGTTCTCCCCCACCTCCCCCAATCCCACCCCCTATTCACTCCTCAAAAGGGTATATGGCCTCCCTTGGGCAGTCAACACAGGCTGGCATACCAAGTTGGGGCAGGACTAAGCCCCGCCAAAATTAAATCCTCTATAGTTCAGCCAAGTTTTCAGACTTTTGTTTTGAGATAGCCTTACTCTGTAGCCTGAGTCAACCTCAAACTAATGACAGTTTTCTGCCTCAGCCTCCAAAGTGATAGAATTACAGTTCAAATACCCTTTTATGTTGTTTTAGTGTTTAATTAAAGTGTATGTGTGCACGTACATGCACACACAAATACATAGTGCCTGAGTGCATATGGAGGTCAGAGGACAGCTTTAGAGAGTCAGTTCTTTTCATCCTATTTTTGGGTTCTGGGAATGGACTGGGTCATCAGGCCTGGCCATGGACATCTTTACCCTGGGGGCACCTAATTGGCCCCTGACCCTTATTTTATTAACTATTTGGTCTTATGCTTTTTAAGTTTTTTTACTTCTATGTCTTCAGTACCTGTGTCTTCAGTATGCTTTACATTTCAGTGTTTCTTTGTGTTCTGAAAGTGGGATTTGTGAATCTTCCTAGTTAAATTTTATGTGTAAAATAAATTAAGGGATGTTCGCATTTACATTTAATTAAAACTTTCTGTTTTCCTAAGTTCTTGGAGAGCATTAATTGTTGATTACCAGCTTTGTTTGATGTAATTGTTACATTAAGGCTACAGAAGACATAACTCTAAGAAAGAAGGGAAGGAGTAAGGGAAGGAAGAAAGAGCCAGCAGATGTACTATCTTACCTACCCTTTTCACATAAGGCCTTTCTTATTTATTTCTCTGAAATGGTTATTTTCCATTATACAAAAAAGATCAAATATGTATCAATAAATCATCTGCATCAGAACTTAATATGAATAAACAGGGAAACGAGATAGATGAAAGTGTGAAGAATGGAGATTCTTACTCTATGTTGGGTGAATGTGCAGAAGCACAGGTGTAGGAGATAAGGGGCTACTGAGTGAGTGTGCGTATTAGACCATGTAGGTTTGTACCCCCATCCTTCCTCATGCTAGCAGGTGACCTCCAGCAAGTTACTTTGCCTTCCTAAGCCTGCATTTGATAATAGAATCCATTCCAAGAATGTCAGAATTGAGTGAGAATAAATCCATACAGTATGCTGTATACCACCCATAGTAAACTCTCAAGTATTAACATGACTGTTAGAAGTCATAGAAGGAATGTTAAAAGATGGATGCAGGTTGGGGATTTAGCTCAGTGGTAGAGCACTTGCCTAGAAAGCGCAAGACTCTGGGTTTGATCCTCAGCTCCAAAAAAAAAAAAAAAAAAAAAAAAAGATGGGTGCAGTTTGTTTTAGCCATTTAATTTAGAGGATAAATAAAATTCTAGCTGAGGGAACTCGAGAACTTCTCATAGATGGAGTAGGGTATAAGCTGGCCTTAAAACAGTGTAAACATTTTTTCATAGCAGGGAGAAGCATGTCTGTAGGGCCAGAGGCCATTTTTGTGTTTTTAATTTTCACTGTGTTTGTATCTTTGTGTCTGATAAAGTAATAATAAAGCCAACCTGTAATTTGTCCTGAGAACTTCATAGTTTAGGTGTGTTAACTTTGTCAGCTGATCCTTAGAAAACAGCAGTTAAATATTCTTGTAACATCATCTTATCACCGTAATTACTAAATAGAAACATGGAGATAAAGAGGACAGGAAATGACATTTAAGTTGAAATTTTGAGGCCAAAGCACATAGGTAGTTGAATACTAACCTACAGGTTCAACAATCAGCTGCCTCCACTGGTATCTGACAAAGGAGAAAAAGGAGCATTTTACTCCACCCTTAATCTGATCAATTCTTTTCCACTCCCCATCCAACTTATTGACCGTACAGAATTCGAGGTCAGCTGAATGCTTTTTAACTGAATGTTTATAATTACAGTATTTACCACTCTTTAGCACTACCCTCTCTGCTCCAAGCCCATCTTCCTGGTATTGTCAGCTTCCTTCCGTGTCATACTTCTATCCTTACCCCACCCCTGAGTAGTCCAGATTGAACACTTAAGTATAAGTATTTTTTTTTAACTTAACAGAAAACTGTAAGTTTAGGGTAAAGGGGCCAGCCAAAGAAACATAGTCTGGCCCTGAAACCAGAGCCAGTGAAAGAAACACACTTCGGCCCTGAAACCAGAACCAAAGGAACCCACTCTGCCTCTGACCACCTCAGTACCAAAACCAACCAATCCCTGAGCACAAAATCCAGCCAATCGCTGAGTTTGTCCAAGCTCAGGGATTGAAATCTGACCAATTGCCACCCTGAAAATCTTCACCCTGGAAAAACTCTGCCCCTAAGCAGTCCTATATGAACCTTCTGCCTGTTCAGTTGCCCACTGCCGTTTTCAACCCTGGCAGAGGCAGCCACTCTCCTGGATTCTTCCCTCTCAATAAATCTCTTGAGTGAGGTTTGAGTGAGACCTTCTTTTGCCAAAATGGAACAGAGCAGAGAAGTAACAACTTCCCCTGGAGCCAGAGCAGAAAGGAACAGAACTCAGAGTAGAACAACTTCACTGGGGAAACCCTTCCCCTGGCAGAGCAGAGTTGTTACATTGGGCAGTAAGCGCCTTCACTTGAGGTGACTTCGTGGTACTCCGTGGCTCCTGACTGCTAGGGTCCCTTTCCATCTGATCAGCAATGCTTACAGTAGGACTTACTGTCATATCTAGTAAAAGCCAGAAATCCAACAAATAGATGCCAAAGCTGACAAGTAGGCCAACAGGATCTGCCATCTTTCCACCCCCCGTGTTTCTCCATCCCTTCTAGTCCACTTTCCCCAGCCGCTGGTCTTCTGTACCTCCACCTACATGGTGGATGGGAGGATTTTGAGTAGTGCTAAGCTCTTGTGCTCATCCTTTACAATGTACTTGTTAGGTTTTCCTTCTTAGCTTTATCTCCTGAGTAGAGAGTGTTTCTTAGGGACAGCTACCTCTGAGTTCAGCAACAGTTGCCACAGACTAGGTACTCCGATGTTTGGGAAAGTGAGGAAGGGAAGAAGGAAAAATGAGAGATTAATTTAACATGAGATTAGGAAGTAACTGAAGAGCAAATAATATAAAAGCCATTTACAGACAGTTAAATTGTACTAGCAGAAAGAAACAATAAAATTACATATATTTAATCTACATTTAAAATATTTTGGCATGCAACAATGTTAAAAATTTTTAATGAGATACTTAATATTTTTTGCACTGCATCTTTACAATAGTATTACTTTCCACTTTTAGAGCTTCTTTATAATATTAAATTTTGATTAGAAATACTGGACCTGTGTTTAATAAAATTTATGTGAAAACTAGATTCATATGCTCAAATTTCTCTAAACTTAATTAAAAGTTTCTTATAACTGAATTAAATCCCAAAGTTTCTTAATATTTGTATCCATGTTCACATAACTAAGTTTTTTAGAATAATTTATCTTTTCATAACTACATCTGCTTAGGAATATTGTGTAATTCTTTTCAACTAAGTAACGTAGCTTCATTTTCCAGAGAAATTACATACATTGGTCATAGCTCTAAACAGTATCAGCTGCAAAACATATTTTAAGATCATTTTAGTTTTGTAGCCAGTTGATATAATATCAATCAATAACTAGGATTTACCTGTCGATACATATGAAGAAAATATAAAGTAATTAAAATTGTTTGTTATTATTACAAATTTCAATGGCAGTTTAAGTTCTGACTGTTTCATACTTCAGAATTCAGATTTCCCATTTGTTAAAGTTTCATGTGAATTAGTTCATTCATATGCAGTGTGATATTAACTGCCTTTGTTGTTGTTGATGATTACTAGATAATGGGACTAAAGCTGTGCCCACAGCCGTTTTACACAATGAGCATCCGAAAGCTAAGCACAAGTTTGTGGGGTTTTTACCATATGTATCTTTCTCATGGTGTAATAAAATAATAAAACACTTATTTAAAAACATCAATAAATTCAATGTCTTGCTCTGACAAAGCTGGAGTACCATCTGCTGGAATAACAACTTTTTTTTCATTGTTTAGCTGAAATTTTTCTTTAAAATATCTATTCTAAACATTTCGAGGGTTTTTTTCCTCAGCTAAAAATTAACATTTCATCAAAACTTTGGAAGTTCTTTGAGATAAATGTTCTTGAAATCTCAGTCAGCTATTTTTTTCTTTTGTTACATCATGTACCTAAACTATGGAAAAGTAATTGGTTTGCATATTTTAATTCTGCAGATCGCTAGTATTGTTAGAAAGTTTCTAGGCCCTGTGGGAATTTGTGACTTAATTAAAGAACTATATCTATATTTACAAAGTACCCTTTCTGTCCTTATCATAACTGAAATTACCAGCTTAATTTAAAAAAAAAATAGTTTCCTTTGTTGCATAAACCAAATAGGTTCTCCCGCTGCCAGGGTTACAAATGTGGGGCATTTCCTTCTGAGTTAATGACGAACCCCATTCGTTCTTTGTTGGTTGTTAAAAGAAAACTTTCTAGCAAATTCATGGTGTACTTACAAGAATATGTTTCACTATTGCTCAGTTTTTATATATTGAAAAATTATTGTATTCCAATAACTTTGTAAAATCTTCAGGCTCAGTCTCTTTTTCTGTCCTGGTCATAATGCTAGTCAGTTTATTCTTCATTAGCAGAATATCCTAATTGTATTCTTCTGAATATTTTGATGTATTCTTTGGCATCCTACATGTGTGTAATGTATTGTGATCATTTCCGCCCCTAACTCCCACTCCGTCTCTCCCCTTACCCTTTATACTTCCCTATCCCACCTTAATGTTCTCTCTCTCTCTCTCTCTCTCTCTCTCTCTCTCTCTCTAGCCTTCTGAGTCCAATTAGTGATGCCTGCATGCTTGGTGGTTATGGGGTCCTCCATGCCAGTGACTGCACCCCTGAAGAGTAGTGACGCCACCTCCCTCAGCAGCCATCAGTGGGAATAGCTCCTTAGCTAGGGATGGTGCCCTATGAGCCCCTCCCCCATGCATGCCTGAATGCTGGGGACCTTGGTAACTGTCCCTGCTGTGATTTCATGAGTGCAGGGGCCATGTGTTCTGAAGACAGCCTGTCACAGCACTTTCCCATCCTTCAGCTCTGACACTCACCGTGCTCTGCCTGGCCAGCAGATATTCCCGGAGCCTTGAAAGGGTTAATAGAGATGTTCTCTTTAGGGCTGAGCACTCAGCAGTCACGTAGTCTCAGCTCTTGGGTCAGATACAAGGCTCTACAATGGCTGCTGCTCATGGGGAAAAAGAAGATTCTCTAACCAGGGATGAAAGCAGCACTAATCTGTGCATTGAAACAAATATTTAGCAGGCATTTTGACACTGTGTCCATGTGCATTAAACAGAACAACATCAGTAAATTCCCTCTTAAGGCTATGGCCTCCCCAGCCATGTTTTGTTTTATTTATTTGTTTGTTTTACCAAAGTTACATGAATTCTTCCTGTACAGTGGGCCTCACATCCAGTCAGAAAGTGAGTGGCTGTGCCCATAACCATCATGCTGTTGTTGGACCAGTAGACACATATTGTCCCGAAGGTGGGAATTGTGGCATACAGAGTCAACTCCTGGGGAAGTCCACTGATGCTTTTCTCCCTCAGTCACCTGCATAGCACCCCTATGCACTATGGAAGCTAGCCAGCAGGAACTTTCTAGGTCAGCTCAGCTTGGTTTCCCTGTGTCCTGCAACCAAAGTGTGTTATGTCTTCAGCAATAGCATCTTACAAACTAGTTATGGTAGGCAAGCAAGACCAAAGGCAATAGCATGTGTTGTTTGGGGGACAGGGAGCTCTGGGTCTCACTGACCAATAATTCATGGGGAAAGTCCCTTTATTAACTCATTTTGAGACTGTATCTTATAAAATGATGAACCAGTCCTAAAAGCATTGTGGTTTCTCCTTTCAAAAGTCCTTTAGCTGTTTTAAATTACGGAAGCTGATTTACATTTAGTGTAATGACCTGAAAAGAAATCAGCGAGTAACTAAAGGGAAGAAAGGGATAGTGGATAAGAGGCAGAGAAAGAAAAAATAAAAGAATAAGCTTTAGGCATCCATGTCCTTTTTCACTGGACCCTTGTTTTTCTTCAACCAGGGATCACCATGACACTTCATACTCTTGGTTCTATAATGAATTGACTGTACTGGTTTCTGAAATCTGTCTTTTTTTTTTTTTTTTTTTTTAGATTTTATGCCCTACAAAACAGCCCAGCCCTGCTGTTTAAATTCTGAGGATAATTTCCCAGGAAGTTATACTTGTCACTTTTTTTCCTTCAAGTTCTAACAACTTCTAACATGCATGAGCCGGTCCTGTAGCATCTCCCTTTGATCAACAACTTTCTAAAACCCACCCTCACACTCAAGTTGTTTTTAAATGTCCTTCCAAGGTAGTGTTATGACCTCAGGCAACATGAATTGGTGAATACTCCAAAGCCAAAATACTTGGCTTGTCTGAACCAGTCTTTGCCCTGATGGAACACGGGAAATTGTTTATTGGCAGCTTCACTAGGATCAGATGCCTGGTCCACTTGTAGTTACCTCACTTGTGCAGGGTTTGGGCTGAAGACTTCAGGGGGGCTTGAGATAGAAGGTCTAGTCAGTTCAGGATTCTCCGGCATGGACTTGGCCACAGCACACACTGCTAGCAACTCTCTCTGGGTTTGTAGATGAGGCAAGACTGACAACTTTGAGAACAAGTTACCGATCTCTAAAAAGAGTATGGTCCCAGTCCCATCCTTCTCAGGAGTGTTTCCTTGTGGCTTTAAGGAAACAATGACACCTCTAATTTTTACATCTGGGTGACCTCCGGATACCTCCTCAATAGTTTTCTATAGCAGTACTAGTAGTTATCCTAAAATACCATCTCATCATTGGAGGGAAGAAAATAAGAAAAATACATACGTTTGTTGTATCAGTCCTTTCTCTTCCAATAACATGCTATAGTAAAATGTTCCTCCTCTTAGACTGGTAACTTCTGCTTCCCACTAAAGACCTTTTACAGAGAGATGCCTCATGCTGCTCTTTGGGGGCCATGGCCACCTCCTTCCTTACACCCTCCTCGTACCTGACAACTGCTAATCTATTGTCCGTTCTATGTTTTGTCATTTGAAAATGCTATACACATGGAACCATATAGCAAGCTGCTTTTCATAATCTATTTTCACTCATCTTAACTCTCTTGGATCCATCTGGAATGTTGTAGCGATCCACAGGCTGCTCTTTTTTGTTGATGAGAGCATTATATAACTAGTTTTCTCTAAGATGTCGGTGGACTATTTCAATGTTGCCTTCCTGGTTGTGATTTTCTACTGTTAGCATGCAGGATGTGACTACTAGGTGAGATTTTATGAACAAGAGATCACTGTGTGGTATTATAATTGTGAATCAGTACTAACCTTAGAAAGGCATTTAAGAGCAAAAAAGTACTCTGAGAACTATTATAAAGCACTTATAAATATTAGGCAACAGTGCTATTCAAGAAGCTTATGGAATAGATAGACGGGTATATTTTTCATCATTAATTCTTTTTTTGTGATCAGAAAATGACTTCTCTTTTCCCTACCATTAGACTCTGTCCTAAAAACTGCCTAAGGTAAGGAAAGCTTACTTGAAAAAGGAAGCAGGAGATGTGCTTTCCCAGAGTCCCAGTCATCGTCCTGTGTGTACTTAGTGATTCACTTGAAGTGTATGCAGCACTCCAGGCAAGCTTTAGCAAACTCAGGTGTTGCTGTGGCTACCATATGGTTGCAGTGTCTCCTCAGTTTCCTGTATTGGAAGCCCGGTGTTCAGGGTAAAGACACAAACAGATGATAGAACCATTACAAACAACCTTTGGATGTTCTCATGGGACCCTTTCCTCTCCATGCAATTACTCCTGCTCACGCATGCCCCACTCACTTGTACTTCTACCATGACACCATCCACCATGATGTAACACAGCCAGGTGACCTGTCAGTCATCATCATGCTGTTGGGAACTAAGTAAACCTTTTCTTTACAAGTGACCCTACTCAGATAGTTTTTAGCAGGAATGACTAATACAATTGTCTACCTCAAAATTTCCATTAGAGAAGATCTTGGTGTCTTAAGGATTCCAAGAGACATTTTTTTCTGTCTTGTCTGTACTATAAACTTCTTTTAATTGTGCTGACTTCATTAGAGACCATTTTCAGTGCTGGATGAATTTGGAAGGAAAGTGGTGGTATTCTTCATGGAGACCTGCAGTTAGTTTGGTGATACCATTACCTATAGGAGGTTTCCCAATGGGAAACAGGTAAAGATAGGGTTCCATACAATGCGTCTTATGGTCTGGCTCTGCCAGGGACCACATGCCATCCTCCAGCCCATCACTTTGCACATGCCTATAGTAACTTGCAAGAGAGAATCGACAGAGTCCTTTTAAATAATTTATTAAATATGGGTTTTATATGAAGGTACCATGAAGGCTAAACATAGAGCCTTTAGGACTGTAGGGAGAAAAAAAAAAGAATAAAATAGAGCAAAACTATCACTTTCTAGTGAACTTTTCCTAGTAGGGACCTTGGAGCCAGTGAGTTGTTAGAGACGTATTTGTATACAAAACCAAGTGGCCTTACCCTCCATAATTTTCCTTCTTTACCTAGGAACAAACAAATACATACTTCTAAAAAATCCATAATCATTTGCTGACAGAGCGCCTTTTAGGTTACACTTTAGACATCTATGTAGATGCCAAACATTTTTTTTTAAATATTGGAGCAGTATATAATAATCTCGACTGACAAACGAGAACATTTGATCCAAGGAGGAAGTAGTGATAAGGTGGCTGGTACTATAAAAGTCTTATCTTGGCAGTTCGGTGTGTGAGAAACACCTTCAGTACTCCTAGTGCCGTATGGGACTCATGACATGGTACTGATGATTTATTCACAAAACGTTGAAGAGCTAAAAACAAGACTCGTCTAGTCTTGGCTGACCCCACATAAGTAAATTATTCTGTTTAAAAATGTACGTTGGGAGAGATTGTCTGTGCCTGAGTTGGAAAATAACGAGATCTCCATTGTAGTTCTTGAGTGTTAAAGGTGGCACTTGCGCTTGGTGATTCACTTGAAGTGAATGCAGCACTCCAGGCAAGCCTTAGCAAACCCAAGTGTTGCTATGACTATGATATGGTTGCAGTGTCTTCCTCAGAGTTCCCTATGTTGGAAGCCCGGTGTTGAGGGTAAAGATTTAATTGAGCAATAGAACCATTAAAAGGTGGAAAGATCCTTAGGTCAGAGGGCACACCCTTGGCTGTTCTCGTGGGACTCTTTCCTTTCCAGGCTATTACCCCTCCTCACATATGCCCCATCTCATTTGCACTTGCCGATGTGGCAGAAATGACACTGCTGTCTCCACAGAGCCTTGGTCTTACTGGCATCTGCTTTCATGCCTTTTCATCTTCTTCTCTCATACTCTTAAGACCCGCCTCATGCCATTTCCCCACATCAGTATATGAGATCTCTTTATATGGTAGACACTGACTCTTTGATTGTTTGCTTTTGTTTTGTTTTGGTTTAGTTTTTTTGGGGACAGGATTTCTCTGTGAAGCAGTCCTGGAACTCACTCTTATAGACCAGGCTGAGGGAACCTGAGAGAACTCACAGAGATCCACCTGTCTCTGCCTCCCTCCCAAGTGCTGGGATTAAAGGGGTGAGCCACCACTGCCTGGCCTAGATATTGACTCTTATTTCTCCCAACCCCAAGACAAATATTTTATCTGTATAAACATCCCTTCTCTCATTTCATAAACACTAGTAGTTTTGTATTTTCAATTTAATTTTACTATTTTATTCTTTTTAAAATCTTTGAAGAACTTTATTCCTGGCCATATATCAGATGCATATTTACTCAGATCCCCATCTTATCTTTATTTAATGCTGAAAGTATTTGTGTCCCCATGTAGTGGAAGATGAGACTATACACTTTTCTCCTAAATGGTTCCCTGTAGCAACCATTTATTGTTTTTTGTGGTACCACCCTAGTTATAGACTCATTTTTACATAGCCTAAGGTTGCTTTCACCTATTCAGTCTTTGTAAAGTGTCTATTTTATTTACCTCTTTGGCTAGAATCGATATTATAATTATTTATATGTGAATTACATCCTTAGGCTGTGTCCTTCATTGTGGCCCCCGCTTTCTGAACTTCAAGATCTGAAACAATATTCTCTCTCTCTCTCTCTCTCTCTCTCTCTCTCTCTCTCTCTCTCTCTCACACACACACACACACACACACACACACACACACACACACACACCAAAAAAAAAAGTTTAATAAAATTTGTATTCCTGTTAAACTTCTCAGAGTTAATTTGAAAGGAATGTACTTCTCTCTTAACAACAGAGCCCCTTAAGCCCTAAAGTTTGGAAGAATTCTCCATGTTTAATTTCTAAAGATGTAGCCACTGAGCTGCATTGTGTCTATAAAGAGTTTAAACTCTATGAAAGGCTTTCAGTATTACAAATATTCTTCTTGGGCACATTTGTAACTAAATGAGCAAATAGATTTTTTATTTGTCAACTTTCAGTACACTAAAAAAAATACATGTTCAGGGTTAAACCATCCTGATGTTAAAACATGGTTTAAAATAATTAACATACATATAGTAGAGATTATCACCTGGTACAACTTATCTGAGTTATGTACTTATGTACCTGTCCTTGACTAGGAACTCCTCTTTATAAGGAGATTGGAAAGTATTTTCTTTGCTGTCCAGGGGCAGAAATGAGTTTTATACCTCTTAGGGTGAGGTAGCTACAGGTAAAGAAGTTGGCAACCCCTAGAAAGGTTAATTAGAACTAATTATAATATGATTGACCTAATTTTCCTCCAGAAAGTTTAAGCGATTCTTTCTTTGCACAGTGAAGATTTTATTTTTTTCATATAAACTAAACCCTGTTTTCTGAACTTACAAATTGTCCATGTTATACACTTTACAAAAAAAGAAGTGTTGCTTCATACATTGTAGAATAAGGATTAGGTGAGGTTGGAATGAACCTTTAAGATTTTATCATCCTTGACAGCATTTACTGTATTAATACATGTTGAAAAGGGAATGTAAACAAATATTTGTCATTTTAAATCTTTAATGCAAATTGTCAGTGAAGTATAACATTTCTTTTCACTTTGATATTTGCTTCATTTTATTTAGATTTTATATAATCTCATTTGTTTGGTAAATACCGTAAAATGATTCTTTTCAATTCTTATGTAGATATGTATTAGGCATATGTGTGGATCTTTATGTGTGTCATCATGGAAGACAGTTTAATGTACTAAAACTAGAAGCTCACTTGGATGCTGATGGTGGAGACTTTGAAATATGGAGAGGGAGGATGTATTGTACTGTGGACCGTATTTGTTACTGAAGCTGGAACCTGTCCGATGACTGATAAACTGATCCTTCAGCAATGTGGAGAGCACATCACAATATCAGACACAGGAGGCAAGTTCCTTATGTGAGTTTCAGCCTGTGCACAAGATGGCAAAACACAAATCTGATGTGAGGATACAAAAGGAATTAAGAAATGGCTGCAAACTTCATCATAAAGGTTTCACAAGTGTTTAATGGCTGATTAAGTAAGGTGCTACAGTCATTAGACCTGGATTGCCCATGAAGATAGGAAGAAAGGTGGGGGCACAGAGACAGGTAATAAGTTTTCTCTGAGCTGGTCTTGGTCCTACACGCCTCTAGTCCTAGCATTTGGGATGCTGAGGCAAGAATATCAACTCAAGTTTGAGACTAGCCTGTCCTACATTGAGTTTCAAGTTCAGTTTGGGTTACCCAGCACAAGGGTGTCTCCAAAAGTGTTTTGTGAAGTTAGAGTCTTCTCTAAATTCATTCATGTTTATTGGGTGTGTTGTCCATTCATTTATGAATATATCTGCAAAGCACTTGGGGATCATCCTTTCAGACAGCTAAAACATAAGTCAGATACACAAATTAAGAAGACTAGCTGTATCTTGTTTTTAAACAATTCTCATTCACCATACAGCCTTCTTCTTCCTGCAGTAAGCCTTAATTTTTTTTTTTTTCAAAAATTGTAAATGGGACCCAAGACTAAGAAAGGATTTCCAGTGAGTGAATGTCGGAAGCTGATAAGAGAATCGTTCTCCGGGCTTGGTAGCATAACTTTCTGAAGACATATCTCCTTGCAATCTGCTGTTTTCTCCTGTCAGCCACTGACATTGAAAGATTTACTGATTAGCTTATAAATTACAGAGCTTGTAAGTGTTGTGGACTTCTGAGCTAATGACACGTTTGCAAGGGCAGTTAATGCTCCTCCTGCTTCGGGGAGCTTTAGCACTCATACCTAGAGAGGATAGTTGCATGTAATTTGTTTATCATTAAGAAAGACATGTGCAAATTGCATTTCCAGACAGCTAGTATTACCAGTTGAGGTACTCAAGAAAGCCCTTACTTAATAAATTATCTTGTCAGGCTGTATAATGGCATACATGATATGTACATTTTTTTTTCCTGAAATAGTAAAAAGAAACAAAGGGAAAACTGTAACAAGGGTGATAATAGTTTCTTTAACCTTCTCGTGAAAGTTATTATGGTCTTATAATTGTTGGAGCTCACTATATAGATGAACATGCTGAGTCTTAGAGAATTATGTAGGCAGAAAATGAGAGAAAAGTGATCTCAGATCTAAAACACTGACCTAGCTAGGACCCATCCAAAGCATATGCTTTTGTACTGAGCAAGTGTTATTGTTTGTTTTATTATAGATCATGTTACTTTGTGGGTGAATATGCTGCATGTGTGAAAACATACAGCACAGCAGCCTTTAGCTAAGGCCAAAGTATCTGTGGCCTGCAAAGATTATCATCAGCTTGAATTATATTTTCAAGGAAGAATTTGGTCTCATCTTTCCTAAAGATTCACTGCAAAGTTGTGGGGAGGCAAACTTTTTTAACAAAGAGGCACTGTGAGAACTGAAGGTATTTTCTCATTATTGCCCCTAGAAAAATTCTGATTGTACTTCATAATTCAGAATTTTCTTCTACTGAGTTTGCTTATACTACTTAATATTTAAAAGCATGTTTTAGCTGGGTTTCCTGGCCTGCTATTTTGTCTTTGTTTTTCTTTTAAG
This sequence comes from Onychomys torridus, assembly GCF_903995425.1. Taxonomy (NCBI): domain Eukaryota; kingdom Metazoa; phylum Chordata; class Mammalia; order Rodentia; family Cricetidae; genus Onychomys; species Onychomys torridus. The sequence continues at coordinate 78,811,799 of NC_050450.1, read as the reverse complement.
ATCTACCTTTGCAATCTCAATTTACCTCTAGCTCATACAAGTGTATGGTAAAAGACTACTGTATTTGTCCTGATTGGGATGTCAGGTTCATGGCGAGGCACTGAGAAAATTCTAGCTCAGATGTTACTGACATAGGAGGCTTTGCAGTTATTTATTAGAAGACAGCCTGGGAGGAAAAGAGAAAATGGTTTGTTGTGATCCTCTCTCGCTGAATCCGGCCCACTGCTGTATCTTTTCTTTTCTGTTTCTCTGAAAGGCATCTTTCTTTCGGTGCACTGATCTTTTAAGCAGCCATTCAGTGGGAACTGGGCTAGAACCTTGCTAAGGGGTCACATTCACCAGCCTGACAGTTATACATTTACAAAAGAAATGGTATGAATTTATTCAGCATCAAAACCTCTGCATCTCTCACCACCCAGCCGTATTTCACACCGTATTACCGTCACTGCGCTGCAATGGCTGCATAAATCCCGTCCAGATTCTTCATTTAATTAACCAACATTCTTTGAGCAAAAATAAAAGTGCTGTTTTTATAGAGGAATAAAAGCTTCACGTCGCGAGTGTGAGGAGGACAGATCGTCAAATTAGTGATTCTTCACTGCAGCTGGGGTGATTTCCTGCCCTTCCTCTCTCACTTCAGAGGCTTCTTTTTTTTTTTTATTTAATTGAATAGAGAATGGGGAGCAGTGCAGTGTCCTCAAATGTGTTTGAGTGTCTGTTGTTATAACTACATCCTAAGTTAGTGCAGGGCTGGTGCCTAGAAATGATTTTTATTAACATTTCCTGTAGTTGACCAGATAGTGTAGACTAGCGACCAAGAGCATACGCTCTATTAACTAAACACTCTATTAACTAAACTGCGTGAGTTCAAATCCCAGGCCTGCCACTAAGCTTTCTGTGCTTTGGTGCCCTGTCTTTCAAATGACGATAATTCTAGACATACCTTATATTACCATATGCAGTTAGCTGGCTTGATACATGAAACCTTTAGGACAGGGCTATTATAGTAAACTGTTCCCTCCTGTGTGTGCAGCAGCAGTCTAGTGTGAAGTTGACCCAGGTACATCACTAGTAACGTTCCTGGTCACCTGGGCCAGACTGACAGGTGCTGTGCATTAGGTACATCCCCCTTTCTCATCCACAGTCTCATGTCCAAAGGCACCCTTCCAGTATTAGACAAGTGCTTTCCAATACAAGGGAATTAAGTCTTTGAGTGACAGGTATAGAGGGCAGTTGACTTCTCATACCACTCCATTTTGCACCCAGCTGCCAGGTTTACCTTTTAAAAGTAATTTGATTAATTCACTTGTTTATATATCTCTTCTAAAAACAAATAAGCCAACAAAAAACTGTCTTCCAATAGGATCCCTCTACCTCAGTCAAAACCCACCCGGCCTCATTTCCCACGTGCCACATTCCCTGCTCGTTTGTCCTCGTTGTTTGTCTTATTTATCACTCCTTACGCCACTTCTCTACATCACACCTTCTGCTCTAGCCTGAGCCAGAAAAGGTGGAGGCATTATTGACCCCGTTATATAGTATCGACATCCTATTCCACAGGCGTCGGTATGAAGTCGATGCTAACTTCATGTTGATGACCTAGCCTGTTGCTCTACTCCCAAACTACTGGAGCTCTACCTGCTTCATCTGCCTTCTCTTCTACAGCCACCCTGGCCAACCACAGCTGGCTTTACTATTCCTTTCCCCCCGCTTTCTGCACCCACCTGTGTCCTCCCTTACAGTCTGTTCCTAACTGAGTCGTAAAATGCACCCCCTGAAAACTTAAGCCAGTTCATATCACTTCTCTACTCAAAAGTCCTCCGGTCACTTCCTACCTCACTCTGAGGGAAGCCAAGCTCGTTCAAATGGCCTGCCTCTCCAGCCCATCCTGTCTCCACACTCACTGTTACCTCTGCCCTGGTGTCTTTCCACTTCTGTATCTTTCCCTACTGCTCATTGCTTCTGCCTCACTGACTGCTTGATGTCTTCCAAAGATACAAAGCCTGATCCAGTCCCAGGACTTTTACACATGTGCTCCTTTTGCCCAGAAAACTCTTCAGGAAATCATGGCATAGTCCCTTCTGCTGGTCTCTAGTCAATTCTTCTCGCGGAGATCAGAACTCATGCCTAAGCAACTGTCTGTCTCCCCAAACTAGAATGTAGATTTTGAAGGGTGAGAGTTTTCTGTGTATACTCTACATGCATATTTCAGAGATTGACATATAATAAGCAATTATTGGATGCTGAATGAAAACAAACCCTTGAGACTACCCCACACCCTCTCCTCTCAGTACTTGATGCTCCAACAAAAGCAAATGCTCCATAACAGCTTCAAGAACATCAAAATAGCCATAGTTTAATATTAGCCATCGCAATTGGAGCAGAAAGTTCCATTAAAGAGAAGAGAGATTCCTGCACCCTCTAAAGAAGAGTTCTATGCTATAATACTTGCCATGTTAAATTATACAGATGTCCTAAGGGACTGTGACCTAGCACCAAGGTACGTTTTGAGAGAGCAAATGGCTTTTACCACCCTAACCTTCCAAAGTGGAGAGTATAGCTAGTGTTTGGAGCATTTTTGTTTGTCTGTTTTGGTTTATTCTGTCATCCAAAGACAATAAAGGGATGAAGCCTGCCTGGGCTCAAAGTTTGGTATCGATATGCATTTGATCAGCTTATTTATCCTCTGGGTCTCTCATTGCTTATGTATAAATAGTTGCTAATCCATTTCTCTGGACATTATTCCAAAAACTAAATGAGCAAAGACAGATGAAGCACACATTGTGTATTTAGTAATTGTGTCTTGAACATTGTATCCAACAGATAAACAATTAGATATTATGCTACTACCAAAACAAGAAGTAACAGTCTGATGTCCAGGAAGAAAGCTTTGCCTCTGGGGTTGGGTCCACTGGGAAGCCCCGCAGCGCTGTAAGGCCCTCCCCAGCATCTCATGAAATTGCAGTAGCCTTCTGAGGACAGTAGCCCTCCACCTAAAGGTTCTTCTGTGGCTTACTCCTTTTATCTTTTGAGTCAGTTCCTGCTCATCTATTTCGGATTTTCAGTTTTCTTTACTTCATTTTTCTGAAAGTAATGCTAGGTATGTGATGCTAAAGATTCATGCAGAATCTTTATACAGAAAAAAAAAATTTTTTTCAAGAAACCAACAAAAGACAGGGCAGCTAGGTCCCATGATGAGAACACATGCTCACTAGTTTTCAGGTGGAAAATGAAACACATAGACATGTTAAGCGTTGGAATCATAACTGCCAAAATGAGAAACACACTTTGTATAGACTGCAGACTTATGTTTTGCATTTTCTTCACTTGACATTAACTTTTAACTCCATAGGAAGCCAAAGCTGTAGCAGAAGAGACACGAGCTCTGCGAAGCCGGATCCACCTTGCTGAGGCTGCACAGAGGCAGGCGCATGGGATGGAAATGGACTATGAAGAAGTCATCCATCTGCTGGAGGCCGAGATCTCAGAGCTGAAGGCTCAGCTTGCTGATTACTCGGACCAAAACAAAGTAAGCCCACAGCCCTCTCTAGTTACCATGGATTCCATGCTGCTGTCGTGTCTCCTGTTGTCATTTTCTTTTCATCTGCACGGCTAAACTGGGTCAGTGTTTGTCTTCTATTATTCAATGATAGGACCTTGTGTAGTGAAGAGGGTGGCATGGAAGTGGTGAGCCTGCCTTTATCCAGAGAGCTTGGAGATGGAAAAGCAGGGGCCCTGAATTAATTGGGTCGTTGGTCACCATTGTTCCATTCAGCCATTCAGGCCTGGAACTATTTAACATTTAATTGATGGCACTGGTTCTTTTCTTTCTGCTTTTGAGCTTGCTAGTTTGTTTTGTGGAGGTGGAAGCAGGCGATTCACAGGACGAGTTTTGTTCTTTGATCAGAGAACTTGGGGCAGCGTACACATTAATGAATTGTTACGTGAGCCCCAGGATGACTGACGAGAAGAAACCAGTTTGAATTTGTTTTGTTCTCTTTTGTTTCTTTCAGCGTAGGGAGTTCTAACCTGGGCTCTTCTAGAAGAGCTCTTAATTGCAAAACATGATGCTGAGTACTTTGCAGGAAGCAAGCTGAAGCAGTATACCATCTTTAGTTATGACTCACCTTCAAATACCATAGTAGGCGTGTGTGTGTGTGTGTGTGTGTGTGTGTGTGTGTGTGTGTGTGACAAAGTATAAACTAGAATGAATTGAAGCAGATACTTTATAGCTTTGTAGAAATTCTTCAATTATAAGTAATGAGTGTTTATATCTATAACCCATTCAGCCTTCAAGAGAATACAAAGCAAATTTGATCTATTTATGAATATTTGAGCATATAAGGCTTATGTTCTTTAACCTACCAAATAAAAATGAAGCTAGTTTTAGAAAAAGAAAATTCTAACAGAAAATATGATATTTTCTTTGCTCGGCTCTGAAGAGCCCTTGTCATTTCCCCAGTATCTGCTCATTTAAACCAGCTCACCAAAGGCTGGAGCACCCACCAAGCACAGAGGAGACCATGAAGGTGCACATAGCACCAGAGAAAGCAGCAACACTTAGGAATTTATCTGTGTGCATTTGTCAGCAGCTGTGGCTACACCATGTAAGACAAATTGCTGAAGGATCCTATTAATAAAAACCCAGAGCCAGATATTGGGGTAAAAATTGAGAGATTAGAAAAGTAGAAAGAAGCCAGCCATGTTCTTACCACTTGGAAATCCTCAGTCAAAGAGAGCTACTTCCTGTAAAGTCACACCTATATGCCTTTCTGTTCTGCATCCCACTTCCTCACTCCACCCAGTTACATCACTTCCTGTCTGTCTGTACAGACCTCCAGACCTTTATGGTTAACTAGTGTTGGAATTTAAGTCATGTGCCATCATGCCTGGTTCTGTTTCCAGTGTGGCTTTGAACTCATAAATATCCAGACAGATCCCTGCCTCCCGAGTGATAGGATTAAAGGTCTGTGCTACCGTTGCCTGACTTCTGTGTTTTATATAGTGGCTGGCTTTTTCCTCTAATCCTCAGATAAGCTTTATTAGGGTGCACTATATATTGGGGGACATAATATAGCACCACAATGCCATGTAACTTTAACCTAATTATGAGAAATTGTAGAAATTACCAAAATATTGAATATACTTTTAATAAAATAATTAGTTACTGTTAAAGCAAAAGTTGCCAGTGTTTAATAGCTTCAAATTTTTGCTGTTGTTTTTCCTAGCATTGGAGATTGAAGCAGGACCTTATATGTGTTAGGCAGTGCTCCCTTGTTGAACTCTCGGTGGCCCTGTATTTTGAAGTAATATACTTGTAAGAGGTTTGCATAAATTATCCAGTGGTTTTGTTAGTTTTTAAATATTTACCAGTGTTTGTGTGAGGGGATATTTGGAGGTGAGAGGGCATGTGACCTCTCACATGTGCATGTGACCTTCCAATGTACATGTGGAAGCCAGAGGACCATGCTGTGAGTCGTTTCTCTCCACCAGCCTGTATGTAGGTTCCTGGGAACAAACTCCGATCCCCAGGCTCATGCAGAATGCACCATTACCCACTGAGCCAACCCTCTGGCTCCCAGTATGCTATTCTGTTGTATAAAATTTAGGTTATTACATTTTCTCTTCTCCTAAGTTTCCTGGCAATATAATCAATTCATGTTCCCCCTCTTTGTAGTTTTATGTGGGATCTTATAATATCCCTTTTAATAAGAGCCTAAACTACCTCTCCAAAATCAATTTTCTTTATTTTTTATTTTGAAAGAAGAGATATTAAATGTAAACATCTCAAGATTCAGTATTTTTCAATTTTGATACCAGTAGAGAAAAGTAACCTTTTCAACTGTGCGTAAGACTGCTTAAGGATCTGTTGACCTAGGTACAATAGGACAAGATTCAAATATTTAATTATCTTTATTTACTTATGGGGGGGGGACAGAGTACATATTGACTAGCGTGTGAGTTCATGTGTGCGTGCGCTTGCAGGTGGAGGCCAGAAATCAATGTCAGGTATCTTTCCTAGAGAGCTAGCCATCTTTTGGGGATGGGAGGAGAGGAGTGTTCACAGAGATTCTCACTGGGACCTGCAGCACCGAGCACCTCTTCTAGTCACCTTTCCAGAGAAGGGATGACACATGTGCGCCACTCCACCTGGCTCTTCACATGGGTGCTGGGAGGGCACTTGAGTCATAGAGTGTACTGGAAGCACTTTACCAACAGAGCTATCTCTAGGGCCCTTAAATATTTGTGTTTTAGATATGGATTCTTTCTGTCATAATGCTTTTAGTTATTACTGTAATTTCCCTTAAATTAACAATATATTTTCAAATTTGTATTTGGGCTTTTGAAAAAGAATGTACCTGAAGCATAAGAAATAAAACATAATTGGGACTGGAGAGATAGCTCAGTAGTTAAGAGTGCTTGCTACTCTTGCAGAAGACCCAGGACCTGTTCTTACCATCCAGGTGAATAGCACAACCTGTAACTCCAACCATAGGGCACCTAATGCCCTTTCTGACCTCATGGACAACCACACCCACATGTACACTGCACATGCATATATAACACATGAGTAAAAATACGTATTTTTTAAAAATAAAATGAAGCATTATTAATACCAGTGAAGGACCACAGTACCCCTCTCCAGATTGCATCTACTACCCTTGCTCACCGAGTTCCCTCCTTTCTTGGTGTCTACCATTCTATTCATAGTTTTACTACTTGTGTATCTACTCCATGTTTGTTTAGTTTTACCTGTTTAACAGATTAATTTGTACCTAGTTGGTGTCTTTTTCTATCTTTATTCCTCATTGCATGAATTACCACCATGCAGCTATCCATTCTGTATTTGATGGGCAGTCTTTTTATTTCTGTATTATTCTCTGAATCATGCTCCTGAGAACATTCTGATACATATAACTTTCTCAACATGTGTAACTGTTTCCTATGAGAAATAGTAATGCCAGGGTGAAAGATAATTGTATGTTCAACCTTATAAGTAAATGCCTAATTGCGACTGAAAGTATTTTTAACTAATTTGTATTCCCATGAAGAATGGAGCAGAATTACCATTCACCCCTTGCTGATCCTTGGCTTTCTTTCCTTTCGAATTTTTATCCATCTGGTTGGTATAATAATTGCTATGCCAATATAGTTTAATTTGAATTCCCCTAGTTACTAATGACTAACATAGTGGTGTGCTGGGACCCATAGGCAGTGGCTCATAAGAACTTGTCTCTTCTCAATTCCATGTTCATTGATGGAGGTTGGAAGCTTGAAATGAACCCATAATGGAGTCATTTATATCCCTCAATGCTGTAAACCTGCAATTTGCCTTTCCCTGCCTGAGATAACCAGTTGAGCATGAATTTATGCATTCAATAGTCACTTATTTTTCTCAGTGAAATGTGCTTTATCTTTTAGTTGTTTTCCCATTGGATTATTTGTCTTTTGCTTAGAGACATGCATTGATTCTCTTGGTTACTAATCCTTTATTAATTTATATATTATAAAACTATTCTCTCAAACATGTGGCCTGCCTTTTCTACTCTATAATGAAATAGAAGGGAGCTCTTAATTTCCATAGAAACTTACTGTCTTAGTTACTTTTCTATTACTGTGCTAAGACACCATGACCAAGGCAATTTACAGAAGAGTTTATTTGAGGCTTACGGTTTCAGAGGCTCAGAGTCCATGACCATCATAGTAGGTGGTGTAGAAGCAGACAGGCAGGAATGGCACTGGAGAGTAGCTGAAAGCTTACATGCTGGTCCGCAAGCATCACAGAGAAAGCTAACTTGGAATGCCCTGAACTTTTGAAGGCTCCATGCCTGACCCCAATGACACACCTCTGCTATGAGGCCACACCTCCTAATCCTTCACAAACAGTTCACCAACTGGGGACTAACCATTCAAATGTGAGCCTATGGGGCCATTCTTAATCAGACCACCACATTTATCAATTATTTCCCTCTTACGCTTTTTCAAAAGTCCTTCAGTCTCCAAAAATACAAAGGTATTTATTTATATTTGCTTCTAGAAGTTGTAAAGTTTTGATACTTCTGTAATTGGTTTTGTAGCACTACATGAGATGGAGAACTTTCTCATTCTCCCATTGTTCCACATGAATAACACTGCCTGATTCTTCACTTAAAAATCTCATTTGCTAACTCACCTGGACGTCATCTCTGTACTGTTCCAAGGTTCCATATGGGTCTGGCTCTCTAGTATTTTTCACTGGCCTACATTTTACCTCTGAAGATAACACAGTTTGTTGCTTAATGTATCTTTTACGATAGTCTGATCATGATGTCTACTTATTTTTACCCAAAAGTGTGTTGGCTACATGGCCCTTCTATTACATAGTCTCTGTACTACTTATCCATACCACCAAAAAAGAACTGAAAATTTGACTGTAAGATCATTAAGTATATAAACTTGGGAAGAATTTTTTTGCCTTTATCTTTGAATACCACTGAAGCAAAGAAAGGTTCTTGTCTGTGACTAGAGAATCTAGTTTATAGGATCATAACCCAGCAAAATTTGCTGATTTTTTCCTTCATGGCTCAGTGTGCACTTGGTCCTTACAAATGGTCAAAGAGATATCTGCCATGCCAGGTAGTTTTCCATGTAGTTAACAAGGTTGGGGACATCAGGGCTTCAGTTCCTCTCCATTCATAGTAATGTCTTTATGTTCTTAAGCCATCAGTATTCATAGAAGCACACTAATATCTCTCCTGGGATTTCCTTTCTTTAGTATTATTTGTTTATTTTGAAACAATGCTATTAGATACATTAAGGCTTGAAATTACACAACTGTCTTTTATGAAAATGTTAGGATTCTGTCTGTAAATCTTGCCCCTTACAATTATTTTCTATTTTCATTAAAATAGATACATACTTTGTTTGATATTTATTTATATATTTTTAAAATTTTATTTACTTTCAACTTTTTAGTTTCTATTTATTTCAGTTATGTCTGTGGCAAACATGAAATTGGAAATTCCTATGCCTACCCCAGCACACCCATTTATTAATTGTTGAGCTTTAATTGGAAATAACTTTCTATTTGTAGATTTTCACTTATTAAAGCAACTAGTTAGTTTTTGTCCTCTGACTTGTTAACTGCAGCTGTCCATGTATTTAAGATATTTAACTGGAGTTTTGTATTAATTTAGATATCTACTGTGTACCCCTGCCCAATTACATGGAATTCTCTTTGCTGTTTTCAAAAGAGTCTCCAATATTTTTTTATTTAATTAATTAATTTATTTTCTGTCCCTACTGCAGTTTCCCTCCCTCCTCTCCTTCTACCCCACCCCACCCACAATTACTCCTCCTCTGTTTCTGTTCAGAGAGGGGCAAGCCTCCCTTGGGTGTCAACAAAGCATAGCATATAATATTGCTGTAAGACTAAGCACCTCCCCCCACCCTGTATTTAGGCTGGGCAAGGCAATCCAGTATTAACAATAGATTCCTAAGTGCCAGCCAAAGCATTATGGACAGCCACTGCTCCTATTATAAGGAGTCTCCCAAATAGACCAAGCTATACAACTGTCACATATATGTAGAGGGGTTAAGTCAGTCCCATGCAGGCTCCCCAGTTGTTGGTTCAGATTCTGTGAGCTCCTGTGAGCCAGAGTAGTTGATTCTGTCGGGTTTCGTGTGATGTCCTTGACCTCTACAATTCTTTGCTCATACAATCCTCCCTCCCTCTTTTCAGCATGATTCCCTGAGCTCAACCTAATGTTTGACTGTGGGTCTCTGCATCTGTTTCCATCAGTTACTGGATGAACTCTGATGACACTTGGGGTAGTCACCAATCTGATCACAGGAGATGGCCTGCTCAGGCTATGTATCCATGATTGCTAGGTGTCTTAGCCAGGGTCATCCTTGTAGGTTTATGAGAGTTTCCCTTGCATCAAGTTTCTACCTGACCCCAAAAAGCACCCCCTTCCAATCATCTCTTTCAGTGATCTCCCCCTCTACCTACCTTGATGCTGGCACAGTGGTCAAGGCTGTTCTACCCACCTTGATGCTGGCACAGTGGCTGTTTGTCAAGGCTGTTTGTCCTGAAGGTTCTGTTATGAAAGTAGTTAGGCCTCCTCTGCAGCCGCAGAGTCTTGGGCCTTGGCTAAAGGTGGTGAGTGAGGGTTTGCTTCTTTGTGTGGTAAACACCTTCCAGCACATCTGTGCTTTGGCTGCAGCTTAGGAAGGAATTCCTTCACTTTTGGCACTATTTTGGCAAAAATACTGTTATAAACCACCATGTGGTTGCTGGGAATCAAAAACTGAGTCCTGTGCAAAAACAGCCAGTGCTCTTAACTGCCAAGCCATCTCTCAAGTCCTGTGTCTCTAGTTTCTTAATGATTATCCTGGAATATTTGATATTCTGTATTAAATTGTTATGAAATTCATCAACAGTGTTTCCCCCATCTACATATTAAAAGCACTTTTGGACATAAACTTAATCATCTCTCCCTCCTTAATTTCTGTTGCTGGTAGATGCTAGTTCTGTCTTGACTTTATCGCTTTTGCAGTTTGGTTAATATGGTCCATGTTGGTCTGGATAGACCCTGTGCCTGGACCTTTTGTACATAATTCCTTATTACATCTCAGGATTTCTTGCTTCCTGAAACAGCTGCTTCAAATTCATTTAGTGAAGTTCTGCTGATAATAAATTCTCCATTTTGTTTCTCTGAAAAACATTCTGATTCAACTTTTAAAAGAATATATTTAGATACATTTAGAGTATTATGTTATACCATATAGCTGTCATTGTTTTTATTTCATGCTACCATGTCAGCCATCAGTCATTTGTAAGGTATTTCCTTCTGAATGGTTTTAACACTCTGGCTTTGATATCAGTGTTTTAACCCTGTGTTCATTTGTTGACCCAATCTATTATAATTTTTGCTGCTTTCGATTCATCCAACTTCCTCATTGGAGGATCACTGTCTTGTCCTTTCTGGAAACTCTAAACATTCATCCTGATTGTTCTCCACCACCACCACCACCACCACCTCCACCACCACCACCACCACCACCACCCCTTCTTTTCTCCTTTTCTCCCCATTCCTCTTCTCTCTCCAGGATCTCACAATGTATACCCTTGAATTCATCCAGGTCCCCCTGCTTCTACCTCCTAAGTGCGGGATTAAAGGTGTGCACCACAATCCACAATACCCACTTTTTTTTTTTAAGGTTTTCATTTTGACTGCAGTTTCATAGCCAAAAAATTTAATGGAATAAGCCTGATGCACAACTTTAATTCAGAAACCAATGCCCTCCTTTAAAAAAATAAAACATGTATTTATTAATTTATTTTAAATGCATCAGCATTTTACCTGCATGCATGTGTACCATGTATGTGCCTGGTGCCTGCTAAAATCAGCAAAGGGTGTCAGATCCCTAGAACTGGAGTTACAGCCAGTGTTGAACTGCCTTGGATGTTCTGGGTACTGGACCCAGGTCCTCTGTAAGAACAGAAAGCAATCTAAAGCAACAAGAAGCCATCTCTCCAGCCCCCCAGAAATTCCCTGGATTCTTTCTGGTAATCTCTGTGCAATCAAGAGGCTTGCCTCTGTTCTCTTACCTCTTCTTCATGTGTAGTTCAAATTTTTCTTCCGTTCAGTGCTCAGAAATGTTACTGCTTTCGTTTCCTACTTTCTCCATTTTCTTTTTAGGTGTGTGAAATTGAGCATTATCGTGTTCTAACTTAAAACTATATTATTAAAATGACTATGTCATTGGATCTATTTGAGTTTCTTGTCCTGTTATATTTTTTATTTTGTTTTATTATTTATTTATTTTGGTTTTTCAAGGCAGATTTCTCTGTGTAGCTCTGGCTGTCCTGGAACTCACTCTGTAGACCAGGATGGCCTTGAACTCAGAGATCTGCCTCCTCTACCTCCTGAGTGCTGGGATTAAAGGCCTGAGCTACCACCACCTGGCCTATTATATTTTCAATTCTGTTTTTTAAGCCCACTAAACATAATTATCTTTATGTACCAGATTAATATATATATTCTTTTAGATCTAATGATTAATTATCTGATTGTCAATTCATAAAATATATTTCTTTATGTTTAGTGATTTTTTTAATTCTAAGTTCATATTCTTTTCACACACAATTAGGAAAATTCTATGAAATTCCAATTTAAAAAATAGCTTCCAGAGAAGTTTTATTTTTGCTTCTCATAACCTAGTATCAGTTTAAGTAATAATTTCTGTTTATGGATTTTCATAACATCTAAATAGTATAAATTCAGCCCCCAAATCTCCTTCTGTTTCTCTAGCAATCAGTTTGAGCCTTACTAGGTAAAGACTTACACTTGGCAGTTATTCAGGACAGATTTTTTTTTTTAACCAACCAGATCCTATTCTGGTATTCAGATTCAGAGTACCTATTCTATGAAAATCATATCACTCATTTACCCATCACAGTTCAGCATGCCACGTGTGTCTGATGAAACCCCCAATGTGGACCTCCATGATCAATGATGCTTCAGAATTCCCCTACCACTGTGGCTCACTGGGCACTACTGCTGTTCTTTATAGAATGCTTTTACTTCTCTGTTATTAATAGCTTGACCTTACATTGGAGTGTGTGTGTGTGTGTGTGTGTGTGTGTGTGTGTGTGTGTGTGTTCAGCACTTTGGGCTGTGCTATCTATAGGCTTTCTGTTACCCTGTGTTAAAACAAGTTCTTAAAAAAATATGTAAGCTGAATGTAAGTCACATAAAAATCAATAAAAGTCATATGCAATGTATGTCATAGAAGGTATCTGTGTGGAAATTAACTGTTAAATAGTTAATCAGTTATATTCCACCTCTCTTCAAAATCAGAAACCCTTTGTAACAAGTGAGACAGAAAATGAAATGGCAGTATCAAATACTAGTTGATGAAAACTAGAAATGGGCAAAAACTGTTAAAAGTTGAAGAAATGTGGGCAGTGTTGCTTCTGCCTTCTTTTTCCAGGAAAGTGTCCAGGACTTGAGAAAGAGAGTCACAGTTCTTGACTGCCAGTTGAGAAAATCTGAAATGGCTCGGAAAACTTTCAAGGCATCTACTGAAAGGCTCCTTCATTTTGTAGAGGTAAGTTTCCTCTTACGTTGACCCTCTGTCTCCTTGGGTTCCACAGCAGTGAGTTCAGCTAAGCATGGATTGAAAAGATCCAGGAACAAAAACTCCAGGAATTCCCACAAACCGCACCAAGCTCTATGTTGAGTCAATGTGAATGAAGTGGTGTAGTCACACCCCACAAGAGTCACCATTTTCCTTCTTCAGGACTCTCTAGAGTGCCAGTCACCTCATTTCTCATTTGTGTACTATGTGCTCAGGCCTGAGGTGGTTGCTTCAGTACAAAACAAGGATAGAAAAATTCCAGTCCTTATTTCGAATACAATAGACTGTAAAACTATTGCCATAAAAGCTATACTGTCTTATTTATACGTCATTTAGAGATGATTTGAAGAATCCATAGACTGTGTATAACACATGTATACCTACTAAACCACTTGTGCATCTCTGGATTTTTATTATGGCCAATCATAGATACAGGGATCTGCTGTGGATATTGCTCTGTGTAAATAAAATGCTGATTGGCCAGTAGCCAGGCAGGAAATATAGGCAGGACAAGCAGAGAGGAGGACTCTGGGAGTAGAAGGCTGAGGCAGTAAGAGCTGCCAGCCGCCGCCATAACAATCGAGATGTAAGGTACTGGTAAGCCAGGAGCCACGTGGCAAAGTATAGATTAATAGAAATGGATTAATTTAAGATAGAAGAACTAGATAACAAGAAGCCTGCCACGGCCATACAGTTTGTAAGCAATGTATTTCTGTGTGTTTACTTGGTTGGGTCTGAGCGTCTATGGGCCTGACAGGTGAGAAAGATTTGTCCTGACTGTGGGCCAGGCAAGAAAACTCTACCTACAAATGGTGCCCAGCGTAGGGCTCCAGATATTGGTGAAATTATTAAGGCCAGTCCATGTAGTTAAAAGGGAGGTTTACTTAGTGGCGTAACTTACAAATGAAGGGATAGGTTGCAGGGTCTGGGAAAGGTATGGTGCAGTCCGGTGGTGTTCTCTGAAGAACTCTGTTTGGTCTACCTCCAGCGTCCAGGCTCCTGGAACCAAGAGAGCCCCAACATCCGGAACTCAGGTCTTCAACGTCCTCTCTTAGCCCCACCATGTAGGCGTGACCATTACCAAAGCCTCAATGGGGGTTGGAACTTCCAGGTCAAAGCTAGAATGGCTACCCACTACAGGGATCCTGAAACCAATCCCCTGTAGTTAAGCTACTGAGAGATAACTATACTACAATTTTTGTTTTTTGTTTTTTGGGTTTTTTTATCTTAACAGACCTGAAGGCACAAGGTTGTAATCCTAGATTCTTGGGATCCTGAGGCTAGAAGATAACGTCCAAGGCCAACCTGGCAACTAAAGACCTTGTCTCAAAAGAAATAGTTAAAAGGAGGGTTGGAAATATACTTCTATGGTAGAATGCTGGCTTGCCATCTGAGATCCTAAGTTCAATCCCCAGTACTGAGAGAGGGAAAAAGGGAGGAAGGGAAGGAGGAGGGAGGGAGGGGGAATAAGTACTGTCACAGAAAATTGTCATGGTGTTTGGTGACTGCAGAAACATCTCTGAAAAGAATAGCTAATATTATATATATATTGTTAGTGATAAATGTACATATAATAAAATATACTGTGTTTTAATAAGTACTCTCCTAAAAATCCTGATACCATGTAAGCATAGTTTGGTAACTATTTTCACTACCATGAAGTACTAGAGAGATGGCTTACTTTACCAGAGAGGAGTGCTTACTGCTCTTGTGAATTCCGTTCCCAGTACCCACATCAGGTGACTCACAACCATCTTAACTCCAGTTCCAAGGAACCCAACACCCTTTCTAGCCTCAACAAGTATCTGCACACAAGTACACACACACACACACACACACACACACACACACACACACACATAAATACAAATATTTTAAATAAATAAATATCTTAATGATGTCCAAGTAGCATTTCATGTGAATATAATTGATTCACCCACCATAATAGGAGCATTTGTATACTCAATGAAGGAGACAATTGTAAATATTAATTAATCAAGCAGAGTTTTTGTTTTTCTTTTTAAGCTATTGAACTTACGAATGTCCTTCACCATTTTGTTTGTCACTAGGCTGCTCAGGAAGTACTTTTGGATAGTTCTGCTCCTTTATCAAATTTAAGGTAAGAATGCATTGCTGTCCACAGCATATGAACACTAATTTCTTGGTGTATAGTTGTTGCTAAAATACTCTAGGGTGGTTTCAGGATGCTGTGTGATTCCCATTGAATGTTCTTTTTCACTTTTTGGAAGGAAGTGCACGAGTGTACTGTTTGGGTTCCATCTCCCTAAAAGAAACTGCTGGAAGCATTTAGACAGCCATTGTGACTTTGTGCTCTTAGATTGAGGATTCACACATCCTGTCTGTGTGTGGGTAAGCTGCTGATGGCAGATGCACTACTGAAGACAGTCTCAGCCTGGCAGATGCGTTATGTCAAATAGGATTGTGCCAGACATATTCACACAATCAACTCCTTTCATTTTCATCGTTTGGCAGATATAAATAAAAGAAGTATGTTTGCAGACTACACCTTGATTTGTTATTACTCACAGCATGCTGCTGTCTTAAGATTTCTCCCAGGAGCTACAAACATACAAATGTTTGTCTCAAGCCACAGCTTCCCATTGCCTTTGATACATGATGAAGGGCATATAGAGAGGCAGTATTCCTCCCTGTCTATGTTAAAGTACTTGTTTCCTTATGACTGCCATGGTTCATACTGTGTCCATCTCCACCACTACCACTTGCAGAAATACAAACTACTATTACTATTAAGAAAACAGCAGTTTAATAGAGGAAATAAGAGCCATACACAGTGGCTTCTGCCTGTAATACCAGCACTTGGGAGGCTGAGACAGGGGAATCTTTGTTGAAGTCAAGACTAGCCACCATGGCTACAGTGAAGCCTTCTCTTTAAAAAGAAGAAGAAGAAGGAGAAGGAGAAAAGAAAGAAAGAAAGAAAGAAAGAAAGAAAGAAAGAAAGAAAGAAAGAAAGAAAGGAAGGAAGGAAGGAAGGAAGGAAGGAAGGAAGGAAGGAAGGAAGGAAGGAAATAACATCTACAGTTGCTGACTTTTGAGTTCATTTTAACATTATGAAAGAATCGGGCATTGTTGTTATTAACTGTTGCTTATAATATAATTCTGTGAATTCTATGAATATTGTTTTCGTAGGGATTTTAAGACGCTCAGTAGCCCTATTTCCATTGTACATGTTAAGTGTGCCATACCCTTCAGTGTCATTTTGACCTTTACTAATTCAAATTTGTTATTAGATACCAAGTTTAAAAATAATTAGTTACAAGCCAACAGCCAATCCTTACCAAAGTGCTTCTTAGAAGAAGAAAAAAAGGCTACTCTAAAAGCTACAGTAAGCAACTTTTGCTGTGTCTTGAAAGTTAAGCACTGCTACAATCTTGGCCACTCCTCTTAATATACCACCCCTTCTACATGGATATTGGTCATTTACCACAGAGGAAAGGCTGTGTGTCTGACTGGAGATTTCTTAAGTTTATCCTTGTGAGTTAATGTCCTCATGGTTAAAAAGATGGGCTGTACATACTGATTTTTTTTCCAATACAAAGTCGTCTATCTTCTTTGAGTAAAAGCTTTAGTGTGATTTTTTTGAGGAAAACGTTTCATTTTAAATTATGTCATAATGCATTTATTTCAGATGATACCTTAATTAAACTTTGGAAAACAAAACAAAAAGTAATAAGTACAGTAGAGAGATTTACAAGGGAGAAGGGGGCTGGCAGGGTGGAGGTAAATAAGAAGGATGGAGGAGCATTACCAGAATGCACTATATATAGGTATGAAATTATCAATGAACAAAATGTATTAATAAAAAGTACAATCAAATGTCATAGTACAAAAACATATAAAGCCTTTAAGCTATTTGGTAATTAGGGAAAACAAACGGGAGAATTTAAAAGATAATTTCTTAAGTAAATATACATATATTGAATTGATATGTAATATTAGTAGAAGCAATTGAAAACATATGTTTAATAAGCTAAGGTCTATATGTTTAGTCTGAAATTTTACAAAATGAAACAAAAAGACCTAACAAATTGTTTAGGATGTAGGCTATCCTTCATTTACTACCTTCTTGTATGTAAAGTCAAAGTATTTCTAAATATACCTGTTTCCTATATCATAAACAACAGAAAGAAGAAAGACTACTCTGTTTGGTTGAATTCTTATATAGCTCTATGAATGCGATGTTCCTGGAATTAAAAATATTTTTGTACAAACATAATGACACAAATTCAGGTTTAGCAAAGGTGCCCCAGGGTCACTTGCTGTGCAGTGTGCTCAAGGCCATTTCCTTGCCCATGCAGTGAAAGAAGAGCTGGGTTTGCATCGCAGACTTCACTCCCACTGTTGGGAAGGAACGGACGCAGCTTCCCAGCAACCCTGCTTCTGGAATCCAAGGAGCTGGTTAGATCTGTTCGTGCCATTCTTGATATGGACTGTAAGTTATCATCATTTTTTTTTCACTTTTTTGATAATTCATTAAACAAAGCAGAACGACTCAGTTCTGATAGTTTAATTGCATGAAATATATTTGCCTACAGTAAAATTGATAGCTACTCATTTAAAAGCATTAACATGCCGATTTGTGGAAAGGAATATTGGCTTCATTTAAAGTGCTCCAGATGACATCTAACTGAAGAGAGCTAATTAATACATGTCTTTACTTCTGTTTTCTTCCAAAGTATCTTTGACATTAGAAAATAATTTCAAAATAAATTGCACAAGAAACCTGAAGGGTAAACCAGTGTGCAGGAGGATTTCAAAAATATGCAACAGGTGTAGTAACATTGACAGGTTGAATGAGGTCTGATGGTACAAGGCCATAACACAGACCAGTGTTATGACTTCTACAGAAGGTGCCCAACAACAATGAAATAGAAAGGACTGATGAGACATAGCCAGTCATGGTGGCTTCTAACTAAAATCTTAGCTCTTGGGAGCCTGAGGCAGGAGGATTTCTGTGATTTTGAGGCTAGTCTGGGCTACATAATGATTGCTAACACAGCCTAGACTAAGTATTGAAGACCTTTCTCACGAGACCAAAAAAATAAAAACAAAACACAAAAGACCTATTGAATAGTAAGTTAACTATGGGGGGGGGGGGGGAGACGACCACGAACAGGAATGGCCAGAACAGGTCTTGCAGCAGTGAGCAAGGTAATTAATGATAGGACTGTGGAGAGTTGGAACTAGTTCCCTGCGCTTCAGAGCTGCCAGCTTAGGTGTTTTCTCCTGAATGAGGGCCGAGAGAATGCCACTGTGGGAACTGCATCATCAGTGATAGTCAACACTGTGGGTTCGAGACAAGCAGACCAGTTTCTAAGTAACTCCCCACCTAAATGACTGGGCATTGCTACCTTCCCCTCATCATGTCCCCAGGCACTTCTGCCTCTTCAGGAGAATTTCAACTTTTAATAACTATTTTCAACATACCATTTATTTTCCTGCAATGAAAATTATAGGTGATTCTTCTAACTCTAACATTTATAGAAATCAATAATAACATGTCCAAACTATAAACTAGAGGAAAAATAAAAGGAATGTGATTCATGACAGAATGGTCTCAGTAGCTGAAGTCTTGCCCAGCTGTACTTGGCGATGTGACAATATAATGCTGTTACCTACACATAGAGTCCCTACAAAAGTGAGAGCTATGGAGGTCGATTAACACAGCCACCTTAGGTTCTTGGTGTAAGTGCACAAGTTCACTGGCATCTGTAAAATGGTTGTCTAAAATGGTGAGCAAATCCCTGCAAATTTCCAAACAAAGGAAGATGCCGTGTTTTATTAATTAATTCGAATATATCAGATATAATTAAGGTAGTCGTGATGGCTGCATAACATCATCCTTGTGTCTCCTAATATGTGGCATTTAGCAGAAGAGCATGTGACCTTTGTTTCGGTCTCTTCCCTTAATATCAGTACCTGCTGTTGGTTTTGCTCCAATATTCCACTGTCCATCCTATTTCCTTCTGATAATCTCTAAGCCAGGAACCAAATGCTTAAAGGTGGGTAAATGACTGAATGGATGGGTGAATGATCAAGGTAGGAAGGATGGACAGATAAACAGGTAGGTAGGAATGCAAATAAATAGCTAAGGAAAGAGATAATTTCCTCCTAATTGTGAAAATATTAAGTTGTGGATACAATTCTGTTTAGTAAGTAGCATTGTTTGCTTTGATGAACTAACATTCACAGACCCTTTGGTAACTTTTGACTTAAAAAAATGCATTATTGAAGATTGGAAACCATGTCTCTAAAATACTGTCTGTTCGCTTTATACGATGAATGTGTGTTTAAATTTTTATGTAACCTAATACATTGTTTAAATAAAGTTATATGTCAAGAAAACATAATAATTCATTATGTAGAGAATGTCTCTATGTATTTTAGAAAGGGCTGAACCCAGTCATTTCTAATAAATATGTGTAGACTCCGAATTCTGTGTATTAAACATTTTTATGTTTGGGTGGGAGCAGGAAACACCTGCCTAGACATCGCCCAGTGGACACTGCTGCCATTAATTTTAATTACCTCACTAACATTAACCATGATCTCTGTCAAATGTGATTATTCAAAGAAAATATTTGAAATTCAGCAGAACTTCTTTGGAAGAGAACAGAAAACTGACGTGTGCACTTTTTACCCTTTGTAAGATTGTGCATGCTTTGATGTTGAGGCCAGAAAACAGTCTCTGTGCTGACTGCTTATTTAAAGGATAGCTGCTAATGTTGGCATGTTTTGTCAGTATTTTTCAGTTTTATAGGCATAACTCTTTAGGTTTAATGAGTCTTCTTTTCTGTAAGCAGTGATTTTTTTCATGTATATAATAGGAAACAAAATTACTAGAGTGAGGTAGCTCAGTCAGCCAAAACCCCAACCTCATTTCTTTTGCCTTAGTTATCAGCATATTTCAAGCTATGATTTGAAATATTCACTTGGGCAATTGCCTCCACTTTCTTTTAATACACTCTAGGATGTTGCACTAAAGTTTTTCCTCGAAAATCTGTAGGATAAGTTCTCTTGGACCTTACAGCTTAAAAACAAGCTCAGAAGACTGTGTAGAAGATTGTGTCCCACCAGCCAGCTCCCAAATAATGACATACCGACTTCTTATTCATTATGAAAGCTCAGTCTGTAGCTTAGGCTTGTTCCTAACTAGCTCTTATAACTTAAATTAACCCATTTATATTATTCTGCATTCTATCGTGTGACATTACTTCTCTTCCATCTTGCACCTCAAGTTTCCTATTTGTGTCTCCTGGTGTCTCTCTTGCGACTAGCTTTCTCCTCCTCTTCCTTACTCTCTCCAGAAATACCACCTATACCTCCTGCTTAGTTATTCACTATTCAGCTTTTTATTACACCAATCACAGCAATACACCACCACACAGTGTGCAAATACCCCACAAGAGAAGACAATCCTGAACCTGTTCTGGATTCTCAATTCCTGAACTCTGGTGAAACCCCCCTTCCAGAAATGTCAAATAATTGCTTTTGCATCCATTTTTAGAACATTCCTGAAACTTAAGCTAGGGTCCCTGTTTGTAGACTCACAGGGAGCACAAATAAATGCATTCTCCAGAATTATAAGCACAGCCATCCCATCCTCATCAGAGTGCCTGTGGAGACAAATGTCAAGATAGGTGATTCTGCATAGACTGGAGCTCTGCAGAGTCTCTGAGCTTCTTCCTGAGAGGTGCTCCAGTGAGCACAGGGGCTGTCCATCCACTCTGTGGGACAGATTAGTTAGCCCTCAGCTCTGCTGCCTCATATCAGAAGTGGAGGATTCAGTGTAATGCATGGAAAGTGCTCCATGGAGCTGGAACTGAAGATGGCCCATGCTTAGAAAATGCTACTGCTGAGGTGACAGCTGGTGTGTCCTGGTGATGATGTACACCAAGTAATTTAAATTTCCTTTCTGTCTGTTAAGTGTTCAGTTGTTGTCTAGAGCCTTATTCAACTTGGATACATTGGGAAAGGAGGTAGATAAGAGCGCTCCTAGATATAAAGCATTTAACATCACTGCTCTGGAGTTAGAATGTGATCAACGGGGGGAACTGCAGCAAAGTGTCTTCATCGGCACCTTCTCCTTCAACTGCCTGTTGGTAACCATAACAATCTTCGGTCTGTCCTACTGTGTTTAGTAAACAAGTATGGAGGGAACATAGATCTCAGTGCAACCTGGAAACACTCTCCCAATCTCCATCAATATCTGCAAGGCCAATATCGCTGTGGTAACTTAGTGAAATCTTTTTGTGAACTAACTACTGCTTCCTATGTTTGATTGACATATAGATTGACAGAATTATTACGAAGCAGAAGCAAAAACACCCAGTTCTGACTTAAAATAACTTTAAAACTTCTTGCCGGTTATCCCATAGGAGACCTTTAATAAAATGAGAGCTCATTGGGTTTCCAGTGTATTAGTGTAAGAACAAGCATTTAGGCCTGAAGAGATGGCTCAACTCCTAAAAGCTAGGCTTACAACTAAAGAAGAAAAATCATTTAACTTCCTGCCTACAAGATTCTCATAGAAATGGAAAAATAGGTTATAAAAATAGAGAGAAGCTTACAGAGGAATCCTCATATCTTTTCAGGGTGGGGTAGATAGGACCTCACAGTAGGAAAGCAGGAAAGGCTAACCTGTTACTCCCTCTCTTGAACAGTAGAATTATGGGAAAACTGGGCCCCTGGCAGGAATGCACTCCTACTGTGTTCTGGATCAGAAAGGTAATGAGTAAAGTAAAAGGTGCCTGAGGGGTGAGAAACTGTTGTCACTGTTCTGTTGGGATAGTCTGTGGCTTCTTTGAAATCTGCAGAATTTACCCAGATTCTTTGTCAATTAGAAGACCAAGTGGGTGTTGCTCTTTTGAGAAGCACAGACAATGCTTTAGATCCAATGTACATGGTACTCTTAGTGTAGAGGAGCTAGCACCAAGTGCACATGACTTTACATAGTCACCCCTACTCAGGTATACCATTATGTCATTCTTGTGTTCACAGCGCAAACACACAAAGCCAACTCCAACAACCTGGTCATGTGTGTAGATACCCAAGAACTCCCTACATCCTTTCAATAGTCAAAAGCCAGAAGTAGAAATATGTGACATAGTTACATACATATCTCATTCAAGCTCTTATAAACAGATATATACGACTATGTGGTTGTGGAAAGGCCCCCCACATTAAAACAAGAAAACATAGAGACTTAGGAGAGTTTAGAATTAAGATTGTAGTTGTGCTAAAGCCTTCCCATTCTGTCTGCATGCTTCAGTTGGCAATTACGATTGGGTGTGCACTTTAAAAGATTGAAAGAAAGGTGTGTCTACACAAGAAACAAAATGAGTATATCATAGCTGGTGGCTTAAGCTTAGCATTTCACAGAGCTGAGATGCAGTTGGGGCTCAATTTTCTACACCCACAAGGACCTAAATGATGCCAGAAAAGGAAACGAAGGGCATGGATCATTTTGTAAGGAATACACTTTCTTCTCTCTTAAATTACTCATATATTAGGCATTAAAAAAAAAAAAAAAACTTAGGAGCCATCTGGGCTTACCACTAATTAAAGTTGAAAGTAAACATTCCCATCAACTACAGGTGGGAATGTAACTTGGCACAACATTCTTGAATATATATATACATACACACACACACACACACACACACACACACACACACACACACACAAGATCTTTTAAAAGATCCTTGGAGAAGTTTTTTAATGTTAAAAAATGTTTTAAAGTATCAAATATTTTAACTCACTAATCTCAATGATTGGTATTTTTACAAAGTGAGTAGTAAAAGATATATGTGTAAATATTTTGATTATAGAATTTCTTATTAAAAACATATGAAGGTCCAACTGTTACAAATTGGTTGACTAATGAAGTTTTATTCAGCCATCTGAAAATAAGGAGAACCTTGACTTTATGAAGTACTGACCCTCTGATGATATATACTTGTCTGTGCAAGCATCCTCCATCAGTTCTACTGTATCTATCATAATTAGCAATAGTTTAACTATTTTTTTAAATTTACATGTATTACAAGTATACAAGTGTTTTATCTGCTTGTATGTCCATGTACCACATGTGTGTGTGGTACCCACTGAAGGTAGAAGAGGGCACCAGTGCACCTGGAGTAGGAATCACAGGTGTTTGTAAGTGTCCTTGATGGTGCTGGGAACTGAATCCAGTCCTCTGCTAGAGCAGTGTAATGGTTAGCTGTTGAGTCCTCTCTCCAGCCCAGGATTCTCTTAAAAGTAGGATGTCAGTTTAGTATGTCTTCTTTTTTTAATGTTCTGAGACAGTAACTAACACCTTTGTCAAGTTTCAGGTCATCCTTTCCAAGATCGAAAACCAATTCTAGAAAGATAACTCAATTAAAAAAAAAAAAAAAAAATTTGTAACACCTATTGTATAGAAGCTACATGAAAGCTGCTTAAGCCAATGAGAAAATGTCTCATGAAGTGAGGGAGAGGCAGTGGTGTGACATCTTAAATGCCTTCATGGTTTTTCCTTGAGATACCTCCTTTCTCTCAGATCCAAAGTTCATACTTGACATCTTCTCATTCCCACCATTCTGTGCCCAACACTCACATCATTATTTATTTTTATTTCTCCTGATAGCATATTTTTATGTTTATTTTTATTTTGGTTTTTCAAGTCAGGGTTTCTCTGTAGCTTTGGAGCCTGTCCTGGACTAGCTCTGTAGACCAGGCTGGCCTCAAACTCACAGAGATCCATCTGCCTCTGGGATTACAGGCGTGTACCACCACCGTCCAGCACATATTTTTATGATTAGCCTGAATTTGTCAGAGAAAAACCATGTTCTTTTAGTGGGAGTCAACCATACTGTTCAGAATCATGCTATTTTCCTGCTCCAGGGTAGTCACATGGGTTATCACCTGCTTTTCTTGGCTGAAGTATGTTAGGGAGTGCTTTATTGTGTGACTATGTCAGCTGAATGAAAAGTTAAGCTGGTTTTGCAGAGTCAGTTTCTTCTTTGATGATTCCACTTCTCAGAGTTGGTTATTTAAGTCTGTTGATAGTCATAGATTCTAACCATTCTAGAAATGGTAAACAGATTCCACTGTATTATTGCAAATTGAAAGGTCAGTACTGATGGTTCTACTAAGAAAATGCATCAGATTTAATCTTGGACAATTTAATTATTGTTAGCTTCAAGAAAAATAATTTCATTCTGAGTTAAATTTTACTTCCAGAAAAAAGAAAAAAAAAACAAAGAGAAGCATACATCCCTTAAGAAAAGGCAAGCATTTAGATTCATCTCATTCTTTTAAACTACTGAGTGTCTACAATGGAACAGACTCAGATCTAGGCACTAAAATAACAATATAAAACACAG
Organism: Onychomys torridus; assembly: GCF_903995425.1. Taxonomy (NCBI): domain Eukaryota; kingdom Metazoa; phylum Chordata; class Mammalia; order Rodentia; family Cricetidae; genus Onychomys; species Onychomys torridus. The sequence goes on along the minus strand of NC_050450.1, from coordinate 78,787,269 downwards.
AATGCCTAAAGTATTTTTCATATTTCCTTGCTGTCCAACAACCTAGATAAATGTACCAGGGAAAGTTGTATAAACAAATAAGCAAATATCATAATTCCAGAAAGTGGTAAATGATATACAAATCAGGAAACCAGCTGGGGAAAGCAAGTAAATGGAGATGCTACTTAATACTGGTAGACAAAGAAAGTTCTTTTGAAAAGGTAGTACTGGAGTTCCAACTCAACTAGAAAAAAAACTTATGGGAAGAGGTTCTCCAGTCCAGTATTCATTTAGATTCATTTCATTCTTTCAAGCTACTGAAAAGCTCTGTGGTAGTAACGACCTTGAAAAGTGTGAGGGACAATAAAAATGAGGCTGTGTACCCACCAGATATGAGCAAGAAGATGAGGACTGTAAGATAAGGCTGAAGATGTAGGGCAATGGCTAGATCATGTAGGGCTTTAAATGACATGCAAAGGAATTGGTCTTTTATTTTAAGAGTCACAGGAAGTCATTGATGGCTTTAAGCAGTGATAAAATAATATGACCTACATTTGCAAAAGTCTTTTAGACAAATCTTACACTGAAGTATAAGAGTAACAAGAATGAAGGAAACAAGACTAGTTGGATACAGTAATGAGGGTGGGGATGATGGTCACTTTGAGTAGCAAAGACACTTTATTTTAAAGAGAGACACTGATGCTGCTCCAGCATTTTTTAGATGTTAGAAAACCTGAAATTCACTGTTAATGTTTCAGCTGAGTATTCATGTGTGTTACATTAATGAAAACCCTAAAGTCTGGTAGCAATAAACACTTATCTCCTATCACCTTGTATCTTAGATAACTACATGTCTCCTTATTGATCCATCTGTGTATCAATCAATTGACAAATAATTGCTTTTTTTCATAAAAAAAGTCCTGAGAAATTGAATGCTGAAACTATTTAATACTATCAGATCTATAGCAGCAATCTATAATTTTTTTGTTGCTACATGGAAGTAAATATATACAAACTTGTAAATCATCAAGAAACCATTGTGTTTCTAGTATTTAATATATGCAAACCAATTTCTACTGTGAATCAGTCCCAAACCTACCACATATGATGGGTTTTCATAGAAGATCATTTCCAGGAACTTATCTTAAATCTATACTTTAATCATGTATACTATCAGTAGCCTCAAGTTATGAAGGCATGGCTAGACCAGAGAAATTTCATTTGTCTCTCAAGGCAGGAGTGAGGTTGTCAAGGGAATTGCAGGATATGCAAAGTCTAGGATTTAATCAAGTAAAAATCCTATAGGCCCTAGTATGATCATGACTAATGGATTTTAACATGAACTATGTTCAAAAAGAAAAAGAGAACAAATGCAGATACTGCTCCTAAGATCACAGAATGCATTAAAGGTTCCATGTTGATAGCAACAGACAGAGAAGAATCACTCTTCCATGAGATGAAGCACCAATTATTTTCACAAAACTACTTTTAATCACAGAATGCCTAAAGTATTATTCATACTTCTATCTTGTAGCTAGGGAGACTGTAAATGATGTCAGACAGAAATGGTTTTCACCAAGACCTGAAAATGTCTCCGTTGAAACTGAAGGCATTCTATTGAGATAATTAGATGTTCTCCAGAATTCATATGAGGACAAAGAATTAACAGTTCATCTAAATGGATGGCAACTGTATTAGAATGTGTGCAGTAACAGCTTTCATAATGACTTAACATAAGACTGTCCAATTTAGACCTTAAAGTTCAGCCCCTACCTTCATAAAAATATTAATATTATCACTATAGATATTATCTTTGAAATTTGTGCCATCAATATAGAAGGTTTGTTAATGTTTATAATTTACAGTCTTAAAATTTAAGCAATAGTTTTATTTCAATACAACCTAATTAGCAACCCTTTGAGATAGGTGCTATTTCCAATTTAGAAGATAGGAGTTAAGAACACTTTCTGAGCAAGTATGAGGATCTGAGTTCAAACCCCTAGTACCCACATAAAAAGCCAAGGCATGTGTGTGTAGATTCCTATGACCCTATTGCTGGGGGTAAGGAAGAGATAGTGACAGGAGGATTTCTGGGAGTTGCTGGCTCATAGTCTAGCTCAAGGCTTAGGAAGAGGCCCTGTCTCAAGGAAGCATGGTAGAGAATGCAAGACACCTTAATTCTTCCTCTAGCCTCTGCAAACAGACAGGCTTGGATGCTTGTACTCATGTTATATATACAACACACACTCACACATTCATACACACACACACACACACACACACACACACACACACACATCATGAAAATATGAAAAGATTAAGGCTCAGAGAATTTACTTCAGTCACAAGCTTAGAACAGTGTTTTAGGTCTAGGGTACCTGATAAGTCCTTTGGCTGTCACAAGGGTATAGTTAACAAAGTATGTCTCAATTGAATTGGTAAGATTTTTGTTTGTTTTATGGTTGTTGTTATGGGGGTTTGTTTTTGTTTTGATTTTCATTTTTACAAGTGTACAAAATCATATGGTCTTAGAATCAGTGGCAGCTAGAAGCTGGAAAATACTATGAGATGTCTCCATAGTCTAGTTTTCTGACTCCAAAGAAGGGACATGATCTCCATAAGGTCATCTCAAGGATTAAGGATCTTGGCATGAAAGTGCTCTGCAAAATGTCAAGCACTCTGCAAGATTGCATTGGAGAGAGGTTTCTAAATTAAAGTCCATGAACCAAAGAGAGTTTGTCTAATTTTCAGGACTTAGATGCCCATGCCCAGGATGTAGCAATAGGTGACTTTGCTCCTGACACTTCGGTAGTGTTAGATCCGATGCAAGGTCTCTAACTCGGTGATGATAACATTGGCTTTCTCAGGAAGGAGGAGTGGAAGAGTATTTGTTTTGTTTTCCTTAGAAGCTTCTGACCTTTTTCTTAAGAGAAATCATTTTTTACTTCTGCAGTGCAAAAGCATTTCTTTAAGATAAAAAGAATTATAAAACAGCATAGAAACCTCAGAGCAAGACATAAGTGACACCTTTGGGCCGTGTATGTGATGCATATAGGGCAATGGTCATCAGCCTATGGGTCACAACTCCTTTGGGGGTCAAATGACCATCAGAAAACATAGACATTTACATTATGATTCGTACTAGTAGCAAAATTATGGTTATGAAGTAGCAATGAAATAATGTATGGTTGGGTCACCACAACTGTGTTAAAGAGTCACAGCATCAGGAAGGTTGAGAACCACTGATGTAGAGGGAATGGGAAGCGTGCCTATGGGACACTCATAAAACTGAGAGAGAGCATGCAGAGCCACAAGGAATTCTTCTGGAATGTTTGCTGAAAAAATATGACTCTATCTATACTAGCCAGATTTAAATGCCATTCATGTTTAGGACCATGCAGTGTGCTAATCCTGCTCATTTTTTTATAACCCCAAATGTTAATGAAAATTAAAATTAGAATAGAGAGAACAGGAGATTGAGGAAATACACTTCCTGGAGATCATTTACAACCCTAGACAAATAACTAAAACTCTATTTTTATACATTTGTAAATTTTTAAGATAATGCATCTGGCTTCCTAAGCATCATGGGATAAAAAGATTTATGACAGTTGCTTTTACTTCTGACATAACAATTAGTGGTTAGTGTCCTAAATGACATCTTTATGAAATTCTTTTTTTTTTTCTATTGAGAGGCAGGGGAGCGTAGTGATGGAAGACAATGTGCTACAGGGTTCAAATTCCAGGCCTGCCGCAGATAGACAGGTGCTTTGGGGCTCTGTCAGCTCCAGCAGCCTTATTTCTGTCCATGTGAAGAAGCAGAGAACAGTAACTCGTGCTTGCAATGCAGATTAAAGATGATGATCTGAAGTGGGCAGTGGCTGTCACTCAACGGCTAGCATACCTCCCCAGTCTCCATTGCCGCTTCCAGTGAGTCAGAGCAAATCCCTTCTTTTCCTCCTCTCTGTTTGCCCTAATGAGACCTAGAAGCCCTGGAGAGCAGTGAGTGAGATTGTGTGTGTGTGTGTTTGAACACAGATTGTCAGGAAAGCAGTGAGGGGGAGTGTGAACACAGATTGACATAATCTATCATTATCCAGTCACTCCTCTAAGAAATGGATGGAAAAACAAAACAAACAAATAAACAAAAAAACTTGAGACTAACATTTGCTTCCTCATGTAGAAGAACAAAATCACCTCTCTCACATCTGTCCGTCTCTAGCTGGATACCCTGCCCCGTTTGCTGGAGCTTTCTGGTTACAGCATGTCTATGGAAGGTTATGCCAGTTTTCAAAGGAATAGTGTGGAGGGTATTGTGTTCCCTGAAATATTGTGTGTTCCCCGAAATAAACATATCTGGGGTCAGAGAACAGACAGCCACTAGAACAGAGCCAGAAATGGTGGCTAGAAAATGGGAAGAGTAAGCCATAACAGAAGTTGGGCGGTGGTGGTACACACCTTTAATCCCAGCAGAGCTAGCCAGATCTCTGAGTTCAAGGCCATTTTAGAAACAGCTAAGCATGGTGACCCACGCCTTTAATCCAGGGAGTGGGGGCAGAAAGAAAAAGGTATATAAGACGTGAGGACCAGGAACTAAAGAGGAAAAAGCATGTAGTTAGTTTAAGCTTTGGAGCAACACAGTTCAGCTGAGATTCATGTGGAGGAGGACTCAGAAGCTTCCAGCCTGAGGAAACAGGATCACCTGAGGAACTAGCAAGGTGAGATAGCTGTGGCTTGTTCTGCTTCTCTGATCTTCCAGCATTCACCCCAATAACTGGCCTTGGGTTTGAGTTTTATTAACAAACACTTTAAGATTCCTACTACAGAATAGATCTGATAGAATGAAGGTCTTACCTCAGACAAAGGTTCCTGAGCAGAAAGTCGAGATGTGAGTAGATGATATACCAGAATGGCACCCACTCGTTTCTATTCTCTAAAAATGAGAATAAACTTATTTAATCCAAGTTTAAAGGAATACAAAACAACCCCACTCTCAGGGAGTCTGTGCTCTGTATTCAGATATGTCTATTATTAAATGATTGCCAGGCCCGCAGGTTAAAAGTGCCAAAGACCTGGCCGGCAGGAGTTAGCAAATGACCCATTGGGGGATTTGTGTACTGGTTGGTCCCAGTCCACTCCTGTTGCTTCACCATGGTCATTCTTTGATGAAGTCAACACATTTAAACAACTGAACAAAAGATGAGCAGGAAACACCTAGTCAAGAATAAACAGTGGCCAAAATACTAAAGCCGGGATTGACTTACTTAGTAGCATACTACTGAACATAATTAAAAATAAGCATATTTGAAGTAATGAAACAAGTGAGTTCTGCTGTGACAAAAGTCTAAAATGATGTGTTAGGCAGACAATTTGGGTGGTTCTCATGGCCCGTGCTTCCTGTGTTAATGGTCTGGTAAAATCCCTTCCCCTAGAACACACTCAGGACGTGTGGTCTGCTTGTACCCAGTAGAACACCTCCCAGGTAACAGGATGTACCTGATTACATGGCACATGATTTTAATGCCTGTTTTATGCAGGGCTTTCTTGCTCCTGGGATGCTTCAGAGTTGAACTGCTATGTTGGGAGACTTGCATGTCCAGTATCTGCAGACCGTCTGGTAGCAGCCTTCAATCTCCCCTGAGACAAGCCACAGATAAGACCTCACTCATGCTCTCCACACAGTAGGAGCCTTGTGAGAGCTTACATAGAGGACTGCCCTGGGCCACTGCCAGTCCCCTTCACTGCAGAATGTGGAAGACCATCGACAGCTATTGTTTTCAGTAGCTGCAGAGTAATAATTGATTATACCACCAAAGAAAATTAATAGCACAGGACACTGTCATTTCCTTCTAACTCCCTAGTGAGGAAATGACCTTTCTAAGCAAATACTGCATTTTCTTGGGAGTACAAAATTCTCTCTCCTATCGCAATAAGAGACAAAATTATATTCTTAAAGCGTTGAGTCCAATTTCAGACTCATAAGTTACAAACACCCTCTCTATTCCCCTGGCCCTCTCTATCTAATCAAGAGAAGTGTGAGAAAATGAGAAGGTTGCCCCTCTCCAAGTTTAATTAAGACTGTAACCTCCAGAAGCAGACAGCCACTGCTATATGAGAAATGCTGTCATGAATCTTCTCCAGAGACCCAGCTTTCCGCCTCACCATGTGATGCTGTCTCAGTCAGCTCAATCCTCCAGTACCTGTCATGGCACTTGACACATAGTTGATGCTCAGTGATTGATGAATGAAGTCCTTATTAAGTTATCTCACCCATAACGAGGAAAAATAGAGAAAAGTCACCTTTCCTACAAGGACACATCTCCTTCTTACAACCCAGGGAGAGGAAAAACTATTTAAATTCAAGAAAAAACAATAGCTCAACTGTGAAAATACTGAAATGATTGGTTTGCTTTCTGTAAATGAAAAGAATTTTAATTCTCTAATATGAAAGTGTATCATTTCATAATTCTCTTTATTCCTTTTCAGTCTACAGAACTGTGTTGACTTTTATATGGGCTTTTGCTTCAGAGTTAGTGGTTGTCGTAAGCTTGTCAAGTTTCAAGTGCTAGTGGCAGGTGGGCTCATTCGTTCTGTCTCTGTTCTGTGGCTTCTCATCACATGAAGAAGGCACAAAGCTTTTATAATCTGGCAGTCATTGAAATACCTTTGTCTTTTATTCATGTTCATTCTCAGTGCCCTCCTTTGAAGACCCCTATTGGAAACCAAATTCTAGCATTCTTCATTTGTGTTAGCCGCAGTGAATGCCTGAGCGTTGTACCTCACTATTAGCAATTTGTGAATTCTTAACAAGTGCTTTCTTTAATTGTTCCTAATTGCTTTGTTGGACATTGCTGATAACAAAAATATACCCCCAAATTTGGCCTCATTCACATGCCCTGTAAATAGAAAGTTGGCAAAAACCATGTCGTTGCTTTTGCTGTCAGAATCATTGCATTGTTTTTGCTAAACTAGCAGAAATACAATTTAACTCATAATGTCATTCTTCATTATGTGTGTACTTGTTCAAAGCATTAATTTTGGAAAGTGAGATGACAAGTAACATGATAGCCATGTGTAACTAATACTATTGTGATTTTTTTCTAAGTTTTTATGATATTTTAAGAATAAGTTCTCATTTCCCCCAAATATTTGATGGATAAAGTATTCAGGCCATGTGGATATTCTGATTGCTTTACCTTAGCCTATATGCTGCATTATACATTTCAAATTTTCCAAAATACTAGACATTCGTTAGTTATCACTTCTTGATTTCTTGCTCTGGACAAGGCACTGTGGTTGTCATTATAATGGATGCAAGAGTAAAATGAGCTATATGCACCTCCCTTATGGAGCTAGCCATTTATAGACAGAATCAAAATGTGTATGAATTTGATATAGCCATAGCATAGAATGGCAGGGCCCCAAAAGAGTTTCAGATATTGATGGATTTGAAAAGAGGGAAAATACATTTGTCTCGTATAGATGCTGTAACAAATTACCACAAACTTTGTGTCTTAAAGCAATGCAAATATATTATTGTATAGTTCTGGAAGCCAAAAGTTCAAAATGGGTCTCTCTAGGCTAAAACTGAGGTTCAACAGAAGCCTCATGCTCTTCTAGGGGTTCTTGAGGGTTGTTTGTTTATTTGTTTTTCATTTCTTTCCTCATAGATTCTCGAGGCTACTCACATTGCTTGTGCAGTGTGAATTCTAATTGGTCTTAATAATAAAAACCCAGAGTCAGATATTGGGGTCAATGCTGAAAGATCAGAGAAGTTAAGGAGCCAGCCACTAGAGAGACTTCTTACCTCTACATAATCCTCAGACCAGAAGTGCTGAGCTCCTGTCTCTACCCTACCTTATCACTTCCCGTTTCCTCCTCCCAAGTTCTAGGATTAAAAGTGTGCGCCTCCCAAGTACTGGAATCAAAGCCATAAGATCTTAAATGCTGGGATCAAAGGTGTGTGGCACCAATGCCTGGCCTCTAGTGCCTAGCTTTGCATTCTGATCTCTAGGCAAGCTTTATTTGTTAGAGCACAAACCAAATAACACCACATGTTTGGCCTCTGGCCTTTCCATCCTCAAAGTCAGCTGGCCAGTCCACCTTTGTTCATATCACTTCATTCCAGTACTGGACCTTCTATATCCAACACTCACTGTTAAGGCTCTCTGTCATTATTTGGGGCCAACACAGTCTTGCTAATTTAAGGTGAGATGGCAAGCAGCCTGACTTCTCGCTTGCGTATAATACAGTGTAGGATAGGTCCTGTGGATTAGAGGGGGAACAGCTTCAGGGAGACATTATTCTACTTAACATAGGAACAGAAGAAAGGCTCATGAGGAGGAGATGATCCTTGAAGGATGGATAGACTGTAGGATCCTGAAGGTACAAGGAAGAATACAGGAATGGCTTTGTAAATGAAAGGAATAACAAAGTAACACGCTAAAACATCTAAGGAGAGAAATAAGTAAGTAATTTTAAATTATTTGGTGTTCAACTTGGTTCAGCAAAATATTTCTTAGGTTTTGTGTCCTAAAAAAAATGTCCCTATGTCTGTGTTTCCCCCATTCAACTCTGCCATTGTGGCAGGAAAGCAGTCATTGATAATAAGAAATGGTTGAGGTGCATTCTGATACAACTTCATTTGTAAAATCCGGTAATAGGCCAAATTTGGTCCCTAGACTATAGTTTTTTCAAGCGTTAGTCTTTGGCACAAATAATATGAAAATAACTCATTGAAAATAGGTTAGGAGTTGGTGGGGATGATGTAAATGCCCAGCAGAGTGTTTTGAAGGATTTGTGTTTTAATAGACCATGAGGAGCTACTGTCCTTTTTGAGGAAGGAGCAGGTGTAATTGGAGCTGTGCTTCTGCTTCGGGAAGTTCTGTCTGCTCAGAGCTGGGGTACTGAATGGCCTTATTAGGGCCTTCATTTGGGGCCTTAACATCTATTTGATGTCTCTGTCACCCTGGTTCTACCTACTAGCCATATTCATCTTTCTGTAGTCCTTCAGACATGTCAAGCCCTACTCCTACAGCCGACCTATGACACTGGCTATCCCACCCGACCAGAATGAAATCCCTCCCTTCGCAAAGCTCAGCAGCTCGATGTCACCTTTCGATCATCACTGTCATCACTGCCAGTCACTCTTGAGCTGCTCACTTGCTCTGTCTTCCCATCAGAACTACTTCTTCCTTACTGCAGATCCAGAATGTACCTTAGCCATCATCCGTAAAGATTACTAATAAATAAATCAGTCTCTTCACAGAAGTGGTTGTGATAGAGTAAATACCAACTGAAAGAGAAACTGGATTTTTCAGCTAGATTCTTGGAGATTGCAAGACTTGTAACCATTGAGGATGTCAGCAGGAAAGACATACTCAGGAAGAAGGAACACAAACCCCGGTAGCAGAAACACTGAGGAGCTGGTAGATGTCTAGTGAGGGTCAGGGTGTGGAGCTCTTGATAAGAGAGAGGGTGTATGTCCACCTCCTAATGATTGCTGGAGCCCTGACATTGCTGACAAAGAATGTATCAGAAGAGGCAGAGTAGAGGGGCCAGACGGGGAGCACTAGCTGACTGGATTAAATGAATGTCTGATTATTGGGGTGGGGATACTAGAGAGGAGAGAATTTCTAAAGAGTGATTTTCAGCTAAGTGCTGCTCATCTAAAGACGCATGAGAAAAGCCTGACAGCGAGAGTGGGCATTTTGACCTACCTGTAAGAGACAAACAAGTTCCTGTAGATTGCTAAGGGCAGAAATACATTTCACTCCAATGCTGTTTTGAACGTCAGTTTAATCTTCACGATTCATAAAGTATTTCAGTACTGCTAGGAATTCATTTATAAATATCAGCTGTGTAACTGCCGTTTAAAAGTTACAGGACTAAGAAAAAAGATAGAGAAACTGCATATTGCAAAGTTGCATTCTAGATGCTTCACATGCATACAGTACAAAAAGGGGCACATACATTATTTAACCGTTTATGCACATGTCAAAAGACGTCATACGTCATAAATATGCACAATAAAAAATAAAAGAGAAAGTTCTAGAAGATTCAGCTGAATCTATCCTGTGATCCTATAACATATGTTGAAAGCTCCTTAACTGTAACAACTTCCTGCTTGTGTCCAGCAGGTTCCTGGGACTCCAGAGTGCTATGCTCAGAGCTGTCAACAAGCTGACACTCACTGCATTTACACCCTCCTCCAAACAGAGAATTGCTAAGATAAGAAGGAAAAGCTTAGGCCAGCAATATTTATACTTTGTCTTCTGCTGACAGATGAATGGTGTTTGACTTTTTGTTGAAAGATTACAGAGTAGAATGAACCAGTAGAAAAACTTGAGCATAGCCTACCACCAAGAGTCAGTCATGGTTTGTGACTTTTGGTCCTTGATTTCTACTTTTTAAAATATATTTACTGGGCTCTTGTTGTTGTTGTTGCTGTTGTTGTTGTTTGTATGATTTTAAAAGTATAGTGGCTAATAACTTAAGACCCAAAGGGCCTATTTTCGAATCCTGCTTCTGTCTCTTAGGAGTTACATGATTCCAATGAGTTTCTTGATTTGTCTCTACCTCTGTTTTCTCATCCATAAAATGGGAAAGCTTTAGCCAGCATGCAAACAGAGTTGTGAGGCCAGGGAGATGTCTTGATGAGTGAAGATGTTTGCTGAGCAAGTCTGAAGGTTGGAGTTGGGGTCCCAGGAGGCCATGTAAGATCTAGACAGGACGGTGCATTCTGTAATCCTAGCACTTTATAGTGAGACAGGAGCAGAGACAAAAGAATCTCCTGGATTCTTTGCAGGAACTGAGCCTAATGTACAAAATGTAGCAGCAAAAATCTTGCCTCAAAAGGGAGGAAGGAAATGACCAAACACCTAAGGCCCTCTGACCTCCATATAGATGCTGTGGCAAGCTCATGACCCCCCCCCCACATACACACCACACCACACAATCAAAAATCAATACGTTAAAAAAAAACAAAAACAAAGCTGATCCCATCTTCCTCCCACCTTTCCAAACTTCACTGTCCTACTTTTTCCTTACCTGCCATTTTATTTATTTAGAAGGCTTTACATCTCATTTGCTATTTATGATCTTTGCTTCCGTGGTGTCCTATGGGTTTTTTTTTTTTACCATTTTTTCTTTATTTAAAATTATTAGGAACAAATTTCATTTGCAAATATAATCTAGAATGGGAGCCATCTTGGCTCCTGGGACTAAGAAAGCAGGAACCCAGTTTCAGAGCAACATCACACTGTGCCCTCTCATAAAGTCAGATATGGCCTGGATCTGTTCTCAGAAAAAAAAAAAAAGAGATGATAAACTAATTAAGGCATTTTATTGTCTGTATCAGAGTTACTATCCTAAGAAGCCATTAACCATACAATGATAATCAAATGACTGGATGGGCCGTTAACAGTAATATGTCCCTGAGGGATCCACACTGCACTGTGTGCGTGTGTGCTGTGCGCAGACGTGGTGATAAAAGTGGCTCTGAGACTAAGCTAAGCACTCAGTGTTTCACTGATGAAGATTCCATGGAGGAACAGTTTTCTCCTTTCGTTTGTTTCCTGAAAGGCTTAACATTTATTTTAAGCACAATGCCTTTAAGTAAAAGAGAGATTAAGAGAAATGGTCTCATTGGCCTTTTGGTTAAAAGAACTGGTCAAATAGCATCAGAACATGGCTATCAAAGATGATCTTTCTCAGCTTCATGGCTGAAAACAAAAATAGTTCTCCCCATCAAACATAGTGGGCTCTTAGGGTGGGACAGTTCTGTGTGACCTATTGTCCCAAATCAACCTTGGTTTGAAGTGTTTGAAAAACCCTGTCTGTAAATTCTCCTTTGTTACTTGGAGGGTTGGGGGGGGAACTATTTTTTAAAGCACAGATAAAAAAATAATAAGAGGTATCAATACAGAGTTTTGTTAACCTTAGCCTGTATGGAAAGCAGCTACTCTACCATGGCCCTGCAATATGAGTCATTTGAAGTTGGGCCTTCTGTATTGTAAGGTACTAACAAGGTTCTGTGGTGTGTCTTTGTAAACTATACATTTTGTTTTCTTTCAAAGCTATCGTTTTATTACTCGAGTAGATGGTGAATTGTCATGATTGGTGAATTGTCATGAACTTAAAGGAATAGACCACTGCAGGTTTTTCTGAGTATCTTGCAGTAAATCAACTCCCAGAGACTTCCTTAGGAAACACATTGACCCTTTTAAAAAAATAAGTGTGATAGACTGAAAATATTTTTTTATTGAAAATAGTCTTCTCTCATACAATACATCCCAACCACAGTTTCCCCTCCCTCCACTCCTCCCAACCACAAAGCTCTTTTGTAATCCAAAGATAAGAAGACTGTATCAAGATGAAATGTAGCTTGCTGTCTATTTGAAGAACACACAGCTTAGATGTTCCCCATGTACAGTGCTTTGCACGCTCTCACTTAGTGCTTTGTACACTCTTACTTAGTGCTTTGCACACTCTCACTTACTGCTCTGCCTGCTCTCACTTGTACGAGATTGACTAAGAGAAAAGTTACATGTGTGTGGCATCTTGCCTCTCATCATCGTGAAGTTTCCTTTTAAAGGAACTAATTACATGCTGCTTCCCAAATAGAAGTGCAGATTTTGTTCGTGCATTTTCTGAATTTTTAACTATACCTATATTTTTATCTTTGGGAGTAAAAACCATTATTTTTGTCTTTTACAAAATGCAATGACAAATCATTGTGAAATAGGATCACTAATGTAACATGGATCTGCTGAGCAGGGACAATTTAAAACAATAATTCTCCCAGCAGTGGACCTGGAGCAAAGGCTGAAAGCTAAGCTGGACCAGGAACACATGTTAGGATGCAAAGATGCTGCTGTCCTCCAAAGCTCAGACTAGTTCTTAAATTTACAAGCAAGATTTATGTCTGAGCTAAATTTGACTAATCAGACATGATTCATGGGCTAGATTTAACTGTAATAGGAAATGACAGAAAAGTCTTCACTTTCCTTCATGTCTTTTCCGAATTGCTGAAAATTTTAGTCTGACTAGGTGTCCAGTCTTAGTAACCCAATATAGACATAAATACAAACTCTAGGAAATAATTCCTCGTTGCATCATTTATATGTCTACCGTTATACCTTAGCCCTTTATGTCTCAGGATCAGAAAGGCCCAATGAGCATATATACATTTTACCAAAGTTGTTTAAATGTTCAAAGGAAATACTACCATTTCCCAACAACCTGATAAATGCACTCAAAACAGCACTTTGGATATTTGCATGGGGTCTGCAGCCATCTGAGTGTGGTACTGCAATCAGTGTTGTTTCTGAAGGCTGTGAGTGCCTGTACCACAGCACACAGTTATGCATGTGTCCTGCCGTTATGTGCAGAAACCCATGAAGGCAAGGAATGTCCCAGGAAGCTCTTTTCTGTTTAGTTATTGACTTGACATGTGACAAGTCAGCATTATGGAAACTTAATTTGTATATAAAACTATGTTGGGGCTTCCAGACCAAACTGTTCACAGAAACATAGCTATTATCTAGCTTTCTGTCTAGTGGTTACCCTTAGGAGACACTGACTGTAAGCTTTCTTACAGATCTGGGGAGGATGTTAAAGTCGTAAAAGGTCCAAAGATAGCTATGATAATAGAGCATTCTCATATAAGTTAACCAAATATAATTGCAGAGTAAGTAATTGTTCATTGTTGTTTAAACATGACTTTCTTATCTTAGCAATAAGCAGCAGCAGCAGCAGCAGCTATGTGGGCGTTTGCACTCTTAGAGCAGTGGTGTCTGACCTAGATTTCAGATCACTGTAGTATTTCCTGTAGGAGACCAATGCCTTCTCTCTGTGCACCAACCACTAATAATAAAGCCATGTGTCAGCAGATAGAGAAGCTGTCTGTGTAAGGTGTTTAAGCAGTCCTTTTATTAATGAAAAACAAGTGCATGGTTTGTTATACTGCACATGAGTTAATCGGCTACATAAAACCAAGAATATTTCTAGAGACATTTCTTCATGAGAAATATTTAAACATTCAGTCCTCTTTTCTTAAAATAATAACAATATGTTTTTATCTACGTAAGGATTTTTTTAAAACAGAAATAAAATGCTAACTATTCAGCAAACATTTCTGATGGCCTACCAGATAGCAGGCATTGGCCAGATTCATGGTCCATGAGAATGGGTGGATATTTCATCCTTGCCCTCATAGAACTTATGGGGAGGGCAAATAGTAAACAAGAAGCCAGAAGATAGCATCTGAACATGAGAAAGTGCCATGGATAGTGGACTGATTGCTCTGATAGAAATGGAGAGGGTCAGCAAGACCTGTCTGCGGAGTGAGATGGTGAGTGAGACCACTTTCTGGCAAGTTACAGACATGAGCCTTTCAGCCAAGAGCTCCTGTTCAGCCAGAGGTTCACTTCGTGACACTGGGGAGATGGAGAGGAGGATTGGAGACATACATTAAAACTTCATCTGGAGAAAAGTCAGTCTAGGCTGCCTAGGAGGCATCAAAGCAGAGGTGTTCTCACGGAGTCACTGTTCCCAAGTCTAGATTAAGAAATGGCTGGGTTGGAGAAATAAACTTGAGAATCTTTGACATACATGTGATTTTTAAAATTATGAAAATGGTGGATTCTCAGAGAATGGAAGTGTAAGTAGAAAGAGGATATTCAGGCAGAATAACACTGGGAATATTTAGGGGTCTATACAAAAGAAGGTGCTAGACCAAGAAGTTAGCAGAAAGAAGGAACATTCAGCAAACATATGTTGGTCTTTTGGAAACCAAGAAAAATATAATGTTTTTAAGTGCATTTGTCTCAGTCACCCTGATAGTACTTTTTTTCTCAATAAATACTGAAAACTCCATGGCTCTTAATGTTTTCCTTTCTCCTCCCACCCTTCTCTTTCTTCACTTTCTCCAAAGAAAGTGGGAGCAACCAACCTCTATGTTTAACCCACTTGCCCATCTATTCACCTCACTGACTCTCTGTCAATAATATATGGACATGGGCTCCTACCTGCACCAAATAAGCTTCTCACTACTTGTTGTTAACTTTCCACAGCTCCTGATTAGAGTGTTGGTTTCACTCCTTATAAATTAGTTACATATATAAGTTGATGAAATAAACGTTTGGAAAACTTGAGACAGTTCTAATAATGACTGAAAAAAATGCCACTGATAGGGTGTGAGGAGTCATCTGGAAAGGTGCAGCAATTTATAGAAGTCGAGATTCTGCCTTTCGATTGCTTTATAGCTAGATTTCTCAGTGCACTCTAAAGCAACCAACACTTGGAATAACACCCACAGCATTCTGAGTGTGGCTCTCATAGGAGTGATCCAGAACTCCAACAGAGGTCCCAGTCAAAATGATTAACAAACATATCTATACATTTTAATTTAAACTAAAACATAAAACCAAGGTACACCCGTCATTGAATAAGTGGAATTGTCCAAGGTTAGGTTGCTCTTTCTTTGGTTTTTGATCGTCACACCTCAAATAAGGACAGCAGGTCTCTGAATACTTTCATTTTTCTAAGTGTCCACGTGCTCTATTTGTGAAACTAGCCTTTTCTTTATTTGCCTCAGTTTCACATTGACTTTTTCTGTCTTTTTTGTTGTTGTTCTTTGGGGTTTTTTTGTTTGTTTGTTTGTTTGTTTTTGTTTTTTGAGACAGGGTTTCTCTGTGTAGTTTTGGTGCCTGTCCTGGATCTCTCTTTGTAGACCAGGCTGGCCTCCAACTCACAGAAATCCACCTGCCTCTGCCTCCCAAGTGCTGGGATTAAAGGCATATGCCACCACCGCCCGGCTTACATTGACTTTTTAAATATATATGTGTGTGTGTTTGTGACTTGTCATCAGAGAAAATCAACAGTGTAGTCTCACTTCTATTATTGATGAATAATCACACTGAAGATCATAAAAGCATACTTTTTTCCAAGTAGAAAACATAAATTTAAGGGGTTCTTCCCCCAATTTTCTGAAACTCTCTTTAGAATTAATTTTGAGCCTTTCTTAAGATTCTTAGAAGATATGAGAAGCAGTGGTGTTTAATAGCCCCTTTCATGTGCCAGTTCATATTTAATCACTAGAATTTGATTACTTTTACACTCAAGTAGAATTTTCATACCTAATATAACATAAGTGAAGAATGTAGAATGTCAAGTCATCCCACGTCAATCACCAGAAATGGATAGGAGCTAGAATGAAGGACAGTAGAAGGTGATCTAATGATGTAATGTGGAAGAATAAAGGGGCATTTAAAGTCTCCATGTTATTTTAATCATATTCTTAAAGTAGACTTGATTGGTTGAGTTAGTGGATTGTTATATGCTGTCTATTATGTGTGTTGCTTAGGAGGCCACTTCCTGCTAGAGACACAAACAAACAAGAATATGAGTCGTCATTATTGTATCTAGATATCTAGCACCAGAAACTATATTTTGGGCCCACAGAATCAATATGATGATAAATTTTATCTCAAATGTGCACAGGAATGTGAAGTTCTGGGTTCCCATCACTATTTTTTAAAAGGCAAGAGAAATCAAGAAAAACAATGCACAGAGAAACAAAAAGAAACTTCTGAAATTCTTTCTTGTGGCTGCCACAGAGCACCTTCATCCTGTGCAATAAGTGTAACTCCAGAGTGTACATTGGGAACTAGAGTCCAGTCCTGATTGACTCCCCAACTGTGTGCTCTGGAGCAGGACAGCATCCCCTCAAGGAGGAGTGGAGCTACACAGATGGCTCAGTTGGCAGAGTGCTTATAAGACCTGAGTTTGGTCCTCAGGAGCTGTCTTAGTGTTACTGTTGCTATGATGAAACACCATGACCAAAAGCAAAATGGGGAAGAAAGGGTTTATTTGATTTACACTTCCACATCATAGTTCATCACTGAAGAAAGTAAGGAAAGGAATTCAAACAGGGCAGAAACTTGGAGGCAGGAGCTGATGAAGAGGCCATGGAGGATTGCTACTTACTGGCTTGCTCCATATGGCTTGTTCAGCCTGCTTTCTCATAGACTACCAGCCCAAGGATGGCACTACCCACAATGGCTGGGTCTTCTCCCATCAATCACTAATCAAGAAAATACCTTACAGGTTTACCTACAGCCTGACCTTATAGGAGCATTTTCTTAATTGAGACTCCCTCCTCTCTGATGACACTAGCTTGTGTCAAATTGACATTAAAACTAGCCAGGACAGGAGCCATGTTTAAAAATGTTGGACACACTGTAATCCCAGTGTTGGAGAAATAGAGACAGGCTGACCTCTGGGGCTTATTGGCCAGCAAATATCACCTCTCAGGGTTGATTTCTGGTCTCCACATGTCCACATATACAAATGGACTTGCACACACGTGTATACATGGCTTCACACAAGCATAAAAAAAACACACACAGAAGTGCCTTTTTTACATTTTTCACAGAAGGACCAATACAACAGTCGAAGTCAGCAAAAGGAAATGAATAAATTATTCTATTCAAAGAATCCTCTTTTGAAACCTGCTGTGTGCGAGCATGATTTAGAACCCTCACAGAGCAAGCATTCTAGGAAAATGGGGAACAAAATGACTATAAAAATAATCGTAATGAAAAGTTTAATAGATTAAATGTATTGTCTATGATAAAAAGTAAAGATAGCTCAGGGGAATAATGAGGGAAATTATTTTTAAATGGGGAAATGTGTATATAGAAGGAACTATTTAAGATTTGAGCTCTGAGTGGTTTTACATGGCAGTGATAAAGCCAATCAAATGGAAGTGAAATCATTATAATTTAAAAGCATGTGAGATTAAAACTCGTGTCTTATTTATGCCATCATAAGCAACCGCCATCTCAAAAATATCTATCCATCCATGCATCCTGGATATACTGACAGGTTGTGTTCCCCATTGACAAATTCATTCTGGCAAACTCAGTAAGCTAAACAACTCCTAGTTTATGTAGTATTATGTAGCCTTTGACATTAGGGTTACCCATCGACAAATAACTTTTGTTTTTCTTCAGTTATTAGTTGAGATAAGCAAATAAAATCCAGACTTATTTTGAGGATCCCTAGTACTCAGATGACAATTTAAAGTTAAGGAATTGTTGGCGGGTCTGGCCTCTGACTGTTTTGGAATAGTCGGCTGTCTGTGTCTTTCAGAGCAAATCAGTATACAGAAGTAAAACATGGCTATTCATAATTTCTTTCCTCATACTAAATTATCAGTAACTGTCACTGGTCAAATGAGAAGGGACTTACTTACATTTCTTCTTTGATATGGGTCCACTTTGCTAATGGCTGTCATATCCAGAGGGGAAAAAGAGGGTGTTGGAGTGTTGAGATGGAATAGTCCTTCTAAATATAACTAAGATGAACAACCTGACCACATCTGGGGCAGACAGCAAGGAGAATGATAGAAGATAAAAGGACAGGATAAAATGAGAAATCTATCATTGGTTCTAATAGACAATACTCTCCTGTTTACAGTGCATCTTAGTGTCTGTTGATACCTTTTAGTTGATAATTATGTATTGTGGGTGGTTGTAAACACAATACTATTGCTATTTCATGACTTGGCATGACTATATTGGGTTGGTCTAAGGATACTACAGGAAAATTATAGAGCAGGTCACCACTGAAAAATCTAACCAAGCATAGTTAGGCCCCATGATATAAAATAGATCTCCACGTTTTGAATAGTAGACGTTTGGCAAATGTTAGTAGGAAATGTCCTGAAGGGAATTTCTGACAGTTCCAACGTCTGGACAGATGAGGGGCTAGACCACCTGCTCAGAGTGGACCAGAGTTTTGCCATGACAGACTTGTCAGGGAGATTTTGGCCAGTATTCCAGAAATACCTGGGATGAGAGTTCAAAACTGATTGGGAGGTAAAATCAGGAAACGGAGTCAACTGTTCCCAAACTCGCTTGAGCTGGCTAAGTGTACTATCCTCAAGCTTAGCTTCTGATGATCCTAGTTGTTTTTCTTTCTCTTTTCCTTTTTCAGTCCATAATCTGCACACAACTATTTTTAAAGCCAGTTCAGTTAAGAGCCATAAATGTTTTAAATCTCTCTTTCCCTACCTTCTCACCCCTCAGTTCCTTGTTTACCTCATCACTTTCTTCCCATTTTTATCACCACCTCTCTCTGATCTACTAACCACAAGGATGGAACAGAAATCTTTTATTCAATATTCTGGATTTACTGTTGGGGGAGTTTTTATAATTCTTTGACTATTTTAAATTATATATTTATGTAATGTTTCATACTTCTAAAGAAAACACAGAAATTAGTTATGAAAGTTTTGTTGTTTATATGTTTCTTTTCACATATTTTCTTTTTTTTAATGTATTATGTTTGTGTTTTAATTTTACACATCAGCCATGGGTTCCCCTGTCCTCCCCCCCTCCCACCCCCACCTCCACCTTCCCCCCAGCCCCTTCCCTCCATTCCCATCTCCTCCAGGGCCAAGACTCCCCTGGGGATTCATTTAAACCTGGTGGATTCAGTACAGGCAGGTCTAGTCCCCTCCTTCCAGGCTGAGCAAAGTGTTCCTGTGTAAGCCCAAGGTTCCAAACAGCCAGCTCATGCACTAAGTAAAGACAGGTCTGTGTCCCACTTCCTGAGTGCCTCCCAAACAGTTCAAGCTATTCAGTTATCTCACTTATCCAGAGGGCCTGCTACAGCTGGGGGCTCCACAGCCTTTGGTTCATAATTCATGTGCTTCCATTCTTTGGCTGTTTGTCCCTGTGCTTTTCCAATCTTGGTCTCAACAATTCACACTCTTACATTCCCTCCTCTTTCTCAACAATTGGACTCCTGGAACTCCACCTGGGGCCTGGCCGAGGATCTCTGCATCCACTTCCATCAGTTACTGGATGAGAGTTCCAGCACAACAGTTACGGTGTTTGGCCATCTAATCACCAGACTAGGTCAGATCAGGCTTTCTCTCAACCATTGCCAACAGTCTACAGAGCATGTATCATTGTGGATTTCTGGGGACCTCTCTAGCACTCTGCCTGTTCCCGTTCTCATGTCATCATTTATCATAGTCTGATATTCCTTGTTCTCCATTTCTGTTCTTGATCAAGCTGGGATCTCCTGCTCCCCTAAGCTTTCTTTCCCTTGAAACTTGCCCTTCATTATTCCCACTGTCGTCCAAGTTGTTCATGTAGATCTCATCCATTTCTCTGTCATTGGGTAATCCTTGGGTCTTTCCTAGGGTCCCGTTTTCTAGGTAGCCTCCCTGGAGTTGTGTAGCAGTCTAGTCATCTAGTATCCTACTATGGGGTGAGTACATACCATATTTGTCCTTCTGAGTCTGGGTTACCTCACTCAAGATGATTTTTTTCTAGATCTATCCATTGGCCTGCAAACCTCATGATGTCATTGTTTTTCTCTGCTGAGTAGTACTCCATTGTGTATATGAACCATATTTTCTTTATCCATTCTTCAGTTGAAGGGCATCTAGGTTGTTTCCAGGTTCTGGCTATTACAAACAATGCTGATATGAACATAGCTGAGCAAATGCCCTTGTGGTATGATTGAGCATTCCTTGGGTATATGCCCAAGAGTGCTACAGCTGGGTCTTGGGGGAGATGGATTCCCAATTTTCTAAGGAAGCGCCATATTGATTTCCTTGTATTCCCACCAGCAGTGGAGGAGAGTTTCCCTTGCTCCACATCCTCTCCAGCATAAGCTGTCTTCTGTGTTTTTGATCTTAGCCATTCTGACAGGTATAAAGTGGTATCTCAGAGTCGTTTTGATTTGCATTTCCCGGATAATTAGGGATGTTGAGCAATTCCTTAAATGTCTTTCAGCCATTTGAACTTCCTCTGTGGAGAATTCTCTGTTTAGTTCTATAGCCCATTTCTTAATTGGACTGTTGGGCATTTTGATGTCTAATTTCTTGAGTTCTTTATATATTCTGGATATCAGCCATCTGTCAGATGTGGGGTTGGTGAAGACCTTTTCCCATTCTGTAGGCTGTCGCTTTGTCTTGTTGACCGTGTCCTTTGCTCTACAAAAGCTTCTCAGTTTCAACAGGTCCCATTGATAGAATGTTTCTCTCGGTGTCTGTGCTACTGATGTTATATTTAGAAAGAAATCTCCGGTGCCAATGTATTCAAGAGTACTTCCTACTTTCTCTTCTATCAGGTTCAGAGTAACTGGATTTATGTTGAGGTCTTTGATCCACTTGGACTCTAGTTTTGTGCACGGTGACAGATATGGATCTATTTGCAGCCCTCTACACATTGACATCCAGTTATGCCAGCACCATTTGTTGAAGACGCTTTCCTTTTTCCATTGTACAGTTTTGGCTTCTTTGTCAAAAATTATATGTTCATAGGTGTGTGGGTTAATGTCAGGGTCTTCAATTCAATTCCATTGGTCCACATGTTGGTTTTTCATGCCAGTACCAAGCTGTATTTATTATGGTAGCTCTATAGTAGAGCTTGAGGTTAGGGATCATGATGCCTCCAGAGGTTGTTTTATTGTACAGGGTTCTTTTGGCTATCCTGGGTTTTTTGTTTTTCCATATGAAGTTGACTATTATTCATTCCAGATCTGTGAAGAATTGTGTTGGTAATTTGATGGGGATTGCGTTGAATCTGTAGATTGCTTTTGGTAAGATCACCATTTTTACTATGTTAATCCTCCCTATCCATGAGCATGGGAGATCTTTCCATTTTCTGACATCTTCTTCAATTTCTTTTTTCAGGGACTTAAAGTTCTTGTCATATAGGTCCTTCACATGCTTAGTTAGAGTAACTCCAAGGTATTTTATATCATTTGTGACTATTGTAAAGGGTGATGTATCTCTGATTTCCTTTTCAGCCTGTTTGTCTATTTTATATAGGAGGGCTACTGATGTTTTTGAGTTGATCTTGTATCCTGCTATGTTGCTGAAGGTGTTTATAAGCTGTATCAGTTCCTTGGTTGAATTTTTGGGGTCACTCATGTATACTATCATGTCATCTGCAAATAGGGAAAGCTTGACTTCTTCCTCCTTTCCAATTTGTATCCCCTTAATCTCTTTATGTTGTCTCATTGCTCTGGATAGAACTTCAAGTACTATATTGAATAAGTATGGGGAGAGGGGACAGCCTTGCCTTGTTTCTGATTTTAGTGGTATTGCTTTGAGTTTCTCACCATTTAATTTGATGTTGGCTGTTGGCTTGCTGTAGATTGCCTTTATTATATTTCCTTGTATTCCTGATCCCTCCAAGACCTTTATCATGAAGGGGTGTTGGATTTTGTCAAATGCCTTTTCTGCATCTAGTGAGATGATCATGTGGTTTTTTTCTTTGAGTTTGTTTACATGGTATATTACATTGATGGACTTTCGTATGCTGAACCATCCTTGCATCCCTGGGATGAAGCCTACTTGATCATGGTGGATAATTGTTTGGATGTGTTCTTGGAGTCTGTTTGCCAGAATTTTATTGAGTATTTTTGCATCAATGTTCATGAGGGAGATAGGTCTGTAGTTCTCTTTCTTTGTTGCATCTTTGTTTGGTTTAGGAATCAGGGTAATTGTAGCCTCATAGAAGGAGTTTGGTAATATTCCTTCTGCTTCTATGGTGTGGAACGATTTAAAGAGTATTGGTATTAAGTCTTCTTTGAAGATCTGGTAGAATTCTGCACTGAAACCATTTGGTCCTGGGCTTTTTTGGTTGGGAGACTTTTAATGACTGATTCTATTTCCTTAGGGGCTATTGCACTATTTAAATGGTTTATCTGCTCTTGATTTAATTTAGGAATGTGGTTCCTATCCAGAAAATTATCCATTTCTTTTAGATTTTCCAGTTTTGTGGAGTAGAGGTTTTTGAAGTATTGACCTGATGATTCTCTGGATTTCCTCATTGTCTGTTGTTATGTCTCCCTTTTCATTTCTGATTTTGTTAATTTGGATGCTCTCTCTCTGTCTTTTGTTTAGTTTGGATAAGGGCTTGTCTATCTTCTTGATCTTCTCAAAGAACCAACTCTTTGTTTATTAATCCTTTGTATTCTCTTAATTTCTATTTTATTGATTTCAGCTCTCAATTTGATAATTTCCTGGCATCTGTTCCTCCTGGGAGACTTTGCTTCTTCCTGTTCAAGAGCTTTCAGGTGTGCTGTCAAGTCACTAGCGTGAGATTTCTCCAGCTTCTTTATGTGGGCATTTAGTGCTATGAATTTCCCTCTTAGCACTGCTTTCATAGTGTCCCATAAGTTTGGGTATGTGGTGTATTCATTTTCATTGATCTCTAGGAAGTCTTTAATTTCTTTCTTTATTTCTTCCTAAACCCATTGGTGATTCAGTTGAGCATTATTCAGTTTCCATGAGATTGTAGGTTTTCTGTAGTTTTTTGTGTTGTTGAAATCTAACTTTAAACAATGGTGGTCCAATAGAACAAAGGAGGTTATTCCAATTGTTTTGTATTTGTTAAGATTTGCTTTATGGCCAAGTATGTGGTCAATTTTAGAGAAGGTTCCATGGGGGGCTGAGAAGAAGGTATATTCTTTTTTGTTTGGGTGGAATGTTCTGTAGATATCGATTAAATCCATTTGAGTCATAACATCAGTTAAGTCCATTATTTCTCTGTTAAGTTTCAATTTGGCAGATCTGTCCAGAGGTGAAAGTGGGTGTTGAAGTCTTCCACTATTAATATGCGGGCTTTTTATTTGTGATTTAAGCTTTAGTAATGTTTCTTTTACATATGTGGGTGCCCTTGTGTTTGGGGCATAAATGTTCAGAATTGAAACTTCATTTTGGTGGATCTTTCCTGCGATGAGTATGTAATGTCCTTCATCATCTCTTTTGATTGATTTTAGTTTGAAGTCTATTTTGCTGGATATTAGGATGGCTACACCAGCTTGCTTCTTAAGACCATTTGATTGGAATGTCTTTTCCCAGCCTTTTATTCTTAGGAGGTATCTATCTTTGAATTTGAGGTGTGTTTCTTGTATGCAGCAGAATGATGGGTCCTATTTTCATATCCATTCTGTTAGTCTGTGTCTTTTTATAGGTGAATTAAGTCCATTGATATTAATGGATATTAATGACCAGTGATTGTTCATTCCTGTTATTATTTTTATTTTTTGGTGATAGTGTGTGTGTACTTCTCTTCTTTGGGGTTTACTGCTGTGGTGTTATCTACTGCCTGTTTTTTCGAGGGTGTATCTGACTTCCTTAGGTTGGAATTTTCCTTCTAGTGCTTTCTGTAGGACTGGGTTTGTGGATAAGTATTGTTTAAATCTGGTTTTGTCTTAAAAGGTCTTGTTCACTCCATCTATGATGATTGAAAGTTTTGCTGGGTATATTAGTCTAGGCTGGCATCCATGGTCTCTTAGTGTCTGCATTATATCTGTCCAGGCCCTTCTGGCTTTCAAAGTCTCCATTGAGAACTCGGGTGTTATTCTGATGGGTTTGCCTTTATAAGTCACTTGGCCTTTTTCCTTTGCTGCCCTTACTATACTTTCTTTATTCTGTACGTTTAGTTGTTTAATTATTATGTGGCAAGGGGACTTTTTTGGGGGGTCTAGTCTGTTTGGTGTTCTATAAGCTTCTTGTATCTTCATAGGCATTTCCTTCTTTAAGTTGGGAAAGTTTTCTTCTATGATCTTGTTAAATATATTTTCTGTGCCTTTGGGTTGGTATTCTTCTCCTTCCTCTATCCCTATTATTCATAGGTTTGGTCTTTTCATGGTGTCCCAAATTTCTTGGACATTTTGTGTCATGACTTTGTTGGTTTTAGTGTTTTCTTTGACTGATGCATCTATTTCTTCAAACGTATCTTCAACACCAGAGATCCTCTTCCATCTCTTGCATTCTGTTGGTTATACTTGCATCTGAAGTTCCTATTTGTTTACTCAGATTTTCTATTTCCAGCATTCCTTCTGCTAGTGTCTTCTTCATTTTTTTCCTATTTCCCTCTTCAGGTCTTAGACTGTCTCCCTTCCTTTTTCATGATTTTCTTTCAGGGACTTATTGTTTTCTTCTGCTTTATTTTCCTTTCCTCTAGTTTTTTATAGCATTCTTCCCATTTTTTTGTTTGTCTGTTCCCCCACTTTATTTTTTATTTCTTCTATATAAGGGTCTAGCCACTTCATGATGTTATTTATAAGGTTGTTTTCTTCTTCTTCCATTCCATGAATTTCAGGTCTAGCTGTTGGAGAAGGGCTAGGTTCTGGTGATGCTGTATTGCTCTTTATTTTGTTGTACGTTCTTCTGCTTTGACATCTGCCCATCTCCTTGTGGATTCGTTCTTGGTCTTATCAGTGTACTTGGTCCAGACAGAGCTGACAGATTTAGGGAATCTCTCTCCAGTCCAGATGGGAGCTCTGGTCCAGATGAGAGTGCTGGCTGGCTGGGAGCTGGGGGGCTGGACTCTGAGTCTCAGGAAGACCCTGGGGTCTCCTTATCTTGTCCAGATGGGAGCGCCTCTTGTCCAGATGGAAGTTCCGGGACAGGATGGAAGCTCTGGCCCAGATGGGAGTTCCGGGGAGAATGGGGGCTGGCGATCTGGTCCAGATGGGAGTTCTCTGATCCAGCTGGGAGTTCCCAGGATGGAAGTTGGGGGCTAGTCTCTGAGTTTCCAGAAGTGGCTGGGGTCTCCTGCAGATGGGTGTGGGGGCAGGGTGTGGAGGTTGTAGGGTCCACCAAAGGGTCTTGGAGAAGAGGAACCTTCCCGGTGGGGATGGGCGTCCTGCCCTATGACCAGAACCTGGGGCCCAGTTGGGCAGGTCTTCCCTGGAGTGTCTGGTGCCCAGGGCTGGGACCCAGGTGCAGGCCTCTCTGGGTGTGACCCTAGGCACTCACTCACTTCTTGTCCAGATGAGAGTTCCGGGGCCAATAGTAGCTGGGGGCTGGTCTCTGAGTCTCAGGAAGTGGCTCGGGTCTTGGGCAGATGGGTGTGGGGGCAGGGTGTGGAGACTGCAGGGTCTGCTTGCAGTCTTGGAAAGGGGGAGCCTTCCGCAGGGCCTGCCAAATGGCCAGAAACTAGCCACATAGTTTCTTTCAGTGACATGTCTCTTCCTGGGGACAAACACAGAAGGTCCCCTTCCCTGGAAGTAACATATGAGCACTTCAGTAGACAGGATTCTAAGGCAGCCCTTCAAATTCCTGGCTCCTGGCAAATACGCATGTACACACTAGTCACAGAACTAGTAGCCTAAGTGTACCTCTGACGGGGTCCTGTGTGTAATTACTTAACCTTGCAACAAAGAAGTTCCCCTTGTGGATGTGATCTCCACAAGCTTTTAAGATCTAGATATTGGAGCCTTGGAATTCCATTGAAGTATAAGGCTAGTCTGAAGGTTGAAGGAGTCATATAGCAAGCAGTGCTCACCTCTTCTAGGCCTGACAAAACAGGTTTGGGGCAGCTCATGTCCTATAACTACAAATTTTATTCTTTCAATAACATATTAACTTAGAAGCACAAAATTTCCTAGTTTATACAGAAAAAGTCTCCCCCAGGCAGTATTTTCATTTCTGTCCTATAATGCTTTGAGCAAAGAACCAAGTCATACCCTGCTACAGATCCCTCCCATGGAGCTCTGTGCTGATACATGTGTGTGCTACCTTTGAGAGAGTTTGCTATGCAAGAGGGAAAAACTAAAGAAGTATGCACAGGAAGCATATTTTCTTAAAGGATGATTTTCAAAATAGTTTTTGAATTATCTCTTTTTTCATACTTGAGTTTGGAGAATCTGATGTGGTGTGCTCTCAGATGGAGAGAAGGCAATAGATGGTGACACTCAGTAGAGATACTCGAATAGTCTTCTTAGCATTTTAACTAGTTAACCTGTCTTCTTGGATAAGTTCACCTCTACATAGTTACTCTCCGACAGCCTGTTGGCTGCGGAAGACTCCGCCTGTCTGTTTGGACTACCCACCATGTTGTTGTTACTCCTCAACAGAGACAGTGAAGCTTGCTGAAGAGCAACATTTAATCCCTACTCAGCAAACAAGTTTCCCTGAAGGGAACTAGAAGGAGAATGCGCAGTTATCCAGGCGTCTTCCCCTTGCCCTGAGTAGACCCACTAACTCATGTTCAGCAGCCACTCATCCCTTCATATCTCCATTATGCTAATGAAACAGTATTTTTAAAGGAATCTTGCTTATCTTTGTAAAAAATTAGAACCAGACCTGGTGGTGCATGCCTCTAATCCCAGCACTTAGGAGACAGATAAATGTGAATGTGTTCAAGAATAGCCTGATTTTATATGACTTCCAGGCCAGCCTGGGCTTAAAAAAAGACCTGCCTTAGAGAGAGAGAGAGAGAGAGAGAGAGAGAGAGAGAGAGAGAGAGAGAGAGAGAATTAGAATTGAAACCTCCACCTTTCCCCTTCAGCTCTGTAATCTGTAAAGAGGAAACTGTCAACTCATAAGAAAAGAATACAGATCATTGAGTACACCCTTATAGTGCCATTTTTAAATTCTCATCTTGATTTAGCACTCTTTCAACACCTTTTTCTAACATCCTCTCCTCTCATCTTGTGTCTGATTAAATAGTAGGTGTTTGTATTACCATAGACATTTGGCATAGTAAACATTGATACCTTAATTCAGCAAATAGCAATTAAAAATCATATATGTGCACAATACTCTTGGCAGTGGGGCGGGGAATGGAAACAAGGGGGGTTGGGAAAGAAGGAAAGCTGGTTAAGGCAGCTAATGAGTGCCAGAGGTGGCAGAGAGGGCTGTTTTATATTGACTGATCAGGAAAACACCACTGTCTCAATGACAACTAAACCAGCCCCTGAAGGAAGTGGCAGAGCAAGCTATGGATGTGGGTGGGTACAGCTCTCTGGGCTGTTAGCCATTACTGCTCTTTACACTAATCAAGTCAGACGAGTTGACTGGTCATGAGCAAAACTTGTCAGAACAGGAAGAATTCGAAAGTACCTTTTAATCCCTTTACTAGCCTGTCTCTTTAGGCTGGTTATACAGAATGAGGTCACATGCCTTTGCCAGGAAAACTGCAACAATCCTTATACTGAGTTTGGCCAATGCATAGTATAAAGTCGGCTGGATATTACTGGTTTTAAGCAAAGCAAACCCAAATCTCCAGGTGGCTCCCCTAACATTGAGTAAATGCCCAGGGACAACTGTGAGTAACCTTCTACGTTCTCACATACAGTCTTGGGCGTGGGATGAGAGTGAACAGTTAGAAGAAAGTGCCCCGGCCAGCGGGATTTCAAGGGGGGTGACCCACCTGTGGGAGAGAATGAAAGGGAAGGGGACACAAGAGACCGCAGCAAGACAGTATTCTGATCAAGCCACCAATCTTTATTTCTCTCCACATGGCTTATATAGCATAAGAGGAGAAGGGGCAGAAGGAGGGAAAGGGAAAAGGGGCATGTAGAACATGGAAGGGGTGCAAGACGTGTGAGGCAGATAGTGCAACTTCGAGATGTTGGCTAAGGTCGCTGGTCAGGGGCAGTTTATTCTGTTGCTAGGCTACCTGACCCTGGAATGCTCTTTATGTTCAGTTGTCATGGCACCTGACTGTGGGATGTTCTCTTATCTTTGGAGGCCTCTGGTTACTGCTCTGGGAAGGGACTTATGACTTGTTCTCTGGTCTAGCTAGTACTTTCCATGGTTCATGCTTGGTTCCTGACATCTTGGTCCCTAACAAGAAAGGACACTCAAGCTGGCTTGCCAGGCATCAGCATGTAGAAGTTCAAGATGCTGGACCCTAACAGGCAGTAAGTTCTAGGAAAATGAAAGGGAAATGTGGAAAATGGGTGCTAGCCTTCTCGCCCTCCACTTTAACTGCCTATTATTTTAGAATATCTTTATTTGCCAAAAGAAGTGACACCTACCCAAGGAGGATTATAGGCAACCAGGTTGCTTATGAGTATATATATTTTCAGTGTTTTCCCTTCCGTGTATCATAGTCTTTCTTGGATGGATGTGTGGCTTCTAATTTGAATAATGTAACATCTGCATTGACATCTATAGGTGCAAATTCTTCTCCCTGCTCCCCAGACAAGGGCAATATGTAACCAAATCACAGATGCAAAATCATGCCTACTGTGGAAGCATTTATACAAGTCTAACAATCAGGAGCACTTAAAGCACAGTTCTGAAACTTAGATGGTTCTTTTGGAAATTATTTCCTTAGAAATTTTTTTTGCCCTTGAAATACTGAATTATCTGGTTATTTATAGGTCACAACCATCATTTAGTATAATAGATTTCTCTTTCATAGGAAAATTAAGTGTAGTTCTTTAAAATTGGCATCACAGTTTAGACCTACAAATTTACTTGAACAATCCTAAAATCTAACAAAAATGACTAAAATAGACCATTTTGTCCCTGAGCATAGAATCTAGTTCATTTCCACCTAAAAAATTATTACTTGGCACAGTAAAGGATAGCTTGGGATGTTGGGGATTCTCTTTCTCTTCTTGTTCTAGTGAGTTAAGAAGAAGTATTAGTTAATCTGTTTGCTGTTGGCTGTTGGCGAAGCAGAGGCCAAGGCTATGCAAACAGACTAATACTTTAGTGACTGAGTGCCATTGCCAGGGTGTCAGGTGGCACATGATCAGACAGGGATTGCATCACTTACTAGCAACATAACAGTGAAGCAGAGACTGTAATCCCCTACACTGAGGAAAGGATTGTGGGAAAAGTATGACTTCCTCTTAATCAAACTTGCCCCATGGGTATTGAAGTTTCTCCTGTGTTAGATGTCTGCATGACATCAGTAGAGTCCTGGGAAATGAGGAAGCTCCTGTTTTGTTGCTATTAATAATAATGGCCTCCTTTTGCATATGATTGTATCATTATATATTAACTAATAATAGTCTCATGATTACTCCACAAGCTAGTGGGATAGCTGTGATCATTACTCATATAAATGAGAAAGCCAAGGCCCTGCACAGTTATTACCGTGTTCTTCAACTTTGACTCAAAAGCAGTGCCTATGGATTTAGATTTTCTGATTCGAAATCAATTGAAAATTTCTTGAATGGGATGGATGTCATAATCTTTAGTGAAGCTTTGCCTACTTAGTTCAGAATCTCTCCCTCCCTCCCTCCCTCCCTCTCACTCTCCCTCCCCTTACCTCCTCCCTTTCTTTCCTGCCTGGGATGTCCCATGGCATAGTGGAGTCTCCTTGAGCTGATGAGGACACTAGAGCTTTGCAGATTAACTGGAGACTCCTGCAGTGTGGCCCCTTGTCAGTGTCAGCTTCCCTCCTCTGACTCTATTCCAGCTCCTGCCCTTCTCCATTCGGATCCTTCCCCTCAGTTCCTTTTGTCAGGGTTTCTGTGCCCTCCTTCCCAAGCCCCTTCAAGTTCACAGTGAATCTTGGCAGCAAGAGTGCCCTGTTGACTCGCTCAGACCTCACATCTCCCCAGCTTACTACACATTGATCGTCCTCACCAAGGCTGTCTACTCCTCCACCTCCCAATCCCTGTGTCTTCTCTCTCCGTTGAAAGGCTATGGTCCATTATTTCAGTCTTTCTCACAATCCCCTAAACTCACTTGGCCTTCTTTCTTTACACCACACCATTTAACAAGATTCCAAGCCTCAATAAATGAAACCACCCACATTCTGCATGGGATATACAAACAAAAGCATTGCTGTATTTTAATACACACTCTTATACCCCATAGGTAAATATGGCTCTCACCCTATTGCCTGTAGCTCTTCATCTAGGATTGGGCCTTGTGAAATTTCCACCATCCCCAATGCCATGTCAACTGGTGTTATTGTTATGCAGGTCTTGTTTATGCAGCCACACTCTTGAGATATCATGGGTACAGCATCCCTGTCAAGTCTTGGGGGCCAAGAGCTGTTTCAGGAGGACAAGTGTGCTTGTGTTTAGGGCTCCCAGAAGTGCTAAGTTATAATGGTCCATAATCACATCATGCACACTTAAAAACAGGTTAGAATCTATTGCTTTTTTGGCCATGTTCCTGGCAGCTCTTCCTCTCCCTTGCTCTGTCAAGAAAGAGTGTGTACACTTTCTCTCCTTGCAAGGCTTACTTTCCCTTGAAATTCAGTCAGGTAAAAAATTTGGGCTCTGTAGATCTAATTTTTTTTTTTTTTTTTTAGATTATGTAGCCTTTTCCCAAGTATAATGGGGCAGCGTTCCCTTGCAGCATCTTCATCCTCAATGGGAGCAGGTCTTCTCTTGTTAGGAAACTGCCAGTTCAAGGTCGCCTGCTCTACATAGCTGAGGCTATGAGACCCTGTCTCAGAAAGGGAGCGAGGGAGAGGGAAGGGAAGAGGAGAAGAGAGGAGAGGGAGTCCCAGACAATCCTGCTGCAGCATGCAGATCACGGTGTAATAATGTTTACAGCAGAATCTTTCCACAGTTGTGTGGAGGCAGCAGGTCCCTCAGTCCTCAAAGTGCCAGGCCTCCACCACAGGCCTCATGACTGTTCCAGCTACCTAGAGTCTTCATCCCCAGGTCTGCACTTTCCCCGGCTTCCACTCAGCACTGCAGCCTCTGGGAAACCCCTGCTGACCTTTCCTCACTACTTTGCAGTTCTTCCTGTCTGTCTGTACTGCATCAGTCTCTCACACTATCTGAAACTCTTTGAACTGCCTGAACTGACTTTTGTTAATGTGCTTGTGTATGATTGGGGGCGTGGGGGGGGGGGGGGAGTATTGTTTGGGTTTTGTTTTGTTTTGTATGTAAGAGCTTTTGTTTATATTTGAGACATGGTCTCATATAGGTGTTGCCATGCATGACTTTAAACTGTTTCTCTCTATATATCTCTCCAGTGTTGGGATTGTAGGTATGCACCAGCACATCCAGCACCTGTTCACGAAATGCTGTCTATCAGAGCCAGGGCTTTGTACAGGCTAGGCAAATACTCCACTGACTGAGGTACATCCTCATCCTTTTTTTTTTTTTTTTTTTTTTTTTTTTTTGTATGTGGAGCTGAGGAAAGCTCTGTGAGATCAAGGTGCATGTTTATTTTCCATCGTTATTATATTGAACACCAGGGCAAACATCTGAACACATAATAATTCATAAATATTTAATAAATTAGTATGTGGGCCAAACATAACAAAGAGAATCTGTGGTGACGAATGGACTAGGGAAATAGAAAGGAAATCATTTTGTGTGGAAACATGATGAGTTTGAATTTGGATATGTTGAGTTGTAGGTGACAGCCAGGAATCTAAGTTCAATATGTTCCAGACTTTCACTCTGGCAAGATATTCATGCAGATTTTAGAGTCATCACCATGAAGTTTGGGATTAGAAACAGATGATCTCTGGTGGAAAGAATGTTATGTGAGAACTCAGACAAACACTTCCAATCAGAAACAATTGCAGGTGTTTTAAAATATATATATGAAAAGGAAGAATTAGAAGCAGCGTATATTTACATGTGAAGATTTTGTAACTATACAACTCTTTCCTTATTTGTAACAATAATGATTATTTCAAGGTACTTATATTCTGTTATAATTACTTCCAAATCATCATTATGAAGAAATAAAATCATTACCATTGGAAAACCGAGTATCTCATAATCATGTATGCTTGTGAATACCAAAAGAGCTTTTTTGTATGAAGTAGGCTATTTGTATGTCTGTCTTTAAATTAGACAGTGATTGTGTTTCTATTACTTAGATATCACGGGGAGATTAATTACTGTCAGCTTAGTCTCCAGTTCTGTTTACAGATGATGTTAAGATGATTAAAACAAAAATCTTTGGTCTTTTAAAAAATAAGCACTTGCTTTTTTCAGGGTAGAGAATGCCATTTTCATTTTTATTAGTTTTGTTATTTGACCATTTTATACATTGTATATAATAAATTCTGATTGCTCTCTCCCCCACACTATCTCTTGATTCCCTCTTCTTATCAATACCCCTCCCCCTTCCCTATGAGTCCTTTCTTATAATCATAACTTTGGGGGTGGTTTTCTGACCTATTTTGTTTAAAAGTAGGGCCATTTGTATTATCACTGGATTGAAATTATCCAGTGGAGCCAGATGGGGTCATCAGTGGGTATACAACAGAAGGCAGTGATACCCCCTTCCCTGTCTATCTTAGAAAATAGCTCAGCAATGAAGGGTAGGGTTCCCTGAGCCCCTCCTCCATCCGACTGTGCATGGCCATGCTTTTTTTTTTTTTTTTTTTTTTTTTTCTTTATTTGGTTTTTTAGACAAGGTTTCTCTGTGTACTTTTGGTGTCTGTCCTGGATCTCACTCTGTAGATCAGGCTGGCCTCTAACTCACAGAGATCTGCCTGGCTCTACCCCTAAGTCCTGGGATTAAAGGTGTGCACCACTTCCGCCTGGCTGGATGGGCCATTCTTATGCAGACCCAGTGCAAGTATCCACAGCTGCCATGAGTTTCTTGCTGTAATGGCTATGTCTTTCCTAGAAAACAACTTTCTTTTTTTTTCTTTTTATTAAGAGATTTTCTATTCATTTTACATATCAACCACAGATTTCCCTCTCCTCCCTCCTCCCCCCCCCCCCGCCAGCCTTCCCCCAACACACCCCCCATTCCCATCTCCTCCAAGGCAAGGTCTCCCCTGGGGAGTCAGCAGAGCCTAGAACATTCAGTTGAGGCAGGTCCAAGCCCCTCCTCCCTGTACCAAGGCTGCGCAAAGTGTCTCAGTGTAGGCATTAGATTCCAAAAAGCCAGCTGATGCACCAAGGACAGGTCTGGTCCCACTGCTTGGGGGCCCCCTAAACAGTTCAAGCTAAACAGCTGTCTCACTTATCCAGAAGGCCTGGTCCAGTTCCATGGGGCTCCTCAGCTATTGGTTCACAGTTCATGTGTTTCTGCTAGTTTGGCTATTTGTCCCTGTGCTTTTTCCAATCATGGTCTCAATATCTCTTGCTCATATGATCCCTCCTTTCTCTCATCTATTAGACTCCTGGAGCTCCACCTAGGGCTTGACCATGGATCTTTGCATCTGCTTCCATCAGTCACTGGATGAGGGTTCTATCATGACAGTTGGGGTTTTTGGCCATCTGATCACCAGAGTAGGTCAGCTCAGGCACCCTCTTGACCATTGCCAGTAGTCTATGGTGAAGTCATCTTTGTGGATTTCTGGGGACCTCTCTAGCACTCTGCTTCTTCCTATTCCCATGGTGTCTTCGTATATCATGGTATCTCTTTCCTTGTTCTCCCACTCTGTTCCTGATCCAGCTAGAACCTCCCATACCCCTAAGCTCTCTTCCCCCCAACCCTCGCCCTCCATTACTTCCCCTCACCCCCAGTTTGCTCATGTAGATCTTATCCATTTCTCTGTTGCTGGGCGATCCCTGTATTTTTTCTTAGGGTCCTCTTTACTAGCTAACCTCCCTGGAGTTGTGAGTTGCTTTACATCTTGTATCCACTTACGAGTAAGTACATACCATGTTTGTCTTTCTGGGTCTGGGTTACCTCACTCAGGATGATATTTTCTAGTTCTATCCATTTGCTTGCAAACCTCATGATGTCATTGTTTTTCTCTGCTGAGTAGTACTCCATTGTGTATACATACCATATTTTCTTTATCTATTCTTCAGTTGAAGGGCATCTAGGTTGTTTCCAGGTTCTGGCTTTTGCAAATAATGTTGCTATAAACATAGTTGAGCATGTGTCCTTGTGGTATGATTGAGCATTCCTTGGGTATATGCCCAAGAGTGGTATAGCTGGGTCTTGAGGGAGATGGATTCCCAATTTTCTGAGAAGAAAACAACTTTCTGTAGCTCCTCTTCCATTCTTCCAGCTCTTGCATTCTTTCTACCATCTTTCCTCAATATTCCTGGAATCTTAATGAGGTAGTATAAATATGTCTTCTTTAGGACTGAGAAAATGAATTCTCAATCAACTCAATTTTAAACGGAACTCATGATTAAAAGACACAATGTTGGGCCTGCCAAGGTGGCTTGGTGGGTAAAAGGGTTTCCCATGCAAGTTTAATGACCTGAGTTCAGCCTCTAGAACCCACATAAAGGTGGAAGGAGATAATTCCACAAAGTTGACCTCTGACCCCCAATATGTGCTGTGTGTACAAGCCCACACACACATGTATCCTGCACACACACACTCATGATGATAAAGTCTAAAACGTTTTAATAAAATGTACCTCTTCTATTTTATTAAAGAATGCCTGTGACTTGAAAAATTGGAGAAACAGATGGAATTGTACCAATCAAACAATTCATCCAACAAATAAAAACCTTAGTCACATTAGGACAGCTTTTTGATTTCCCAGTGTTTGCAATTTTACCCAAAAACTAATCAGAGGGTTTCTGTCATATAAGCAAGGCCCTTATAGTCATCAGTCTTCCTTGTAGGCAAAGGGACTCATCATTGTCAGATGAAACTATCTATTTTTTTTTAATATGGAGAAAGTGTAAAGACAAAAGTAAGTCAACTCAGTCTTGTAGGACAGCAGCATGTATCATGGCTGATCAGTGGACATGAAAGAACACATGCACAGGAAGTCACTTCCTGTGTCACAGGATGTCACTCCCAGAGTTTTGCTTATACTGAGTTCTCAGAAGCTCTGAGTACTACTAAAAGTAGGAACATACATTCATTCATGAAGAAAGGATAGAGACCCAAGATGGCCTTGTTGATATATGGAAGAGACAGTTATAAAATTTTGGCCCACAGTCTTGGACTGGACTCAGTATAAAGTCTTTCATTTGTAGCACGCGCACACACACACACACACACACACACACACACACACACGCACGCACACATACACACATGCACATGCACATACAATAATAGCCTCTTCTCAAAGAAATATATTCTCTAATAATTAAATGGGAGTGAGGTAAAGTTTTATTTCATCCATGTTGTTGCTTCCTTACAATCTCCCCCTTGCTGATATTTAGAGGAATGAAAGTCAAGTATTTGTTGTAGAGGCTCAGTTACATCCCACAACAGTCGCTGCCTGAGTAATGCAGCCTTTTTTTAATGTATTCATGTATTTTATACCTATCAAAAGAGCTGTGATAACCTAATGTCATAGAACTTGTTAGAAAGGTCAATTAAAATTTTTAGCAATAGCAATATATAAGACATAACTCAGTGAAAGAGCAGAATGGGTAAAAACCATTGCAGTCTAAAGAGATGCCACCAACAATCCAGATGTAAGAAAATATGGCAGCCCAGTCCACTGACATAGACCTATGGTTCCAACTAGTCAGGAGACTGAATTAAGTGTTTAAGGCCAGCCTGGGCTACAGAATTAGTCCATGTCCAACCTATGCAATCTAGTGAGACCCTGTCTCTAAAAAGAAGAGGTTGTACCTCAGTAGTACAATACTTATAAGTGTATGCATAAATGCTGGTTGAAAACTCAGTAAGTGGATAAGGAGAGAGAAAAAGCAGAACTCCTATACAGAATATGCCCCCATGTTGCCTGCTTACTTCATCCCATATCTCTTTTTAGCTAACTATCCTCAATCCCATTACAGAAATGGAAGCTAAGTTTAGCAAATTGTTTGGCCTTTTATGTTTAGTGCACAAAATTCTTAATTAACAAAGTAAAATGCCACCATCCATTGTAAATCACTTTGCTAAACTTTCAGACTTAATAAGGAGTCTTGTCTTGTCCAAAAGCTACTTTCAAACCCCTGCTGATCTGGCACTCATGCCCGATTCCCTGTGGAGCTGAGTGAAAGAATGTAAAGGGAGCCAATTAAAGAAACTTTGAGCCAGAATAGACAAGCAGAGGCCATCTTGTCCATCCTTCTGCCTCCAGGCAGAAACCATCCGCTGCAAACACAGATTTCTGCGTGCGTCCTGCTGACAAAAACGTTCACCACATGTAAATGATAAGTCATAATCCAGTTATTGCTACTAAAGCAGATTGTTAACTGTTCGAGACTTTATTTATTGCGTTGTAAAGATGCTGATTCCCAGAGCTCATCTGAATTGTCCTAATTCTCCCTTTCAAGAAAATAATTTTGTGCAAGAAATGCACTCAGATAATTGTCAACGTGGGGGAGGTTTGTGTCCAGAAAATAAAGTTATCTTCATCATCATATTAAGTGTATTTTTGGTTTCCTTTCACTCTAGGCTTACCTTACGGGTGGGAGGCAGCTTACACAGCAGATGGAATCAAGTACTTCATCAAGTAAGTGCAAGCAGCTCGACCAAGTAAGCAATTTTGCTCACATCTGGAGAGAACCTGGAAGTTGCAGAATAATCAGCAAAACCAAGAAACCCTCTTGGAGGTTACAAAAATTAGAAACAAGAAATGAAGCCTCACCATCTTCATTTCATGTGATTTAAATGCTGATATCAGATGTCACAGGAAGGGGTAAAACCCCTTTAACAACTTCTAGGGAAAGATCCAAAAACTGGAACAGAATTGTGATTTGAACGTGAATGTTGCCTGCCTGAATTCACTTGCAGGATGATATCATTACGGTTCCTGAAAAGTTAATATCTAATTAAAAATCTATTTGTCATTCTCTAAGACAATACCAACAGCAGTCACTGCCTTTAAATGCTGTACAGTATACACAGATCATTTATTCTGAAAATAATGTTTGGTCATTTCTGTTTGCCTGTAGTATTCCTGGACATTAGCAGTGAAATATATAGACTGCATACCTGACATCATGCAACTCATGTGGCCATAAGAAATGACAGACAGTAAATAGTCTAAGATATGAATAGGACAGTATACAAACAGCCCAGATCACAGTGTGGTAGCATTAACCTTGAGGGTATGTGTACCACCCTACCATTTTCCTTAATCTGTAGATGAAGAAAATCAGAAACTTGAGTTGTTGCCAGGAAGTCCACAGCTTCTCTTACCAAGCCAGAGTCAGAAGCAAAGGCTCCTGGCCCAAGACCTTTTCTATTATGCTAGACTGTCACTAACATTGATCTTGAATGCCTGATCAGGAAAAGACTCCCTTGTGTTGGACTGGATAGTTTTTCCCTGAATACAGTTGGCTGTCACATTTCTAAGTTGTTCTGAATAAGTCCTTTGATGTCAGAACCAGTGTTATGAGAATGGCAAGGGGAAACCCACCTCCTGGCTGGGATTTCTAGAAAACCCCTTGTACATCCTTTTAGCAAAAGCTACAAGAGAAATGCCCTTGCTGTCCTTTCAAATGTGCACATACTTTCAAGCAATATGCAGATTTTTGCTTTCCCAAACCTTGTGTCTCTATGTAAGTTCCTATGTCTCTCTTAACTTCAGTTTCTCATCAAACAAGGAGAATATGTTGCTATTGTAGAGTTGCTGATGTTAAGTATCAACTATGTACCCTGGATCCAGGAAGTGACTAATAATTGCTTACCATTATTTTTCTTTTTGGAAAGACTGTCATGTCAAGAAAGCACAAAGCCTGCAAATCATCATCTTAAAAAGATCATAATTCAAAATTCCATATTTGTAAAGATTTAAGGAAGACTTATAGATAACCCTGGTATAGTTTTCATGGCTTGTTTTTTCTTGTTCTGTTTGGTGGGTGATAAAGCAGAAATGCAGTTGATAGCATGAAGTAGTAAAGAGAAGTCTTGGAATCCCATGTGTAGATCACACTCAGTAGCTCACTGCTCACTTCCAGAATCCTTCCCCTTCTGGAGACAAACCTATTCTCTGATACACAGCATTGATCATGTCTGGTTTCTGGAAGAGTTTATGTCCTATAAACTGCTGTATAGATGCTGTATAGATGGTAAAAAAAGGAAATACCATATTGTAATTTGCATCAGGCTTCTGTTGATGTTCAGTGGTCAGGAGCACACTAAGTGTATTTGTCCATACATTATAACATTTAATCCTCTTAATAATGTGGAAAGTAAATACCACAGGGCATCATGTTTATGACATCATGTCATCATGGTACTGTGTTGATGTCAAGCTTCATCTCACCCTCATTCAAGCATCCTAATAAGGACCCCAGAGGAAAGTCATGATCCAAAGAAGGAAAACTGGAATTCTGTATTCAACGGCCTTTGAAAATGTCCAAGTCTATACCCTGTAGAGAGTTGTTCCACCTGAGCTGAGCTATGTCCGACCCATAGCTGAATGGCAGGACCTCACTAGTGCTCTGTGAGAAAAGGGCACTAAGGGCAGAGTTGCCCATAACACAGGAAAAAACAGACCTAGATATAGCCAGCCAGAGAATCAGTTTGTCTCACTGGTCCCCAACTGGATGAGCCACTGGACCTTAGAAAGTGGAACAACTTTTAAGCTGAACTTCTACTACAAAAATGAATAGAGCACATAAGAGAGGACCTAAACAAATAAACAAACAAATAAATAAATAGCCAGCGATCTCTGGGCACTCCAAAATCTAGCTCGATTCCTATGAAAGGAATAGAAAGAGTGGACATTTACCCAGCCTCCTTTGCTCCACTCAGAAAACAGTCCAAAGTGTGTTCTGGAAGCTCATCCGTTCTTTTCATTGACCTTAAACATGCTGTAGGAGGAAGGCAAAAAAAAAAAAAAGAGAGAGAGAGAGAGGGAGAAGACAGATTTCTTTTCCAAAGGGCATGGGTGGGTCTCATTGTCACATCACTGCAGCGGAAGAGACTGTCAAAGAGGCTAAACTCAGCAAGGTTACCCTCAATGAAACTGCAGGGTCCAGACACAGAGCCAGTGTTCTCTGGCTCCAGAACCACCCCCGCACACACATTGGGCTGCATCACTCCATCTCCCTTGCTTTAAGGTCACTTGGTGAGAGGTGACAAGAAGGACATTTTAAGCAGATGTTGACTTAGGTAGAATGTTATACTTTGTCCATTTGAAAGTAGCAGGACTTGCTTCTAAGAACAAGTAGTGGCGTTCTGTAGATTGGAGGGTCGAAGAGTGAAAATAAGAGACTCTAACTCTATGCCAGCCCCAGCCTCCTGGAAGAGTAGAATGCTTGCTGAGTTAGGTCTTCCTTTCCAAAACTGTGACCCTGTTCTTCAACAAGATGGATTTCAGTCTATCTGTCATACCCATGTTATATTTTTATATGTGTTATGTCCCTACCTTCTTGTAGGAAGCCTATTGAACAAAATTGTTATGAGCACCCATCACTAAACAGATACAGTGAATTTTGCAGGGATTCTTAGGCTCCTCACTACAACAGAGACTCAGCGCATCTCTCACTGACCTGGATGTGCCCATCTGTCTCTTCATCTTCACTACATTATTCTCTTGTTTCACTACAGAAGCCACCCTCTTTCCCAGAAGTGGTTTGTTTGAAGTATTATAAGGCCATATGCAGACTGATTTGAATTGCTCATCAATAGACTTTAAATATGGGTCTGCAGGGGTCCTCATGCAAGTCAAGGGCATCATTCTGGGGCAGGTGGCTCTGATTGCAAAAGAAAGCCTTCTAATGTCAGGAGAGAGAGAGACAGAGATAGACAGACAGACAGACAGACAGACACACACACACACACACACACACACACACACAAGAGAGAGGGGGGAGAGAGAGAGAATAGCTACTTAACATATGTGTGCTTTAATTTCCACTCTATAAAGTCCTTGCCCCACCCCAAAAAAATTTTCCCTCACTGTCTGACATCTTGATGGGGTTTCTGCATGGTTCTTAAGCACAGTTAAGGCTGATCCCAGATAAGCAACACATACACAAGCCTACTGATATTTTCAGAAATATTAAGTTACTGATTTGTTTTCATTTTCATTTCACCCCAGCCAAATTTTTGGGCCTGGGCAGCCCATTTAATCTTTTGAGGGAGGAGTGGTTCATTTATAGGTAGATGACACTTTTCAGGCAATAAATAACTTCACTTTAAAAGAATGACTAAAATTACCCTCCCAAGACTCTGGGGGAGATGATGGTCTGCATACATATGATCTCCTGACAGAAATTGGCACCTGTCACTGTCATCCCAGAAATGGAACTGTTACATCTGATGGAAGCCAAGCCTCAGGCAAGGCAATGACTGTCAGTGCTGCCTCGAGAATGCCCAGGCACTTATGATCCTTGTAGAGTATTTCTGTCCATCCACATGACCATTACACTTCTATTAATACTGTGTCATCTACTTAAGTTCTGACAAGGAGAAGAGAACTTCTTGCCCACCTGTGTAAATATGAGTAATTGGTATTGGCATCACTAGAGTCCCTGTTTCATAGAATCAACAGACATGTGCTTCTGTGTGTATGCATATATGCATGTAGGCATACTCACTTGCTATATAAATAAATATGTAAATCTACACACATATATTTGTATAAAATATAGCATTGCATTCTGGGAAAAGGGTTTTTTCCCTGTAAGAAAGTTGTAGCATCCTTAAACCTAATGATAAAATGGCCAACACTTTAAGCATGCTGTAATGAAATTATTTGGATGGATGGCCATTTTTCCACCTGACTTCCTTTTTGTTTATTTGGTTTTTATTTTATTTTACCATGGATAAGGTGGGGCACATGCATGCTGTATTACATGTGTGGAGATTGGAGGACAACTTTTCCAGGTCTTTCTTTGGGATACCAGCTACCAAATAATGACACAGAGACTTCTTATTAATTATGAAAGCTTGGCCTTAGCTTAGGCTTGTCCCCAGCAAGCTCTTAAAACTTAAATTAACCCATTTATATTAATCTGCATTCTGCCACATGGCTCATTACCTCTCCTCAATTCTGTATGCCTGACTTCCTCTGCATCTTGCTGATGAATCTCCTGCCTCTCAGACTCTTCCCGAGTTCCTCTCTCACCCTGGCACTTCCGCCTCTCCTTTCCGCCTCACTATTGGCCATTCAGCTCTTTATTAAACCACTCAGAAGGTGCCTTAGGCAGGTGAGGTGAAACAGAGACACATCTTCACACAGTGTGATCAGATATCCCACAACGGAGTTAGTTGCTTCCTTCTGGTTTTTTGAGGCAGTGTCTCTTGTTTCTGAACCTGTCTCTTTCTCCAATCTGACCATTGAGATTGCAGGGGTGAGCCGCTGTATCTGGCTCTGTTATGTGGGTTCCAGGGGTTGAACTCAGGTTATCAGTCTTGTCAGTAGGCACATTTATCTGAACTTTATCCATGGAACCATCTCCCAGCCCATCTACAAGCTCCTTTTCATTCTCATGAAGTCATGTACTATAAAGTTTATTGGAGTTTTTTTGGTATGATTCTACTTTAGAATTGCACATACATTTGACATGTGTCATATATGACAAATTACTATGAGTTCTGCTGATAAAACCAAATTTGTTATAAATTGGATGTAGCTACTAATTGATTTCATTATACTTGTTTATCTTTATATAAGAAGATTTGAATTCACTGCTGTCAATGATCATTAAATCTCTATTTCTGCATTATAAATTTTCTCCAATGTTTGAAGCT
Source organism: Onychomys torridus (assembly GCF_903995425.1). Classification (NCBI taxonomy): domain Eukaryota; kingdom Metazoa; phylum Chordata; class Mammalia; order Rodentia; family Cricetidae; genus Onychomys; species Onychomys torridus. Next base: position 78,745,037 of record NC_050450.1, on the reverse strand, counting down.
TAAAACAATGCACATTTATTTTTTCAACCAGTTTTATAGAGTCCCAACAGTACAAGGGTGGCATCACTAGCTTGCTCTGGCACACTTGTCCTCGCCTCCTTCTCCTCTCTCCTCTGCTCCATCTCTCTATCTATCTATCTATCTATCTATCTATCTATCTATCTTTCTCTCTCTCTGGATCTCTCATGGAACTGTCAAACTGTTAAAAGGGCTGGGAAATGAAGCATAGCTTAGCAGGCTCCCTAGAATACTTGCACCGAACACACTCACGATGCTGTTGGCAGGATGCCCCTGTTCCTCACCATGCCTCAGGCATTAGGGAGACAGGGTTATTCTCAACAGAACAACAGTCTTTCCCTAGAGCAAGAGATAAGAGACACTCAGACAAATGCTGCAGAGTGTCTTCTATGGTATATTCGCCATCATATCTGCCACAAGCTATTGGTCACAAGGACCAACCTGGTGCAGTGTAGGAGCAATGACCTAGGTGAACAAGTAATATAGAAATCTTAATATCAGATACTTGCTTTTAATACCAAATTAAACTCCTAGCTTGTACCCACCAAGCTATCTTGCTGGCCTATATTTATAGAATTTAAAAGAATAGAAAACACAAAATGAACAATTTGACGTTCTCAAGTCTTAGACCCTAACTCTTTTGCAAATAGGTATTATCCTAAGCGACAGTAACGCAAGCAGAAACAAGGAGATGGGGGAGGGAAGGAAAGAGAAGAAGTGTGGCTTCTGGTTGGAAATTTAAACAAAACAGAACAAAACACTACTCATTTTTGCTTTATAAATCCTTGGCAGATTATTTCAGCTTCCCTTCAGTGGACAGTGTCAGGAGTTCCCTCCCACCCCAAGGCCTCGAGAATGAACTGTTTTGCTTCCTTTTCAGTGAATAAGGTGGTGGCCACTGACAGACCAATATTACCTGTGCTTCATCTGCTAAGAGGTCAGGACAGGTTTTATGCCACTGACCTCATGGCTTATGAGAATGTTTTGAAGCTCCCTGGGGATTTCTGCATGTGTAAGAATCAGGTCTACCATAACGAGTGCACAGAGACCTATAGTGGGAAATGTGGGCCTTCCCGAATGGCTTTCTCAAACCACTTCTTCCAAGGAATAAGTGGTGAGGCCTGAAATAGTCTGAATCCGATAGGGAGATCTTCTACCTGAGCTGAGCTCTCCAGCAGTACATCTTAACCCAAAGCTGAGTGGCAGGGCCCAACTATCTCTGTGATAACCATTAGAAGTAATCATGGCCTGGCACAGAGCAGAGCATGTGTGGGGACTAAAGTTGAAATGGATGAATATTGTTGACAAGCTGAAGAAGCCATTGAAGGGAAGAGAGGGTATGTGATAGGCTTGGATTTTAACATTGGCACCACCACGTTTGAGAGTGACCTGGTAGGTTATTTCAGTCCCTCTGTTATCGTGATTCCTACCTAAAAACAAGGAGTGTTTGAGAATTGGATGCACCCGGAGATGTGAAGCCCCTGGCAAAATCCTTGCTGCAGGGTAAGTGCTGAGCAGACGTCACCTTCCCATGCCATCCCCACTCTGCTGCTATATGCCAGAGAAGGATTTTTAAATGACAACATTTGTGCAGCTGCAAAGAGAAGACAGCAGCCAACACCTACATTTGCACTGCTCTCTGGCCAGTCAACACCCCTGGGATGGGAGCAGAAAGGCTGCATTGCTCACAAGCCCAAGACAACTTGCCCAGGATTTTCTATAAATACCCACAAAGAGGTGTAGGAATATGAAGCGCTGGAGAAGAAATTGTCATTTAACTGAAAGGCCAGCCAGCTGGCTTGGGTTGTTCAGGATGGCAGAGCCCCTAAAATGAATAAAACATCTAGATCTATATGCCCAGCACCCAGCTCTGCCCCCACTTAGCCGATGACAGGTACAGCTTCACCTAAGCATATTTTCCCAGTGTTACATTCCCTGAGAGCACATGACTACTCTGGACTCATCACTTTTCTGGGTTTGTTCTTCTTTTATCCCGGTTTAGAATGGTCTCTGCCTCCATGACCCTCCTTTTTAGATTTGTTTACCAAATACTGAATTTTTTCATCAAAACTTCATCCACTGCGTTTGGTTGCTGCATTAGTGTGCTAATGTAAGGAAACACCACAGACAAGGAGTTTAAACAGCAAAGATGTTTCTCACAGCTATGAGTGCCAAAGTCTGAAGTATGAGCAGGACTGCAATCCTTCTCACTCTGTCCTTTTATGGCATCTCTCTCTCTCTCTCTCTCTCTCTCTCTCTCTCTCTCTCTCTCTCTCTCTCCCTCCCTCCCTCCCTCCCTCCCTCCCTCTCTCTCTCTCTCTCTTTCTCTTTGTTTCTCTGTGTCTATGTATCTGTGTATGAGAGAGAGAGGGAGAGAGAGAGCTCTCTATTGTCTCTCTTATCACCTGAACCCTGAGCAGAGGTCCCTTCAAGCCAGTAGTCACATCCCTCTGACCTCCTCTAATGCTTCATACCTTTCCCTGCACACAGTCTCCAAAAGCAGGGCTTTTGGTGAATCTTTTTAGGCCATGGCATTGTCCCCAAGTCAATTTTCCCTTAATTTAGTCCTTTCCCTCACTGGGGCTTGAACCCCAGTTCCATGGCAATAAGCAAGCACTGAATTACATCTCCAGCTCCTCTTACCTGTCAGTTTGACACACGGTCCTGCTATATTGCCCAGGCTGGCCTTGAACTGGTGATCTTCCTATCTTAGCCTCCCCAGTACCTGGGATTACAGGCTTGTGCCAAGACCTGGCTGTCTTACCTTAGTCTCTGTCGGATCTAGTCTTGCTGATACTTGCCTAGCTTTGCACAAGTTACAGGACGTTCCCCTAGCTCGTATCTTTTCCTGTAGGTGCTACTCTGCAGAAGAAGCAGTCAAGGAAACCCCAGGTTCGGAGAAGCCCAGAACCTGTCTGTGACAGTGTTAGGTTCCTTTGTAAAGGGAGTTAAGGTTCCTGATGAGCTGACCCTAAGCAGAGCTTGCCCTCCTCAGTCCAGTCTGACCTTGTGAGCCCTTAACAATGGGGGAAAGAGGCAGAAGAATCAGATAAGGACATGCAATGATGGAAGTAGAGGATGTTGCCCGCTTTGAAGATGGGTGCCGTGTGCCTAAGACTGTGGGAGGCCTTCATAAGCTGGAGAAACAAGGGGATGATTCTCCCCTTGAGCCCCAGAAGGGATTGTAGCCAAATGCTAATGTCTTCAGTGCATCCCAGTAGGACCCACGTCAGACTTCTGATCATTAGCCAGTAAATGTAAGTCATTGTTAAGTCACCAAATTTTTGGTGATAAATTATTGCAATAGAAAATCATACAGGGGTGTGAGAGAGAGGTGAGAAGGACCTGTCTAAATGTATATAGAAATGTGTCAGGCCTAGAGCAAGGGCACTAACACATGTTATCTTTTAAACTATTGAGGAAGGTGTTATATGTCACAGAGGTTGAAAAACTGAAATTCAGGGTATATATAACTTCTCAGAATTTCATGTACAAGTTGGAGTTGTCTACAGATGTGCCAATAGGAAAGAGTGATTGGTGCCTACATCTCAGTCCCAGGCCTGCTTCTGTGTAACTTTGTACAGAGCACCCTAGAAGCCTCGACTTTGTCAACTGTAGAAATTGTAGAGAAAAGTAATGTTTATGAGATTTTTATGAAAAGTAAATAGAGAAAAATACCAAAGAACATGCAAACTGGAAAATGCTTATCTGACAGAAAGTCATGTCCAACTGCCTCATCCTGGAACATCTCTTTGGGGTTTTGCTTTGTGAGATGTGATTTCTGTGTAGCCTACACAGGCCTTGAACTCACAGTCCTCTAGTCTCAACCTCCCAGTGCTGGGACAGCAGGGATGCACCACCACATCAACTTGAAGCCTGCATCTAATCTGTGATCTCATATCAAGGGGGCTTCAGTGGTCTCTTTGGATCACAGCTAGACCTTGGTGATGGATATCAGCATTTATGGCTAAGTAAAATCTCTGTCTGGCAGTGGAGGCCTTTGAGGTCTAGAACATGGATGGAGTTTATTTGATGGCTTCAGAGGCTGAGAAATCCCAGTGTGGTGGTATGAAGGCTTAGGCAGATCATTTATCATCACTGTAATCTTTGGTAACATTGTAACATTTTGTACTCTAGTGGTTAAAACAAAATTTTTTGGTTTTTTGAGACAGGGTTTGCCCCTTTCCTGGAACTCACTTGGTAGACCAGGCTGGCTTCAAACTCACAGAGATCTGCCTGGCTCTGCCTCCCAAGTGCTGGGATCAAAGGCGTGCACCACCACCACCTGGCTTTTTCTGTTTTGTTTTGTTTTTTGTTTTTTTGTTGTTTTTTGTGGGTTTTTTTTTTTTTTGGTGATTTTTTTTTAACTAAGGATTGCATTCATTTACAATGAACAATTAAATCTTAAAGTCTGAGATTCTAATAAGTTTACTTAGACCACTGGCTTTTAGAAAATAAACTCTAGCCCAAATTATTTAAATTACCATACAATTTTAATGCTTGCCCCCAAATTAATGAATAGATTTTGCAAGTCGATTGGAATGAGACTATTGGTAAGGAGAAATAGCAATGCTAATTATTTGGTGATGTTGGTTTATTTGGATGACTCTAATTTCCCTGATAATGCTCAATTTCTGTAAACACACATAAACCACTTAGGGGAAATCCACATCATTATCACATTTGAGGATTACCTGATCCTCAATTATAAATCAGCTAGTCTACAGTTGTGTGTTCATCCTCCATGATGTGACTACAGTAGTAATCAGAGGGTTTATAGTGATGCATTGCCTCAAGCATACGCTGACGCCACTCATGGTACGTGGATACAGCTATGAAGAGATGGGAAAGGCAGACATGGCCCTGTCCTGTTGAAGCCAGCAGCCTAGTGGGCACAGATAAGATACATGACAACAGAGTATTACTGCTTGGAAAGCACAAAGCCTCTGAGTCGAGCTTCACACAAACTTTTTATTTTCTCAGTTGCTCACATAACATTTTTCATGAATTTCATAGGAAAGAATTTTTTAAAGACATAATAGCTTTACATACATAATCTATGATCATTGAATTAATCCTTTGATTAATTTCATTTTGCAAAGCTGAAGAGCCCCTCTCTGGAGGTCACTTATCCATCCCAGAGTCTCATCACATATTGCTATGGAAACTAGCCTGGATACAGAGGGCTTGAACATAATGGTTAAATTCTCAGAAGTCATTAGTTGGATCTGGGTGCTGGCTCTGCTATGTGCCAGCCCTATGATCAGGAGTAAACTCTGCCTCCTTCTCAGATTCATTTCCTCCAATTGGTTCACCCACCTGGTCACACTTGCAAAGCAATATTTAAAGCTCATGGACCAGCTGAGATTTTTCTTTTTCTTTCTTTCTTTCTTTTGTTTTAATCATCATTAAATTGAGTATTTTTGCCAGGAATTTTCTTTCAGTATTCATCTTTTAGTAGTCTAGTAACAGTGAATTTTCTACTGTTACACACACACACACACACACACACACACACACACACACACACACACACGTTTAGATTCCTGTAAACAATTTTATATCTAAGACTTAAAGATGTTTTCATTAATTGAATCTTAATATTGGATATCTGTTATATTTTGCATAGGAGTATCATAAACACAGAATAAAAAATAAATTCTAATTTATTCCCTTTAAAGCAAATATTCTTTTAAGTATAACTCTTTTGCTGTCATTAATACTGCATTTTGTAGCCACTTAGAAATTTCTCTAGTACTTCAACATTACTGGGTCCTGAAACAAATTATATTAAGAAGTCTTGCCTATTTTTACTCTCTCTCTCTCTCTCTCTCTCTCTATATATATATATATATATATATATATAAAGTTATATTGGAAATTTATTACCTTTGGTTCATTATCCTGCAACTTTGTCTTAGGCATGATAAAATCATCCAGGCAAGTCTTTTTATCTGGCAGTGACACAGAGCCCTGGCCGCAATGGAGAATGAACAAGGGACATCTTTCACCATCACAGATAAGAACAGATTTCTGTAAAGCTTTTGCACTTTTTGTGTTTAAGTCACTTTTTTCTAGAGACTGTCCTTATTTTTTATTTTGAAAGAAATAAATTTGCTTTTCTTTTTGAAAGAACACATTTTGATCCTCTAGCTAAGAGGTAAGAAACATAAGGAGGGTAATTATAATGGATTTAAATAATTCACTTAACATTTCTTTGCCAATAAAATAGAGCATGTTCTCTTGGGCTTTTTTAAAATAAACTCTACAATATGTCTTTCAGTTTACTAATATTACTTTTAAAAACACGCAGCACTGGCAGTCTACAGCTCCATAGCTATTGATTCCCAACAACAGATCTGGCAACTGCTCAAAACAAATGGCCTTTCAGATTTTCAAATACATCTGAATGACTGTTGATGACTCCCCAAATCAGGTCAGATGCAGTATCTCTGCAGAAACATTTGCCAGGGATACTGTGTGTTCAGATGAGGACTTTTTTGTGTCTCGTAGTTAGCTTCATTTATCTACCAGCCCGCTAAATTTTTCATTCTGAACAGCAAAATCTCCCTTTATGAACCGTGAGGTCTTTATTAATTAAACAGAGTAGTCAGCTGGACTGATTTATTCTCCATCCTTAGTTGAATTGCCAAACACACAAATCGGGGGGGGGGGGGGGAGTATTTCTAATACTAGAATGTTCTCCAAGCCAGTAAATCTAGGATTATCTCATCATACTGATTATGTCAAAGAGCATTAGCCACAGTGCTCACTAAGACATAAAATTGAATGGTGGACTCAAGACTGGCTCCAGCACTGTATGCAGAATTCCAAGGTGTTCTTGCACTAATCAAAAAGCTCTAAGTATCAATAAAACTAGCTGTGATCATTTCTTGAACGTGTGTTCTTTGTCAAGCCCTTTACACACGCCACCTGGGCCTCAGAAGTTCTGTTTCATGGGTTCTGATCATTTTGTATTATTTTGTTTCCAAAGATCCAATTGTAGACTTTGAGGCACCAAAAGCCTTTCTTTGTTGCCTTCGTTTTATTTTTCCAGTAAACAGTTACAGGTATTACATGTTTGGTATTTAGAGATGTGTGTGTGTGTGTGTGTGTGTGTATTTCTTTACCAGTGAAATCAAGCTATTATCTTAGGCATCTATCTTTGCAGAAAACTATATTATAAACATAAGATTAGTCAAACAAATATAAATTCCAGTATGCAAAATATGTTATAGTATGACCTTTGAGTGAGGTCATATTTTGCATTAAAGTCTTGATGATTCTTGGGAGTTTCCCTTGTACCAAGTTTCTACCTGACCCTGAACTACCCCACATCAAGACATCTCTTTCATTACTCTCCTCCTCTAATCCTCCCCCAACCTGATCCCTCATGTTCCCCTCCCCACCCACCCCAGTTTACCCAGGAGATTTCTTCTATTTCCCCTTCCCAGGGAGATCCGTGTATCTTTCTTTGGGCCCTCCTTGTTACCTATCCTACTCTGGGGCTGTGGATTGTAGCATGGTTCTCCTTTACTTTATAGATAATAACCACTTATGAGTGAGTACATACCATGTTTGTCTTTCTGGGTCTGGGTTACCTCACTCAGGATGATTTTTTTTTCAAATTCCATCTACAAGGATGGCCCAGCTAAGACGCCTAGCAGTAGTGGATAGGTAGCCTAAACAGGCCATATACTGTAATCAGATTGGTGACTACCCTCATTGTCATCAGAGAGCCTTTGTCCAGTAACTGATGGAAGCACATGCAGAGATTCACAGCCAAGCATTGGGCCCAGCTCTGGGAATCCTGTTGGTGAGAGGGAAGAAGGGTTTTATGAGCCAGGTCATCACAAGGGAACCCACAAAGACAACTAACCTGGGCTCATAGGTGCTCACAGACACTGGACTAACACCTAAGGAGACCACATAGGACTGACCTAGGCCCTCTACATCTGTGTGACAGTTGTGTAGCTTGGTCCACTTGGGGGAGTTCTAGCAGTGGGAGGGAGCAGGGGCTGTCCCTGGTGCTTCAGCAGGCTTTGGGGAACCTACTCCTCATACAGGGCTGCCTTACCAAGCCTTAATACAAGGGGAGGAGCTTAGTCTTAACCTCAACTTGGTATGCCATGCCTTGTTGACACCCATGGGAGGCCTGCCCTTTGCTAGACAGTAACGGAGGAAGAGTGGATTTGTGGATCTGGTGGAGGGGGGAGCACAAAGGGGACACTGCAGTCAAGGCATAAAATAAATGAATAAATTTAATTTTAAAAAAAAGTCTTGATGAAGGTTACTAACAAGAACAGATTTCAGGTAGAGCTTCCTAATATCAGTTGCAGAGAGTCAGTAACTATATCTTTTCTTAGACATCTTGCTTTTGTTTACTCTGCGTTACCAATTTACAAGTGTCTATATGATTACATAGTTAATATTTCAAGGATGAAAATATCATTTGTGAAACATCAAATATCAAAGCATGTACCTGAACTTATTCTGCAGATAATTATTCTTGGTTTTCTTAACTCCCCATTCAGGTAACATTATAAGGGAAGAAGTATTTAAAATAATTTAAATGACACCCTCTGAACTGCACCGATACATTGTAACTGTCTGTGCTGGTAAATATTGAATCTCTAGATATTGAGACTGCCAAATCCACAAAGCAGTTCCCCACCACACTTCTTTTAAACATGTGCTCTGTGCAGGATGGCACCTGTCCGTCTCAGCTTGCAGTGGTGCTCCAGCCCTCTTGGCTACACTCCTTAATGTTTCTTTACCAGTGCTTTCAGTTTAGGCCACAAAAAGGCCTTGAAATGAAATGAGTCAGGGCTAAGCAGATGCTCTAGTAAGGTGAGCCTTCAGGAGAAATCCCTTTAAACCATTTTAAAGAGTGGGAATATGAATTACTGCTGAGAGAACAATGGTTCCTTTTTTAAGGTTTTATTTATTTATTATTTGATAATTTCAGACATGCCAACAATGTGCTTTGATGAAATCCATTCCCCATTTCCTTCCTCCCCATTCCTCCCTTACCCACCCCATGACTTTTCTCTCCCAACTTCATGCGCTCTTTTTTATTCTCGCCCCCCCCCCCCCCCCCCCCGCCAAGTTCACTAAGTCTACTTAGCACTATCTGTACATGAATGTAGGACAATCCACTGGAGTGTGGGTAGCCTCAGGAGCCAAATCCCTAAAAGAAAAAACTGACTCTGCCCTTCCCTGAAGCACAAATCTTAAAAGGTCTTATTAATAAAAACAAACCTGGAGTCAGTATTGGAGTGAATGCTGGAAGATCAGAAAAACAGAACAAGCCACAGTTTCCTCACCTCGACAGTTCCTCAGCTGATCCTGTTTCTCAGACTGGAAGCCTCTGTGTCCTCATATCCAAATGGATCTCAGCCAAACTTGCTCAAAAGCCTAAAAGCTTAACCAGCTACTTCCTGGTTTTCATGCCTTATATACCTTTCTGCTCTCTACAATTACTTCCTGGAATTAAAGGCGTGAGTCATCATGCCTGACTGTTTCCAATATGGCTTTAAACTCAAGAGATCTGGATGGATCAATGCCTCCAGAAGGCTAGGATTAAAGGCGTTAGTGCCACCATTTTCTGGCCTCTATGTCTGTCTAGTGGCTGTTCTGTTCTCTGACCCCAGATAAATATATTAGGGTGCACGATATATTTTGGGGAACACAATACCACCACACTTCCCAACAGCCATCAGGTGCCAGGAGCTCCTCAGCTAGGTGGGACTCCATGCTTTTCTCCCTGTCTAAGCAGGGATTTCGGCTGGCCTGATCTTGTGCAGGTCCTATGCATTGCTCTCACAGCTGCTGTGAGTTCATAAGTGCAGCAGCTCTGTCACATCCAGCCAGTACTTTTCTACTGCAGACATTCACTACCTGTGACTCTTTCTGTCCTCTCTTTCTCAATTATACCTGCACCCTGTTGAGGGGGGGCGGTGATGTCCCATTTAGAGCTGAGCACTGAGCACTCCACAGAATGTTACTGTCTGCATGTCAAGCTCTTGTGGATTTCTGTATTTATCACCTGATGAGGGTTGAGAGATGTGCTGATACATGGGTATGAAGATACCACTTTAGGGGGCAATTTATTACTATGTCCATTTAGTAGAATAATAGTAGAAGGTTCTTCTCTACAGCCTGTGACCCAGAGAGTTTTTAGCCCCATAGGCAGTACCAGGCATGAGCCCCATCTTAGGGAACAAGCTTTAAATCCAATCAGAAAGTGAGTGGTCACTCCTGTAACATAGGTGTCACCAGCATGTGTATCTTGACAGACCTGTCATTGTAGTCCACAGGGTTCATGCTGGGTAAGACTGTTGAAGACTCTCCCCTCATGGCAGCGTGCATGAAACTTCCAGTACTATGAAAGCTAGCCAGTTAGGGAAGAAGCTTCCAGGTTGGTACCAGCTTGATTTCTCCATGTCCTGTGACTCAATAATGTAGTGTCTTCAGCAGTAGGGTCTTCTGTCAAGTTCTGGAGGGAAAACAAGAGCAATAGCTACAGCCTGTAATGTTTGGGGCTTAGGGAGCTATGGAACCCCACTTGCCATCAACTCAAAGTAAGTAACCAGTACCTAACACTGGTCCTTTTATTTGAAAGTCTATTCTATACAAGATTTTTCCCCAGTTATAAGGTGACACAATTTAAACACCTTTTATATATGAATGTATTCTAGGAAGTGTCTACAATAATGAGTTTCCATGTGGGTTTTTCCTTGATCTTTAGTATTCATTATCCCTCACCATACTCCCTCTCTACCAGCACATTCAAACTCTGGAGACTATGAAGAAACCTGGGCCTTGTCACCTCCACATTGACTCTTGAAGTACTTGAAGTCCTTTACCCCATGCTGAAACTATTAGTAATCTACTCTTATGGAAAGATAAATTTATTAATGTCCCTCCAACTCCACCCCACCACTCCCAAGGGGCTGGACAAAAGGTAGTGGATGTGGAAGAATCATCCAGCTAGAAGCTAAGTTGAGGTATGAAATCTGAGCCTCATCCACTGGGTGGGAGTGTGGTTGGTGGTCCTCTGCCACACCCTAAATGTACCTCCTACCCTAGTGCCCCTTCCCCATCTCTGCTCTGTCCCTTCTTCCCACAGTGCTCTTCAGGATGCTAGTCATTTGTTCTGAGAATGCATCAGGCACCACAAAAGCAGAGATAAAAACAGTTCCTGCCCATGAGGTAGCAGCAGGGAGGCTGACAATAGACATGCATTTATAATACAGGAAAATTAGAGCAAAGACTATGGGTTCAGACGGGAGGAATCTTAAGGAGAATTTGCTTCTTTGGAGTTAGTGTGGGGTAACTCCTAGAGAGGAGAAATGTGGCCCAGAATCACACTGTAGGATGTGTTGGACCCAGAATCGGTTAGAACCTAGCGTTCCACGGGAAAGTGAGAGTGTATGCTTTGTCGTTTAGGAAGGTCTCTGGGCTGGAGTGGAGAATGAATTAGGAAAGAAATAGAACCGAAGCAGAAGCTATTTCAGTGTCCCAGACTATTACATTAGGAAAGGAAGAGAGGAGACAGACTCCAGAGATGATGCTCACGGCTAGACAGCCATAGGACATGCTTACAGACAACATCAGGTGAGGAAAAGGGAGTGTGAGGTGATATATTCATCTGCATTCATGGTTACCCTTGAAACATCTCTAGGATCCAGTTCTAGCTTCTTCCTGTCCCCAGGGCTGGCGCCTGGGTAGAAGCAGTGTCCCTGGATCAGTAAGTGTTTGGCTGGGTAGGAAGGGAGTCTTTCACATTCTAATCCACACTCCTTGTTCTTCTCAAGTCATGTGACACAGACCACATCCTGGATCCATCCCATGATGAGTGTCCTGAACCTGTCCTGCTCAGAGGAGAATGAAGAGGACTGTCCCAGAGAGCTAACAGACCAGAAAAGCTGATGGCCTTCCATGGGAAATGGCACTTCCGAGTCTTCTGGCTTTTCAGTCCATGTGCACAACCAGACACAAGACACCACACCGTGAGAAACAGGAATCCAGCACCTTCTCCGGGCGGGGTGTCAAGTTGAAACTGCTGTTTCTGTGCATGTTAAAGATCAGCTGCCACTACACTAGTTCCTTGAAAATAATTAGTTGCATTTGTTGAAGTCATATATAATTAGATTTTATATGCATATAAGTCTTCATGTATAATTAGGTCTATATAACTTAGTATGTAGTTCATTGTTTGATATTAGATGTAGTGGTTTTTATACCAAAACTTTATATTGAAAACTTATATGAACATAGGGAACTATTTCTTTTCTGATAATCCCCCTCTCTAATCACAGTTTAGGAGCGTGATCTGAGAAAGCTTGGGGCGGGGAGTGCTATACAGCTACCCCATCAGCTGCTAAATACAACTTTTTTTAACTGATATCTCATAGGACGCAATCTAGCTTGCATCATTAGGAGACTTCTATCATTTATGAAATGCTTTCAAACCTCATTTTACTTACACCAAAGAGCATGGTTGTAGGGATGATCTATTGACGATTTTCATTCATGTCTTCAGCTGGAGAAACAGTGGTTCAGAGAGCTAGAGCGTCCTGTCCCAGGGCTCAGACTAACACCTCATCTTCTGATCCCATGTCCAGTCCCCTTTGCCCTGCTCCCTACTGTCCTCACAGAGGGAGGGTGCAGTCCAACTGAGCACCTTCGTTATGTTGATGCAGCTGGGTCCACAGCTGTGCATTCCACAGCAATCCAGAGGACACCTCAGAGTCAATCATGGCCTCCTCATAACCCCACTCTTCTCCCTCTGTGGGCCCACCCCTCATCACCCCAACTGCTCACCAACTGCTCTGTGACCTTTCAGCAGCTGTGTCCCGTGGCTTGCCATGCTTGGGCACCAGCGCCAGTAGGAGCATCTAAGGAGAGCTGATAGAAATAAAGGTATCTTTTAAAATACTGCCAGGCTGCTTGTAACAGATTGAAGACCTCGAGCCAAGGAAAGCAGCCCAGCATTGCTTAGGCAAGCCTAGCACTCCCGAGAACACGGTGTGAGAGTCTTCACGTAAAGGCACTGTCTAAATGAGTCACCGAGTTCCTACAGTGAGTTAGCTCCTGTGTCAGCATCAGGCACTGGCTCCTACGTTTCCTACTGAGTTTTACCTGGTATTTGGAATGTATGTGGAGGATACGTTCAGGCATTGTGCTCAGTCATACCTCTCTGAATTCAAGATTTAGGATTTAAGTTGAATACACTTAGGATTCCTACTTTATGTCTTGAGGACAAACATAAAGTCAGTCAAATAGAGACTGACGAGGAGTTATTAACTCTGAGAAAGATAGACTGGCTGGAGCAAGTGTACCTGCTTTCCTCACTGCTGTCTGGGTACTAGGAAGTTTCAGAGGGGATAGTTCTGAGAGCAGTCCCAGAGGGAGCTGGTTCCTGTAGCCTCTGAGAGGTGAATGGGCACTCACACTTTTATAAGAGAGTACCTATGCTGTGATGCTGTGGAAGGTAGACTCCTTTCAGGAGATCCCCTACCCCACTGGAGAGCTTCCTCTTTTGTTTTATAAGGAAAGCTAAGATGGGACCCTGAAGCATGCAGTCTCTAGTCCATATGTGTTCATGTATGTGTGGCACTCACCACCTCTCTGCTGCTTGTACCAATTCCCTCCCTGTGTCTGTCAAATACATAATCAAAACCTATAAAACTCAGAGTGCTAGTTGCAGAGCACCCTACATTGCGATGTACAATGAACTGTCTTCTTTGGAGAGGTTATTTTGAGGTAGCTTCTCCTTGTGTATCCCCTTGCCTCAGCTTCCCAAGCACTGGGATTTCAGCACCAAGTATCTTCTGAAAGCTACCAGTAAGTGGAGAACCATAGATTCCCCACTGTGTGTGGAAGCCTAGGTTCAGAGAGAAGTGGCCATTGCTGAAGGCAAGTCTTTGATTGCAGGGCTTCTTTAAACCACCCAGCAGAGCAATTAGATTTAGTCAGCTCTGCAAGGCTCCAGCACCCAATCATGAGGGACTTCCTAGTTCATCAGAGAAGAATTCCCCAGGAGCAAAAAGCACTCCACAGGTTCTGGTGCATCTGAGCTTCTCATGGGAATGTAGCTAAGGGGGCTCAGCCTCCGAATTAGCTGAATCAGATGAGCACTCATTGAGACTCCTCCCTGTAGTCTCAATCAGAGACTGATGGATGCTTTGGAGATTCTCAAGAGGGCTCAGCATGAATGCTTTTCTGATGCAGATAGAACTCTGAGTTACTTTTGGGGAAGTTGATATTCTGTAACTTAAATTAGCCCTATCACTGGGGTCATCCATGGGACATGCTTCTCCACTGACTCACCCCCTCAAATTCTGGGCTATAGGAACAATATGATGACATCCCTCCCAGTGCATGTTTTAGTGGCACTGGCCATCAGTCATGCTCCAAGTCTTGCTTTCCTAGAGTAACAAGGGAAGGCCTGGCCATCCTCACTCCTTTGTTCCCTCAGAATTCTCATTAGCTTCCAGCAATGTGACCAGCACTCTGCACTAGGGCAAAGTAGGGCAACAGCTAATTGTTTCTTGGGCTGTTTTAGAAATAAAATGATTTTGAAAGTCAGAATTACAGTTACTTTTAAACTTCTGAATTTTAAAATTATTTTCCTTTCAAAAAAGTGAAAGTACTGTGGAAATAAATTGAGTTAAACAAATAGCCCATCTCGCTTTCTGGAAGCTGCCATCACTGATATTTCAGTAACTATTTTCACCCAAGGGCAAGTATGCCCCCCCTTAAAGTTCACCTTTGAGTTAGAGTATTGTGGTCATCTTTTTATAACAATATAGGCATTTCCATTGTGTTCCAAATGTCTGGATAAGCTACCGCCTCAGAACACTATTGTCTGTGTGTTCAGCAACTTATTAATGAAAGCTTAGGCTATTTTAAGTTTCTTCCTGTATCAGCGTCACAGTGAACATTTGTGTATTTGTTAAAACCCTTTCTTCAAGTGTCCTTGCACTCCGGTGCTGCTGTCTATAGTGTGGACTTGTTGTGTGAGCCACTGTGACAGAGAGCAGTCAAGGCTGTGTCACCTGAAGAAGAGCCTCTCTGTCCCTGTCTAAAAGTGTGGGGGTCTTAATCGTTAACATTTGGTGTTTTAGCATCAGAGACCGGCTTCTTTGTATAGGAGAGTCTGTCAGTGCAGAAGTCAACGTTTCAAACATGTCACTGTTCTCATTGTTTTCTACTGTATATAGAATGATGATGGGGAATCGCTTCTTAATTAGCATAGAGAACACACTCTTATACATACAATACAAAAGCCTCCATGTCTCCATCTGTGGAACAATCGCAATACTTCCTCATGCCCTGACACTTCAACTCAGCACAAATCAACTAAGCACCTACTGGATGTCTAGCCATCCAAGGTGTTTGGATCATTCTGGGTAGCACAGATTCCCAAATCAAAGAGCTCAGTGTCCTGATATTTCTACAGGCGTGCACACATACACATACACACACACACACACACACACACACACACACACACACACACACATACTCACTACTGATTTGTTTTTCAGTATAGAGTAAGAAGTTAGGAACTTGTTTCCTAAGAAACCCTTAAATTTGAATAATTCTGGAAAATGCCGAACCCCTCCCCACCTTGGCTAGAAAAGGGTAAGAAGGAACGTGCTGGAAGAGGCTCTGCAATAACAAATGAAAGGCAGCTGTCAAAATAGAGAGTCAAATAGCACACTCATAAAGTGCTTGCACAATCAGAAAGTAATATCCTTTTTCTAGGGAGAAATGCGACATTTCTCTATTGTAAGCAAAATGTAACTTTGTGAAGGGTCAACACACTTGACATTTTTACGATACTTACACAGAAAGAACTGAACAAACATTAATACAGCTTTCACAGTCTTGTGTATAATCTTCAAGATGATGAAAAGCACAGAATAGCCTGTGGAATGTAAAGAATTAAACAGAATATGCCTGTGGAATATAACTTTAGAAATGTTATTCCCAAGATGTTTTAGCCATAGCTGTTCACATATAATATCATTGTATCAGTAAAATGATTTTATAAATACTAAATGCAGTGCCAGATTTCCTTTATTCCCTTTCCCTCCTCACCTCCCATGTGGGTTTGTGTGTGTGTGTGTGTGTGTGTGTGTGTGTGTGTGTGTGTGTGTGTGTACATGAGCGTGTGGAGGCCAGAGATGAATGTTGAGTGTCTTCCTCAATCACACTCCCTATAGCACGAATCTTAAAAGTTCTTATTAATAAAAACAAATCTAGGGCCAGGTATTGCTGGAAGATCAGAGAAGCAAAACAAGCCATAGCTTCCTCACCTTGCTAATTCCTCAGCTGATCCTGTTTCCTCAGACTGGAAGCCTCTGTGTCCTCATCCAAAATGGATCTCAGCTGAACTGCTGCTCAAAGCCTAAAAGCTTAACCAGGCTAGTTCCTGGTCCTCACTCCTTATATACCTTTCTGCTTGCTGCCATCACTTCCTGGGATTAAAGGCGTGAGTCACCATGCCTAGCTGTTTCCAGTGTGGCCTTGAATTCACAGAGATCCAGGTGAATCTCTGCCTCTGGAATGCTAGGATTAAAGGCATGTATGCCACTATTTTCTGGCCTCTATATCTAGAGGCTGTTCTGTTCTCTAACTCCAGATAAGTTTATTAGGGTGTACAATATTTTGGGGAACAAAATACCACCGCAACTCCCCTAATTTTTTTTTGACACATTAGTCTCCCACTGAACCTGGAACTTGTAGATTTGGCTAGGTTGGAGGCCACTAAGCCGCAGGGATCCTCCTGCCTCTTCATCTCCAGCACTGGGATTACAGGCATGCAGGGCCTTTTCCACATGGATTCTGGGAGATTGAACTAAGGTCCTCTTGCTTCCTCTTTACTGAGTGAGTCGTCTCCATGGCCCCTTCTCTGCCTTTCACCTTCAACCTTAGATGGCTTTTACTAATTCTAAGTTTGATTTTTAGTCTTCCAGGGCAGGTTGGACAATCAGATCAGTAGCTGTGTCAAAACCACCTCTGGGGGAAAAGACATGGTTTCAGCAGTTAAAAGCCTATAGCTGCTCTAACAGGGTTGGAGTTGGGTTCCCAGCTCCACATTGGGCACCTCACAACCACCTATAACTCCAGCTCCAGAGAGACTGGATTCCTCTGGCCTCTGCCAGTATCTTCATTCGCTTGACAGAGCCAAACATAGACATATTAAAATAAAAAGATCTTAGTCGGGCAGTGGTGGCGCACGCCTTTAATCCCGGCACTGGGGAGGCAGAGGCAGGCGGATCTCTGAGTTCAAGGCCAGCCTGGGCTACCAAGTGAGTTCCAGGAAAGGTGCAAAGCTACACAGGGAAACCCTGTCTCAAAAAAACAAAACAACAACAAAAAAACCAAAAAAATAAAAAAATCTTTATGAATAAAATACCTCCCTTGTTCCTATTCACTCATCACCAAATTCCTTTCTGCCTCCCCACCCTGTTTCTTCATCTCATGGTATTCATCAGTTTGTTATGATGTTGTTTTGTTGTCTTCCTGAGAAATGAGAATAAATAACGGAGCAAGCTCGGTGGGGGCAGGAAGTTAGCCTGTGTTACCCGCCTTCAGAATGCAATGTAGCGCCTGCCCCATAGTAGATGTTCAACATGTGTTTGCTAAATAGTCTGTATACTGCACCACCCCTAACTACGACATAGTTTCCAGTTTAGCTCTCCTCCCTTTGTGTTCCATTATTCACTAAAACTCCAAGCACCACACACTGTTAAGTATTAGGGGCGCAATGCAAGACACATGCGACTGTAGCCCTCAAGTAATTTGCATTTTATGCAAAGCACACAAAACTGCAATTCACCGAAGCTTTTTCACTTTATATTTTCCCTCCTTTATCACATATTTAAACAACTAGTCTGTTAACATTCATTCCTTGCCTCAAGAAAAGATGCTGTGAAAGAAAACAGACAAAAGCCTGATCCTCTGAAGGGTGCCAATATCATAGCTAGCTGGGAAGATGGACAAGACATGCATTCCCCTGCACACCTGAGAGCACTGTATGATGGACCCAGGCTTTCCTGTTTGTAGCTAGGAAATATTTCACCTCACTGGCTGTGAGGGACTTAGAGAGGGACACCTGGACCTCACCCCCTAGACAAATTTTCAAGGAACAAAGAAACCCCATTGGTGTCTCTTAAGGGGCAGAAGAAAAAACTGCTTCTCACTGTCTTCTTGGAAAAGATAGCATGGTGTGCCTGGGCACTTGAAGATGCAGGCAATTTCAGCAAACTCCCCCCTGACTGATTTTCCATGAACCCAAAAGGATGAGCTTCTTCCACCCAGTGCACATGGCTTCTCAGGGAGACAACTTGGGAACGAATGAGCCCTTAATGTTTGTATCCCTCCCCCACGGTGGTGGTGCTAAGAGGTGTGGAGCCGTTAAGTAATGGGCCCTTGAAGGTTCCACCCTCATAAATGTGATGAGTGATACTATAAAGGAAAATTCAGAGAAACTTGGCTTCTGCCTTATCAGCATGAAGGTGCCATCTTTGACACACAGACACTGAATCTGAAGGCACCTAGGTCTTGAGCTCCCTGGCCTTTAGAACAGCAAACAATACATTTCTATTGGTTGTAAATCACCAAGGTCAAAGATCTTTGTTATAGCAGCCAGAGGAAACTAAGGTACTCCCTCAGGGTTTAGCAAACAAAGAGAGGAAGGAACTGAGTTAACCAAGACCACTGTCAACCAAAAACATCAGACCCTAACCCTTTTTCCTTCACTTACCAATATATCCTTGAGATATAGCAGTGTCTGTCACATACATGTTGTCACATACAGGTCTCCAGTACATGTTGAGTGCCACTTTTGACCTCTCTGCCTGTACACCAGACAGTTTTTCCGTAAGCAAAGTGAATTACAAATAAAAAGCAGGAGATATACTATTTCCAGAGCATTTAAATGTATTCCCTTTGAAGAATGAAGCATTCTTTGTTTGTTTCCAGATCTTTCTCATTTGTGCCTTTCTTCCTCTACATCACACCTGGCCACATGGACCTACCCCTCACACCTCTCAGAATTATCTTTCTAAAGCACAAATTTGACTCTCTTACGCGCTTAGTCCTCTCCATTACATCCCTAGCACCCTCTACTTCCTGAACTCTTGAGTTTTCTCCCCAATCTCATTTCTCATCTACAAAACTCAGATATCCTGCTGTAGGTGGGAAGTTTCTCCTGCCGTATTTCTTCCTCAAACTCCTTGTCACTTACTGTAACTTCTCTTTGAAGTACAAGCACAGCCATGTGCTTTTACAGAGCCCGAAGGAGAGCATAAGGTGTCCTGCTTCATCACTTCCTGCCTTACTTCCTTGAGACAGCATCTTTCACTGAACCTGGGCCTTGCTGTTTCAGCTAGACTAACAGGCTGGAAAACCAGGGCAGTCCTTACTGAACATGTAGGCACCCACGTGGCCACACCTGATTTTTTCAAGGGTTCTGGGGGCATTGGACTCAGATCATCAGGTTGGTGCAGCAAACACCCTTGTCTGCTGAGCCATCTCCCTAGCCCCAAGACCCTATTCCCATCTCACTCATTCTCTGAAGATGTTGACACAGTTCTTCTCCTCCCGTGCTCATGTTTGTCACTGTGCCAACACATGCCTTTACTGCCTGGTACAGCTAATCTTCCCACCCGAGAATGTTGGAGCAAGAACTTCCAGCCCAAAAGAAGCACCCAAGAAGCAAGAGAAGAAACCCAAGAGAACTGGCTGTGGGTCACAGATGTGTGTAGTCACTGAAAGTCACAACTCTGGTTAAAGTCTCTCTATATGACTGTTCCACTCAATATTAGCAACTAGGTGAGTAACTCAGTAGGAGACAAAATGGAAATAAGATTCACTATCTTATTTATTATCTATTATTGTTATGGGTACTTTTATCCCAAACTCTGGAGGTTAAGTAAGTTAATTTGGAGGCACTATATTTTAAAATCCTGCCACTGCCCTCCATTACAGTCTGCTTTTGTTTAAAACAGCTCTTATCTTGCTGTGTGGTGGTCTCACATGCCTTTAATCCCAGCAATTTGGAGGCAGAGGCAGGTGGATCTCTGAGTTCAAGTCCAACCTGGTCTACAAAGTAAGTTCCAGGATAGCCAAGGCTATACAAAGAAACCCTTTCTTGAAAAACAAACAACAAGAAAAGTCTAGCTCAATTAATTTAGCCAATACAGAACATGTGTCTCACCTGCTACACTCTGGGTCTTTAAGTCAAAGTCCATATATAGTTGTTGCTTTATCTCACACTAGATAAAACTCAATATTTATAGAATAAAGTAAAAGGGTGATTTACAATTTTCAAAACCTCTTTGAGCTGTTTCCTGCTTCTGGCAGAAAAAGACAAATTGAATAAAAGAAAAAAAATGAGCTGCAAGTTTAACTAAGCATGTCTGTACTAACTAGCTCCACTAAGGTTGGGAATATAATAGATTTCAACAAAGAAGGAAGTATGTGGCCATAAAACTCACAGCTTGGTTATCATGATGGGTTTTCAAACACGTACTCAGACAGTGTTGATGTGCCCAAGGTTTGAAAAAGTCACAATAGATTGACTTTGGTGTGCAAGGGAAGATGATAACCCTAAAACCAAAAAACAAGATTGGTGCTTTTCAAGGCAAGTGCAAGCAAACTTGTGTTCTTGTGAGCTAATTAGTCATCTTCCTGAAGAATTAGTTTGGCGCAGAGGAGCCACATATCGCCATAGTTACCTGAAATTGCAGAGATCATCCCATATATAACTAGCCTCGCTGGATTTCCTGACTGTTTTAGTTCACAGTGGAGAAATTCACCTTCCATCAGCAATTTTTTTTCAAGAAGGAAAAAAAAATCACAAATTGAGTGGACAATAATGTTTCCTTGGACTATGGACAGTCCAGGCCTGGACTTTCTGTAAAATAGCAAATGAAAGGATATTTATGGTCAGATCTATTGGATTGTAGTGAGCAGCCTTGTCATCCTGAGAGAGATTCCATGTATTTAATTTAGTGCCAGCTTTAGGTTTTTGTTTGATAATTACACAACAAAAGAAAATCTGGCCCCCAATTAAATGCATGAATTACTTATTGAAGTGGTCAAAGCATTTAATATGAGTAACATCTGAAGGAAATAGAATGTACATACCACACATGGCATATGTTTATATATATATATATTATGTTTATGTATGCATGGATATATACTCTTCTTTCTCATTGTATGTGTGTGTCTCTCTCTCATTACATACCTTTCTTTGAGAACATTCTCCCTTCTCCAGATTTTAAGACTGCCAATAAGTCTAATTTTCATGTTCATAATAATACTTGCAGCTCACGTTTATATAGAATTTAAACATTAAAATTCATATGATCTGATGGCCTGGTGAGAGAGGGCAAAGATTTTATTTCACACATGAAGAACTGAAGTTCATGTCTTTCAAAGGCCTTACTTGAGTGACTAATTGTTCAGCTTTTCAGAGTGCAGATTCCAGCTTTAGGCAGGCCAAGCCAGGAAGGACTCCTGTACCCATAAGGGGATGAGTCCCAGTTTCCTGCTAGAAAAAAAAAAAGTAGTGCTTTCTAAGCAAACTTCTCATTTTCCAAGGAAGAGAAAACACTTTTCCAGAAGTTACCCAGGAGCTCCCACTAGAAAGGGGGAAGGGCATTGAAAACACGAAGAGAGATGACTGCTTCTTCACCAACTATGTTGATAATTTCTTCCCTGGGGCTGGAATTTCCCAATAAGTATCATCGATGGACATTGTTTGGCTATTTTGTTGTGAGGTTGTTATTAATGTGAATTTGTTATCTTCAGTTACCATGCAGAGACATGTTTGTTTAGGTGAATTTTAACACATGCATAGATACATTTGACCATCACCATAGTCAAGATAAAGATGAATGTTAGCATCTAAAGAGCTCCCAGCCTTGCTCCACACCTGTCCCTGCAATTTCTAGAAAAAGTGAGGAGACTCCTCCAGCTATGATGTAGATCCGTACATCATAGTTTGGTTAGTAATTTACCGACTGAAGTTCATTAGGTTGTTTCCGTGGTGTGTGTGTGTGTGTGTGTGTGTGTGTGTGTGTGTGTGTGTGTGTAAAGATATTTTTGTAAACAAGTCTACTGGTTTTTTTTTTTTACATGAACATAAATGTTTATATCTCTAGGTGAAATACCCCTGAAGAATTACTCGATCACGTGTTGTATTTGTTTTCTATTTCTGCCGTTGCAAATTATCACAAGCATAGTGAGTTAGAAAGTACAGATTTATTATCTTACAGTTCTGCAAGTCAGAAAACAGTGCTGGGATAAATCCAAAGTATCAGCAGGGCTGTGTTCTTTACAGAAGGCCTTGGAGGGAATTTGTTCAAGTTATTGGCAGACCTCAGCTCCCCGTGGGTGCAGAAGTTGGCCGATGGCTCCTCTCCTTCACAGCCACTGCTAGTGATGGCCAGGCAAGTTGTCCTCACATCATCATCATCTCCCTCTATCTCTCTCTCTCTCTCTCTCTCTCTCTCTCTCTCTCTCTCTCTAACTCTTTATCTTCTCTGACCTTGCTTCCATCACTACACTATCACACTCTGACCCAGCCAGACCCTGATAATCCAGTGTAATTTCACCTTCTTATAGCCGATACCTTAGACACATCTGTAAAGTTTCGGGGGAGGGGGTGAGTGTATCATATCTGTGACATCTAGAGATTGTAGGTGAGTATGCTGCCCATCTAGCCTTTCAAAAAACTTCCAAGCTGTGTTCTAGAATGGCTATGACAATTTTCATTCCCATTGGTAGTATAGTCAAGTTCCAGTTGCCTCATGTCCTTGTAAGCACTTGGTATTGTCGGTACATTTAAGCTTAGTCTTTCCCATGGGTATGCACTGGTAGTTCCAATGGTGTGAGCTTGTCCTTTTCTCATCTCCAAATGTGCACTGTGAAGCACAGCCTCCAGCTCCAGGGATCTCATGGCATCGTCTGGTCTCTGCAGGCACCTGCACTCACATACACATCACACACACACACACACACACACACACACACACACACACACACACACTAAAAATAGCAAAATACATCCTTAAAGAGAAATACTTGTGCTAAGATGCATGACATCTGCAACTCCCATATCAAAGTCTAGTTCCAACATAGTTGAGTACTAGAATTTCTGAGTGTGGATGTGACCTCCACCAATGAACCACTAGGCTAGTCAAGTGACAAGTCAAATGAACTTGGGGACATTTTGAAATCACCAAGAAGTAATTTCAAAGGATAGGGAGGGATTATCTACCCTGCTGAATCATATAGGTGTATAGATACCACACCAATGTGGAAAGAGTGTGATTTCTGAGATCTAAGGACAGCTGCTCATAGCAGAAATGCTGAAACTTAGCAGGGAGCAAAAATTTTATAGCAAGCTTTCTGGAAATTCATGTCTGTGTCTGTATAATAAAGCAGCAATCTGGGGATCTCTTGAGATTGACTTTCAAATATCTAAAGTTGACAGAAGCCATCCCAGAGAACTTGGAAATCATAATTTTACATGTACCAAAAACCCAAGCAGGAAATAGAATCCACCCCAGATGGTCTGAACAAAGACACGACTCCTAGGTAGGTTGGTGGTAGTTCAGAGAACAAACAAGGGATGGGTGCTCTGCTAAACTATTCATAACTGTAATGGAGGTAGAAGCCATTTCTGCTTTGAGGACTGAAGGATATGGATACACACATCTCTGGAAAACACTGAACACTGAACTGCAGAGCTGGAGGCTTCCTGCCAGACTTAGAACATCCAAGCAAGGGGCAGACAGAAGGAGGGGATACTCTGAGACTACTCCCTTTCCATTTCTGTCCTGTCTTCTTTGGATGTTTCCCAAAAACACACAGCAGGGAACTCCATGGGAGGTGGTCCTCAGGGCTCTGCCTCATTCCAAGGCATGGAGATATGGAACTGAAGGTGCAGACAGATAACAGCCAGAATAAGTAATAACCCAGTCATTTCTGGTTTGTAAGCCAGAGACATTGGCTTGGACCTTAAGTATAAATGAGCCAGCCATCTAGTCAGTCATTAGTGCATAATTATTGCACATCTTATAGGGACACTGGTGCTGCTTGTGGATGAGATATACATAATTCGCATCATTTGAGAGTTTATGGCACAGCCTAAGAGACAGTCAAGTAGGTGGACCCAGCAGGGGAGTATAATGTGCTAGTTGAACTCAGTGGAGACATCTAACCAGAAACCAGAAATCAGAAGGAATTCCTAGAGGAGGTCATATCTAAACTAGAGAGGGAACTCATTTGTGAACATTGTGCAGATGGAAGAATGGACGGCGACAGGATGCACTGGAGTAATGGCAGAATACTGAGAGTGTGATACTGTGTGGGTTAGGACAGCCAGAACATAGCTTTCAGGTGGATGGGGGTGGGGGGAGACTGAGAATGCCTTGAAGTAAGCTGAGAGACGGGCCCGGAGGTCATACCTCAGATGGCCTTGAAACTCTGGAGAAGCTTGAGCACTGCCCTAAAAATACAGAGAAAGCAGGGAAAGACGTAAAGCCATTGGTGGTTTTATGTGTCACTTTTCCTGCATTGAGAAACATTCGCAGAACAGGTGAAACATATTTCTGGATATGTCTGTGAAGGTGGTTCTAGGTTAGCATTCAAATTAGTAGACTAAATAAAGGATGTTCACCTTTACCCATGTGGTGGACATCATTGTATATGCTGAATGCCCAAGTCCAGTAACAAAGGGGAGAGAAGGAGGAGGAGGGAGGGGAGGAAGAGGAGGAGGAGGAGGAGGAGGAGAAGGAGAAGAAGAAGAAGAAGAAGAAGAAGAAGAAGAAGAAGAAGAAGAAGAAGAAGAAGAAGAAGAAGAAGATTTGCCTCTTTTTGAGCTGGCACACTTATCTTCTGTTCTTAGACATCAGGAGTCCAGCTCTTAAGACTTCAGCCTCGGGTGAAGCATCCCACCAAGGCCATTTCATGCCAAGATTCTCAGGCTTCTAGTCTCAGCCTCAGTGTCTCACCATTGGCTTCCTGATTCTCAGGACTGTAGACCTGGACTGAATTACACTCTGGCTTTCCTGGATCTCTGGTTTGTAAACAACCTATTGTGGGAGAACTCAGTCTCCAAAATCATCATCTGAGCCATCCCCTTGTGTCCATCTGTCCATCAGTCTATCTATCAT
Organism: Onychomys torridus; assembly: GCF_903995425.1. NCBI lineage: Eukaryota > Metazoa > Chordata > Mammalia > Rodentia > Cricetidae > Onychomys > Onychomys torridus. The sequence continues at coordinate 78,719,808 of NC_050450.1, read as the reverse complement.
AGATATATATATATCTCAACTGTCTCTATCTATCTACCTATCATCTAGCTTTCTAAATATTTAGTTTGCTACCTAGTATATATCTATTTTTAGCTATAGCTCAACTGTCTGTCTATTTCTATCTCTGTAGTTATAGATATAGAACTGGTTCTATTTCTCAAGAGAACTATTACTAACAGACTGGGTAATGGCATAAAAAATGCATGTGTGTGTATACATGTTCATATTTGTGTGTATATGTTTATGTGTGTGCATGTACACGTGTGCATGCCTAAGCCAAAGGTTGATGTCAGGTGTCATCCTCTGTCACCTTCAACCTCATTTTTTGAGACACTGTCTCTCACTAAATCCAGCACCCACCAGTTGGATAGACTGGCTGGCCAGTGAACTTGGGGATCCATCTACCTCATCCCCTACAACTCTAGATCTGTATATGTGCCCATTCACAATAAGCTTTGAACACGGGTGCTGAGGATCTGAACTCATGTCCTCACACTTACATGGTATGCAAGTTACCAACTGAGCTACCTCTGGAGCCCCTTGTTCTTTTCTCACAGGTATGGAAGACCAATGGGCAAGCAACAAAAGTGCATGGAGATTTTACAGACAGTTCTCTGGCCATAGTGCTTTGGCCAAGCATCTCAGCCCTTTTTTACCCGTCTGTGCTGTTGGCCCCAATGGACTACTGAAGCTGTGCATGGACATGAACAGGCTTTGGCAGCCACAGGACACAGTCATAATTCCATCTAATGTTGCAATGAAAAGCGAACGTGGCTGACACTTTTATGTTTTCCATGGACATCTGTGTAATCCTCTGACCTATTTCCCAAAGCATAGAGAGGATATGGAAAATGAAGCGCACAGGAGCCAGTACCCCAAGAGGAGTGTGTTCATCCCATTGCTTTCCAAATGGAACCCTGTCCTCTTGTCTGTGTGGTGCATGATCACCGTTCCATAATACGAACTGATGCACAGCTGAGCAGAGATTTGTTTTGTTTTGTTTTCATTTTTGCAAACCCTCTTATGACCACAGAGGGGATAACTAAATTAATGCCATATGCCTGTGAAATCTCTCTGACAGCTTTTATTATAATGGAAGATGACAACGGTTATCAGAGCAGAAGAAACATGCTTGAGAAAAAGTAAATATCACACACCTTTTGGGAAACAGGGCACCTTCTGTGACCTTTGCAGCTGCCTGGCTCTCTAGAGTGTGGTGACCAGACTTGGGTGATGATAGTCTAACCAGGATTTCCTCTTGCTTGAAAAAGTGTGCCTTCTCCCTCTCCCTGGGTTGTGCAGAATTTTAAATGTCACAGTAATCACATTTTCCCCCAGGATAACATGAAATATCACTAGAGCTTAATGGAGATGAACAAATGATCGAATTTAGTTGCTAGTGATATATTAAGTTAGAGGAATCAGATCTAGCCCACAAGCTGTACAACCTCTGAATTTTGTTAACACAAATAGGAAATCAAGTGATAAAATTTAGTGTTTCTGAGTCCCTTACCATACATACAATCCTGTTCCAAGTACTTTACACCTATCATTTAAACTCAACAGTCCTTCAGGGGAGCATTATCATCCCCATTTAACAGATCAGTTCAAATGACAAATTTGTTGACCTACACAAAGCCATGTGATTTGTGGGTATATGACTGACTATCCCTCATGAAAGCCATATGTGCTTGGCAAAGTTACATAAGTGCTCTAAGTCTCATTGGCAGGAAGCAAATAACATCTTAAGATGGCAGAGGGTTGCATTAAGTAGATTACGTGCAGCACATTGGTTTAGTGGTTGCTATATATTAATTGCTTGCTACATTTATTCAGAGTTCTCCAGAGAACTAAAAGAAAAAGGGAAAGAAAGAAAGAAGAGTGTATATGTAGAGAGGGAGTGGGCTGATAAGCTAGGTAGATAGATAGAAGACAGATGGACAGATAGGCAGACAGATAGTAATGATGAAGATATAAATAATGAATAAATATGAAGAGAGACAGGCAAGCAGATAGATACATATATACATGAGTAGATACATAAATAGAAGGTAGACAATACATAGATAATACTTACAAAGATTTATTGTAAGAATTGACTTGTTGATGTACTGGCTAGTTTTATGTCAATTTGATACAGGCTAGAATCCTCAGAGATGAAGAAGCCTCACATGAGCAGATGCCTCCTTAAGATCAGGCTGTAGACAAGCCTAGAGCACATTTCCTTAATTAGAGTTTGATGAGGGAGGGCCTAGCCCACTATAAGTGGTGCCATCCCTGGGCAGATGTCCTGGGTGCTATAAGAAAGCAAGCTGAGCAAGCCATGGAAAGCAAGCCAGTAAGCAGCACCCCTCCATGGCCTCTTCAGCTCCTGCCTCCAGGTTCCTGCCCTGTCTGAATTCTTTTCCAGACTTCCTTCAATGATGAACAGTGCTGTGGAAGCACAAGCCAAATAAACCATTTCTTCCCCAAGCTGCTTTGGTCATGGGATTTCATCATAGCAATAGTAACCCTAAATAAGGTGTGATTATGGGGGCCAAGGATCCTGAAGACACTTTATCTTCAAGCTGGAGACCCTGGAGAGCTGCTGGGGTAGGTCTAGTATCTGGAATCTGAAAGCCAAAGAAGAGAAAAGCTAAGTGAAAGAGCAACAGAAGGAGGTCTCAACTAAAAACCAACTGTGCAGCAAGAAAGAGCTCTTTCCAATCCCACCTTGCCTTCTGTCCAGGCTTCAGTAGATCAGGCCTTTGTGACTTGGAAGGGCAATCCCTTTAACCAATTCTACCCATTTGGTGTTACTCTTACCCAGAAACTCACCACCACCACCACCACCACCACCACCACCACCACCACCACCACACACACACACACACACACACACACACACACACACACACACACACACACTATGGGTTTAATGAGATGTGTGAGCACCCTAAAGCCAAACCAGCTAAACACATGAAGTTAACCATTTCACCACAGGGCACTTTGTTAACAATGTCACTGTTACTGTAGACTTGGCATTCTGTGAAGCCTTTTCCACATTGTCTCAAAACCTAGATCAACCATCAGTATAATGGTAATGAAACCAAAGGCATAATTTATTTTTCTTCCTCTACAAAATTTTTGATAAGTTCTTTGAGAATTTTGTATGCTGAGTTTTTGTTTTTTTTTTTTTTGTTTTGTTTTTTAGGTTTTTTGAGACAAGAGTTTCTCTGTGTAGCTTTGCGCCTTTCCTGGAACTCACTTTGGAGACCAGGCTGGCCTTGAACTCACAGAGATCCGCCTGCCTCTGCCTCCCAAGTACTGGGATTAAAGGAATGCGCCACCAACGCCTGGCTGTATGCTGAGTTTTGATTGTATTCAGTCTCCTTCTAACTATTCCAAGATCTACACCTTCTTCCCTTCCCACCCAACTTTTTGTCTTTTTGCTTTTTCCCTATCAAGGCCAACTTGTACTGCCCAAATATTTTCAGATGCATGATCTTCCAGCAATTCACAGCAGCAGTTATACCAGGGAGACAATTTTCTCAAAACTCTTGGGAAAAGTTAAATGTTAATTCAGATAGGGGGATGCCACATGCTGATCCCTACATCAAAAATAAATACATATGGGTAGAGGTGATTTGGTGGTTAAAAGCACTGGCTGTTCTTTCAGAGAACCTGGGTTTGATTCCCGCATATACATGGCAACTCACAACCATCTGGAACTCCAGTTCCAGCTGAAACAATGCCCTTTTCTGCACTCAGTTGGCTTTGCACACACACAGCACATAAACATATATGTAGGCAAAATGCCCCATACATAAAATAAATAATTAGTAGTACTTTATTATAACTAAATAAATGCCAAACAAACAACCTCTTGCTAGTCCATTAGGCTAGGCCGGTTAGAAAAATCATAGATTCAGCTAAAATAACATATCCTTGGCATAGACATGTTATAAGACTCCACATCAAACTACATAACAAGAGAACACTCCGAAATAAAGGCAAGAAGATTTTACATACACACACACACACACACACACACACACACCACAATGTTCTATATTTTCCTTGATTCCAACTTACATCTCTTTTACTAGGGTACTTAGTCTTTTCTATGTTCAATGATGACGTTGAAAGAACTCCAAATGCAGCATTACCAGGTATTAGCCATGTTACCTTGGGCCAAATATTCATCTCTGTGTTCAGAGACCTTCTCCTGTGTTTGTGAAGCCAATGGAACCAAGTTACTGTCAAAGTTAAGAAAAGTACCTAGCTGTGCCTAGCAGCTAATAAGTCCTCCACACCTACAACCTTCTTCCCACTCTCTACGCCCTGCCTCAATGAAAGAAAAGCAGTCTCTTCTTAAATAGTACTGACTGAGGACGACTGAAAGACGGTGTCCATACCTCTCCATAGAAGGAGAGTGCTGGAATGGGAAGGCCTATGGGAAGCATCAAATCTCTTTGACAGGACTGCTCCACGTTCCTTTAGGGACGTGGAGTGAGGAAGTGCATTCATGTAAGACATCCACCCTGGTCCATCTCTCCAGACATTTGCTATAAATTGAGATTTTAGTGACACCATCTGTCTACACACTTCTTCAAACAATTGCTCACGATTTAAACAGCAATGAATTAATGTTCAAAAAAAGAGAACTGAAGTAGTTAGGGGAAAGTGCCTTTTTAAAGTGGACACCGTGAATAAACTTTCAGAATAAAGGAATGTGTGGAAACAGAACCTCTAGCTGCAGTTTAAGCTAATATAAATACAGGAAATGAGTTTTCAAGAATTAATAGTTTCTTGCATTGCATACTAAGACTTTTCAAAATGAATCATATTAGGAGAGATGTGAGTAACTTTAATAAGTCAAATCATGTAGGTCTGCAAAGGAAGGAGTGTGTAAGGAAAAACACACCCTTACTAAGTAGAGAAAATACACAATAACTCAATTTTAAAGGATTCAAAGTATTCAGATTAAAGGAATATCAGAGTGGTACAAAGTGACCAATTTAGGGCTAAATCATTAATTCCCAACTTAGGGGAGAGGAAAAAAACTGGTGAACTCACTTTATTTGTCGGGGAGAGCATGTTCTTTGGATACAAACCTAGAGAGTAATTCACAACCTCCTGTTGCCTTGTATCGGTCCATTGATATCTGAAGAATCTGTTGTACATGCCCAAACACCACCATTTTTATTTCTTTCTTTTTATTTTTTGGTGTGTGGAGGTAGGGGGTGCTCACCCATAAAGGCACAAGAGGAGACAGTAAGTTGATATCAGAATGTCTTCTTCAGTGGCTTCGCTGCCTTGTTTTGTTGAGTTCTCTGTTACTGCTGGACAGGCTGGACAGATGGGATTCACCTTCCCACCCCCCAGTGCCGGGATTACAGACACACAGACAGACACACAGCCTAGCTGTGACCTGAGCACTGGGGATCTGAACCTGGGTCCTCATGCTTCTGCAGCAAGCCCTTTCCCCGCAGGACCATCTCCCCACCTTCCCCTCTCCTTTCCTTTCTTCATTCTTTTTCCCTCAGATTCACATGCTCATTTGGTCAGATGTCAAAAAAAGGGGTCAGGAAACTTCAAAATTGACCCAAAATAAAAAGTGCATATTCATCAAATCAAAAGAGACCAAAAAAAAAAAAGGACTCTGTGAGGCACAGGACGAATATACTGATGTCTGGAAGCATCTCATGCAGATTGAGTGCTTTGAAAATTGGTTACAGACCTCAAGTGAAGCCTCTGCCTCCCTCAGGAGTGTATTGCTATCACTGATGCTTAGGGAGTGATGAATTTGCCCTCCAATTGGCTGTTCACAAAAGTAGGCAGCACACTCACTCCCCGAGAGGGTGGTGTACAGAAAGGGACTAGACACAAGCATGCACAGGCAGTGATCTTGCTGAGGAGATGACTTCTTCCATGAGAAGTGGCTAGGCTTCAGAAGGAGTCAAAGAGACCATTGAGCTGCTAAGAATTATGCACAGCCAACACATGCTGAGCTGCACTTCCTACATGCTCTCTAAAGATGCTGTTTGCTGTAGTGTGGTTTTTTCTTTCCTCCTCCTCCTCCTCCTCCTCCTCCTCCTCCTCCTCCTCCTCCTCCTCCTCCTCCTCCTCCTTCTTCTCCTTCTTTAATAATTCCAGAGCTCTATGGAAACCTTTCTTTGACTGTCAGAGATCATAACAAGTCTCAGATCTTGTGAGCCAGTACACACCTGGCTGGTCTCAGAGACTGACGATCCAAGAGCTGGCCCCTTGTCTTTCCAGGAAAGGATTGAGAAAATGCAGGTCATACCATTGACAAAGCTGCCTCTGTAGAGATGAGGATCTAATGAAAACACATGGAATTCCCTCCAGAGGAAGCTGTCAAGAACTTGAAGGAGGGGGCAGGAGTATCAGACCAGGACAGACAGCACAAGAAAAATAAGTCCCCGCCTCCCAGAACTGTCAATCAAGGATTTAGAGGGATTTAGAGAGAAAACACTATAGAGGAAATCAAACTTTCCTATCATGTTTATAGCAGCCAAACCTAAGATTTAAAGATGCTGGCTATGACATAACAGCCCGGAAAGATTAAACCAGAGCAGCCTCAGTATTAAGTGTGCCAGATGCTGTGCTGAGCTCCACCATCATTATCTTGTTTCATCTTTCTGATGTCTGTGATGGGTATGGTTATCATCGCCCCTAGACAGGTGTAGAAACTGAGGCTTTGAGCTTATGCAACTGTAAGACCAAGCAACACAGCATTAAAATCACGCTGGATGTTGCCCCTGCGATGAAGACATTTAACCCACCATGAGCATCCGGTAAATAATAATTAATGATAGCTCATGTTGTTCAGGCCAGATAGAAGTATGGCTGGATTAACAGAGAGCTGGGTCTGAACTGTTATGTAACATGGCGTATGTTACTTGATGTATCTGTGTTACATTATCTTCATCAGAAAGGAGGGGCTTAGATTAGATGTTGTCTGGGTAAAGGATGCGAAGAATAAGTCATATAGTGAGCCAACAATTCAAAGCCATGCATCACGTCTAAACCAGAATCCCCACTGTCACTTCAGTCTAAGCTCCAGCTGTCTGAAATTGCTTCTCTCCTCCTCGAACAGAGACGCATGGGGACTGGAAAGACACAAAACTTCCCCTCTACAGTCCCCTGTGGCTTGGCTGGGAAGGGCACTGCCGTAAATAGAATGGCCCTTCAGCACAGCTACTATAGCATTCACACTCACTGTGTGATCTTATTGGTCCAGTCAAAAACACTGTGCCCACTCCTGACTTGAAAGCACCCACAAAGGGTTTTTCTCTGTGCTCAACTCTGTGGCTCTTTCCTAGCAATTGGAATACAGAGATATTTTCCACCAAAAACCGACCACATAATGACAGGAAAAAGCTGTTACAATGTGCCCAGAGTGAAACCTTCATCTTGAGTATTTTCAGACATTCCTTTGCTTTCTTTCTAAAAAGAATCCTCTCTTTCCTTTAAAGGCATTAAATAGGAGTGGTTGGTCAGAATTCATTGGACCAGAGATTACTTTTATATCAATTCTTAACCTTACCCATTTTTCATATTTACTCGGGAGCCATCTGCTCTCAGACCTACTCATCCTTCTCATCTATCCAGACTCTCAAAGCCTGTCTCCTCTGAGAGTATGTCTTCAAGTTCCGTGGGTAGACACTAGCACAATCCACAGGAGTGAATCCTATACAAGTCAAACTCTACTTCTTCCCTATGCATTTTTTGTTTGCTTGTTTGTTTGATTGATTTGGTTTTTTTTCTTTTTTGGGGGGGGAGGTTGGTTGTTTTATTATTATTATTATTATTATTATTATTATTATTATTATTACTCAGCTGGGAGCCTGAATCCAGGTAGCTATCCAATAGATATTTGGCAAACATGCTGAAAGTGGGCCTCAAAATATCCAGGAAAGCATTAACTAATAGAATAAATGAAAATATATTATGATGAATACAGTTTTAATAGAGGTTATCAAGCTGTCTACAAACACTAACTACAGTGATAACCATATTTCCTTTTGAAGTTTTATGAAATATGTGCCCTGAACAACCTGTGTGTATAGAAAAGCCAAAGACAACTTATCTGGGAGAGGAAAAGGTATTTATTTTTTGAAAATCCAAATGCATTTACATCAGAGTTTACTCTTGAGTCTCACTGAGGTCCCAACAGATGGATCAACCTCCCCATCTGCAAGCACCCAGGAGAAGCATCACTGGCCTAGATCTGAGAGTACAGGAAGTTTTTCAGTCCAGGGTCAAATTACGTGTCCCCTTTAGAAGGAGATGGGTTAGAGAGAAAGAATGGAGGTCAGCTTACAAGATGATTCTTGTTGAAGATAAATCAGTACAGGGGGTTTAATGATGGATGTCATTCCTCTCCAGCTTTGGGCCATTCCAGGGCCCTATTCAGACAAGATTCTCCACAAGGAAAAGATGCAGAGAGGACTTATGATCTCTTCCATGTGCATGCATTGGGAGGAGTGGCTACAAATTGAGCTGATCTGGGATCCTCCCCTGTAACTTAGGGGCTATTTGACCCTGGTCACATGTCATTTTCTTGTATAGGAAAATGGAGAAAGAACACTTCTCATGTATTATGAAAGGTAAGGACACAGTTGTTATTCTCCTTTCCTCTGGGCAGTAGACCAATGGAGAAAAACTGGCAGTGTGTTATGATCTGGGTCTTAAATGTCCCACCCCTAATGGCCACCGCCACCAGGCTCATGTGTGAAAATCTTGGTCATCTGGTGTTATGAGGTAGGAAGGGGTGAGACAGTTAGTCGATGTGACCTAATAGGAAGGAGTTAAGTCGTCTGGGACATGACCTTGAAAATGATGCTGGACTCCCCAAGCTCTTCATCTTCCTATCATTGTTTCCTGGCCACCGTAAGTGAGCAGCCTTCACAACCACTTGTTCCACAGCCATAACATTTGTCCAAAATCACCAGAGCCAGCCAACCATGAAGGGAAATCTCGAGAACATGAGCCAAAGGAAACCTTTTATCCTGTGTGCTGACTGCCTCAAGTATTTTGTCACAATGACAGAAAACTGACTGAAAGAGAGAAACTTACTAAAACTGGAAGAAATTGGCCAGACTTCAGACAGGGAAAGTCTTAGTGTTAAGATAAACTGGGTTTTGAATGGAACCACAGAGGCAAGAATCCTCAAAGATACCACAGATCTCGTTCAAGTCACTGGCTTTATCCACAAATACTTATTAAGCATCTATTTTATGATGAGTGCTGTCCCGAGTCCTGGGGATATGCAGAAAAACAGGATACTCTCTATATCTCAGCCGGCTCACAAGCTACTTATCAAGACATTCATTAAATTTGCACACACAGGGGCTAGGAATGTGGCTCAGCTGACGTGGTCCAGTACTTGCCTAGCATTCAGGAAGCCCTAAGTTCAGTCATCAACACTGCAGAAAACCTGGCATGTTGGCTGGTCCATGCCTGTGACCCCAACCTCAGGAAGCAGAAGCAAGAAGATCAGAAGTTCTAGGTCACCCTCAGCTATGGAGTGAGTTGGAGACTAGCCTGAACTACAAGTTCAAAACAGAAAAAATGCACATGCATGTATAGGTAAAATTTTAAAACGTCTCCAGGGGAGCCCATAGGTATACAGCATCTTCTCTGCCCTGTGAAGGTGGTCTTATCAGGCAGATTCATCGACACTGAGAATGGATAAAAAGTAAGGATAAGAAGGCAGGGGTTTTTTTTAGTTCTTTCACGGGTGATTCTTATATTTTTAATATATACCAAACTCAAGAAAACAGATAAGAAAGAAAACATAATGTTGCTGTCTGTCCAAGGCCTCAAAATCCTCAGAAAAGTAATGAAATAAATTGTACTGATGCCAAATAATATTATAAATAAAAGACCATAGAAATATGAAGAGGAAATGGTGTTTCTGTCCCCAAAGGGAGCTAGCAAGCACACCCAGGAGGTAGTCCAACATTGTGGTTTAGGTGACAATTTTCATGCCATCCCCCGAACTGTTACACTGTGAACATAAGTGATACTCACAGTGCCAGCTGGTATTGTTAACAACTCAAAGCATTAATGTAATACAGTGACGCCCTCAGAAAAGAAATAGAGCTGATAAAGAAATTAACGTGTTCAAAAATAAAGGCTTCGTCTGCTGACGCACTCACATCTTCACTCGGAGCTAGAAAGAAAGAATGTAGCAGTCAATTTAAGTCTATAAGAAATTGCCTAGGGAAAGGTCAATGTCTCCTCTGCAACATCATTCACTAAGCAATGAACATTCCTTTGGATCCATGGCCTTTGCCAGTTTTTAAAGTATCTTTGTACGTGCCTTGGGGTTTTTGGTGTAGAATTATGAGGGTCTGGTGTGTATAGTGTGTGTGTGTGTGTGTGTGTGCGCGCGTGTATGTGCGCGTGCACGCGCGCGCATGTGCGCACTCATGGATGCCAAAGGAAGATGTCAGGTGTCCTGCAGAGACCAGTCTTTCACTATATCTGAAGCTAGATATTTTGACTAAGTTGGCTCAGCAACAAGTTTCTGGGATCCCCCTCATGCTGAGGTTACAGGCACACATGGCCATATTTGGCTTTATTGTTTTCTGGAAAAAAAAAATGGATGCAGGGGATTTGAACTCAAGTTTTTGTGCTTGCCCAACAAATACTCTTACCCACTGAACCAACTCTCTGCCTTTTTTCAATGTACCTTTACATAGAAATTCCATTGCTTCTTCCTAACAAGTCCTAAAAACAAGGGTTGCAGATCTTTCATCCCCATTGCATGGATAGGAGGATAAGGCTTGTGTTGGGGGAAGGGTAGGTTATTTCTATAGTCATCTGGCTGAAGCATGGTGAAATGTTGGGATCTGTATTCCAGTTTTCACCCTAACAGTCTCCTAATGCACAGGGGCAGAATTTCTCAAAATATCAGGGGCATATGAGGCACCTGTAAATCAAAATGCAGAATGGGATATATGAGAATGTGCTAAGAGAGGAGATTCTGCTTTTCTAGGTGACTCTGGGATGTCAGTGTTCCTAGGAAAAGAACGGTCTTCACAGTCAGAAGCAATCTTAGCCTATTTCCCAGGGGAAATCTTTCAAATGATTATGACAGTGGATGATCCTTCATATTTTTCAAAATACCAAATCATTGCCTTCAATGCCTTTTTCTCAGGCAGTACCTATCTATAGCCCTTTGATGTTTCTGGAGCCTGGACGTTTCCTGTCACAGTGCATCTATCATGGCTCTCTCCCTGGCTTTGGCTTCTTATGTTCCCTATAGGAGTCTCCGTCTGTAATTTTCTGTCACTGCCCCTGTTTGGCCAGCAAACTCTGTCTTTGACTTTATAATGACAGGTTGAAGCCTTCTCCAGCATAACAACTAAGTCTGATTCTCTGGACAATGACTCTGCACCCAACAACTCAGCATAATCCTGACGCTAATTACCCTGAGTCAGAATAGACCCCCAGTCTCAGCGCCTAGCCCCCGAGGTTCCCCCATCTTCTTTCATCAGTCCCAAACCCTGGGCCTTCCATGAATCTGACTAACTCACTGCTAACCAAGCATGGGTTCTCATGATCTCCTCAGATTCAAAAATTTGCTAAAAAAAAAAAAAGTCTTAGAACTAAAGAAATCAGTGTTTTCCTGACTCTTCTTGGCTATTATTAGATAATTATAAAGAAAACATCCTAGTCATGGCTGAATGGAAGCGAAGAACAGAACAACAGTGCACAGAGCTCCCATGCCCTCTGAGGACACCTGTCTGTCAGTGTGGATGTGTTTACCAATCAGAGGCTCCCCAAACACAATTGTTTAGAGAGTTTAATGGAGGGTTTCTCACACAGACATGAATGGGTAAACATTAACCATCATGGCTGAAATTAACCATCAACCTCTCCCCATTCCAGGCTAGGAACTCCAGACACTAATCTTATTAGCATATAGAAGACATTCCTGTCACTCTGGAGACCCATGAGTTTTAGAAGTTATATGCCAGGAGCCCAGGACACAGAAATGCATACTTCATTTATGGCACCCAAAGACTTTTCACACTTTGCTTTCTTCATTATGCCTTGCCTTCTTAAGCAAAGACAGAGGCACCACACACCCTTCCTATGCAACAAACAGAGTTACCCTCACAGGTTGCAGGCCAGTCCACACTTATTCATTAGGTACTTCTGGGTGCTCCATGGGCTTAGTGTTTCAGGATCACCTTCCCAGAAATGAGACTCAAATCAGTCTGGGACAAGATCAAGACACCAGGGATGAAAACAATAGGGATTTGGGTGGGTTTCAGGACACAGGACCCAAAATACCTTGAGCACCTTGGCATGTTGGAAGACAGCAGTGCAGGAAGTCTCCCTGACTTTCACCCTTCCCTTCTTTGACTCAATCTTAAAACGCAGGAAAGACGTTTATAACCTTCCTCAGAGGAGACCCTGACCCTCATGTAGGAAGCACCCTTCCTTCACTCAGAGGTAAGGAGCATCCTTGTTTCTGAAGGTGAAGGAATAAAAGAATACAGAGGAGAATTGGAATAAAGAGGCCAGACTAACTTTCCCCAATGTGTTGTCATCTGATCATGTCTTTCTTTTATATTTGTCCAAAACAATCCACCCTTTACTAAATCTAAAGTGTAATTTATAAAATGCACTCAGGTGCATCTTCTTGGGGTCTTCATTCCTTATGTAGGCTCCTAGACCACATAAAACTTATTAAGCATGTTTATTTAAATAGGTAAGTCCTTCCTTCCTTTATCTAGACATTGCCTAGTGTTACAATTACCCACCTACACACCTCATGCTCCAGGCCACTTCAATTAAATTCAGTTTACACAGAGTACCATTGAGAATTCTCATGGCTTTCTATCTTTTGCTAAGAGTGTTCTCTCTCTCTCTCTCTCTCTCTCTCTCTCTCTCTCTCTCTCTTTGTGTGTGTGTGTGTGTGTGTGTGTGTGTGTGTGTGTGTGTGTGTGTGTGTAGCCTTGCTCATGAATGACATGAACATGGCATGCAAGAGGAAGTCAGAGGACAGCCTGGAGTTGGTTCTCTTTGACTAGCATATGGGTCCCAGGGTTTGAACTCAGATCATCAGACTTGGTGGCAAGCACCTACAGAAACATGCTGCCAGCCCTCATTTTTACACTATGTCATGACTATTTGTTCACCCACCTTCCAACAACTAGACTGTAAACTCCTTTAAAATACATACCTCCCGAGTATCTCCCATCAGTTCTAGAACATAGGAAGTACTCCGTAACTGGTGAACGAATGAATGAAGAATGGATGGATGGGTGTCACAAGAACAGCTTCCCCTAACCCCAAACCAGAATAGCTCCACCTGGTGCTAAAATAGATTTGACAACCATTCTCTGAGGCTTGAAGTCAAAACCCACAGATGTTAGACAAATCAACTGGTTCAGAACAGCATAAACAGCCAAGCCATAATAATGTTATGATGAAGAACACGCATACATTCCAGTGTGTTTCTGACAAACCCAGCCAGCGCTTGAATAAAAATCAAATTCTCTTTGTTGAATCCGTAATATAATAATCCAGATCTTTAGACTTGTGGAGAGTGAAATGGATGCTTAGGGTCCAGTTGGAGCTTAAGTTTGGCTGTTAAGTCACCTAGGAAACTATTAAAGCAATTAAACACCTCAGCCTGACCAACTAAATAAGAATCTTTTCAGGAGTGGGGAGTGAAGACTTGGTTTTTCAAGTGAACACTGTGTGATTAGAATGTCAAACAAGGTCAGGAACTCTTCTTCAGAAACTCTGCCTCCAGGGAACCACTGCAGAGACTCAAGTGGATATAGGAAAATGTAGTTCCCTTTGGAAGAACAGCAAGTGACAGCAAGTTTTTGGCTTCACAAAGCCCAGGGGGAAGAAAGGATGGCTTCAATGCAAGCATATAGCTTTTACCAAGGTACAATAGGGAAGTCATCTTGATTGCTTTCAAAATTCCCAGCTTAGACAGGAAGAGCATTGTGGTGGAAGACAAAGCAGGATCGGAGATGCCAAACCCCAGAAAGGAAATATTTGTTGATTTGAGGGGTCATGGCTGCTCATCCATGCCATGTTGAACTAATGGTAGTGCTTAGAAACATACCACAGTCTCAGTTTTGACAAGACAGATTCAACAAAGACTACAAAATTATCAAGACTTTGAAATGGGGTGAGGAGGGGAAGTCACTACAGATAGAGCCTGTATATTTTTGTTATATATTATAATTGCACGAATGATTTTTCAGAGCTCACTTGTGATTTGCTGCAATTGCTTAAAACAAACCAGTGCTTAACACAAAATTGATTCACAAATTCATCCAACATAAAAACTAAGTGGAAAGCCCATCTTCCAAGCACCCAGAATTCCTGCTTTGAGGTGGCTGGTCTCTAGAGGCATCTATGGCACATGTTGTTAATCCCAGCACTTGGGAGGCAGAGGCAAGTGGAACTTTGTGAGTTGAGACCAGCCTGGTCTACAGAGTTCCAGGACAACCAGAGCTACACAGAGAAACCCTGTCTCAAAAAAAAAAAAAATCCATTCCTAAATAAACTAAAAAATATTGTTCAAACACCAATGTGGATCATATTCCATTCAGGACATAAAGTGCATGGAGGTAGTGTTGCCAATGCCAGCATCTGCCCCATGTTTCCAACTGGAAAGCAAGCATTCCTCAACCAGGCCCTACCAATGGCCTCTCTGGAGCACTGTAAAAACTGAGACATGGTCTTTCCATGCCAGAGGGAGGACTGGACATGCCCCTTTAATACAACTAAGAGTAATTTATAGACATATTTAATTTTAAAAATTTCAAGGAAAATAAAGAGAGAGACTCGGAGACATTTGTGGATCTGAGCATGGTGCATAGAACTAACATCCTATCCATGCCAATGGCCATTTGCTGTGCTGTTTTGGGTCGGCATCTGCTGCTGGTTAGCAAAAATTCCATTCACAGCTGTCCAGATGAATCAAATGTCCAATTAGCTTTTTTCCCCTTTGTGACAGGACTCTGCCCAGAAGGAAATTTTAAAAGAGAAAGCATAATAGAACAGAGTTTTATACATTTTCTTGCTGAAAACATTATTCTGTAAACTCTTGACTATTTTAGAAAAAAATTACAGAGAATTATCAAAATCCTCCAACAATGTCTTTTCCCCACATGCAGTGAAGTTCAGATTTTTCCATTCATTATGCTTGCTTTCCTGATAAAAAGCTTTGGTCTGTTTTTTTCTTGTTCCTCAGTTCTAAAAGCCATCAGCATTATAAGCTTGCCATCTACTACAAATGGAAGCTGGAGAGACTCCTTGACAAAAAAAAAAAAAAAAAAAAAAAAGCCATCTCTGTCTCCAATGGAAACTTCGAAGGTGACAGTCAGCTGAGCTCGGCCCAATCTATTGATGTCCCTTAGCGATGAGAGCCAGGGTGAATTTTAAAGGGTGTGTTAAGGAACTCCAAAAATAACTAGGATTTGAACTCACAAAAGACTCGGTAGCATAGCCCAGGAAAGTTATGGATGTGCCTCAACAGTTTAAAATCTTTTGAAGGTTTCCTATTTCACTCGGAATAACACTGCTTGAGCTCAGCACTATCTGGTCCTCCTCTCAAGCCACATGCACCTTTCTTCCCTTGGCTCCCACACCCAGACACACTAACCTATTTCAAACCCTCTCTTTCAGTGAGCCAACACCCTTTTCTCTGTAGCCCCTACCAGGGCGTGGAATTCTATCAACTATACTTTCGATTTTGTCTATCATTAAAGGTAATTAGAGCTTAATTAATTTCCTGGAATTCTTCGCAGGCTCATTCTTAGCACAGTGCCTTCCCCTTAGACATCTATGAAAAGAGGTAACTTGTAGAAGGCTCCCTTGATTCAGGGTGTGGCCACGCTGTGTTTTGTGGTGGAGCAGGTAGGCCTTGTTCTCTCTTCCCTCAGAAAAGGGAGCAAACACTTCCAACAGGGCAATCACAGCCACATGGTCACTCAAAGCATTTGCTTAGGCTTTTACCCTACAGCCTTCCTCCTTTTAAAGGAGAAAATGAACACAAAACACAGAGTTGTTATTTCTTCTAGGTGGCCTAAGATCACCAGTTGCTAAGGAGCAGAAGGACTCTGATGTAGGTCATAATGTCCTGGTTCTTCCTACCAGCCTTCCTCCTTGTCCCATAATTCTCCCTGTCTTGAAGTCAGCTACCTCCTGCCAAAGTCTGGAGATGATTTTTTTGGAGGAATCTGCGCTAAAGGAGAAATAATACAGTTTGCTTTCAAATATGATTGAATGTGCAGCTAAGTCAGCTTGCAAAAGGAAATATGTTTTCAGAGTTCATTTTTAACAATTAACAAATGTGATGCATATATTTAAAACAAAACAATTACTTAAAAATGACCGTGAAGAGAAGTAACAAAGCTCCCTCTCTCCCTCCCCCTCCTCTCTCTCCCTTTCTCTCTCTCTCTCTCTCTCTCTCTGGAGTACTGCTCTATCCATCTTAATAAGGACAGTTGCAGGAACGAGACACATCTGTATTTTTGTCTGCCTCCAGAGATGGTTTTACATATGCTTTGCTTAATGGAAGTTCCCCCATGGTCAAAATTATTTTCCATTCACTGTCACATCCCCGTGCCAGAGTTGATTTTTTCTGACAAGCTTCACCGTTAACACTGCAGCCCAGATGTTTCCATGGCAGCACATAAGCCAGGGCTGCAGAACCAACCATCCTCTCCACAGCCACGCTGGCATTTAAAGTGATAATTGCAAGAGCAAGTTTTCCAATCATTTAGGCTTCCTTGTCTTTTTTGCATGGTGAATGTATCATTCTATATATAAACAAAATTATCTATTCTAGATTATTGTTTGGTTGTTTATTTTCATGCAATAAAGGTTAAAATTAAGACAGAGGAGGAGAAAAGAGAGAGGAAGAAGACTGGAGAGAAGGGAGAGGAGGGAGAGCTGATAGACAAGAGGAAGGAGAGTGAAAGAGGCAGCTACTACTGCTTTTGTTATTAATGAAAATAAATTTAAAGATCTAATTCCTTTCTCAATATTAAGATAATCGGTAATTACAGCATTTCTCATTCCCATCAGCTTTCAATTCTCCTCTCAGCATGCCTAGGAAATTTGAACATATTCCAGGGAAGAAAGGCAATCAAGAAGTAACTGCCAAGGTCACCCAGGAGGAAACGTTCACAGCAAAGACAGAGAGAACAGCGAGATAAGTCTCCTTTGGACATCTGCTCCCTCTGCATTTGCCTCCTCAGCAGTTTCCTGTCACTGTCAAATGTTCACACGGAGAGCTGGGCGGCGAGTGCAACAAGCCAGCAAGACTGAGCAAGTGTGAACCCAGATAACTGTTGCTGTCAGTGCGACTTGCAGGAAACTCAGTCTGAAGCATACCTCATGATGACGTTTGAAGTCCTCATTCTGTTGCAGGGTGATTTGCAATAATGGCAATTGACTTACATAAAGGTTGGGGTTGCAGTTGAATTGTGAAATTCTTTTCCTGTCCTTCATTCTTCGTTGTTGTTTTTTAGTAGTAACAACATTTTGCTTTTAACTTGTTCGATATAGTTAAGTGAAACAGATTTGCGGGATGGACACACACACACACACACACACACACACACAGGTGAAATGGTGCCAGAATCAACTCAAAATCTAAATAAAGTTCCCTGTACCCCACCCTACACTCTCTTCTTTATCATAACTCAAATTTCTATTCTTCTCCAACTTAGCCCTTTCCAGATACCCACAGGCTCTCCTGATCTCAAGGAATATACGTGTGTGTGTGTGTGTGTGTGTGTGTGTGTGTGTGTATGCATTTCTTACCCACAAGCATGATAACATAGATGCCAGAGAGTCTACAAAGAACAAGAGAAATCTACCTTATATAGGTACTGTGCCTTGGAGTAAGAGAGTATGTATTGATGATCTCACTTAATTTCTTAATAATCTAGCCAATGTTGTTGACATTGCATGTAATTTTGTAGAAAAAGAAATCAAAGTGACTTCTTTGGGATGATACAGATGCCAGTAAGTGGTGAAATCAGTTAGAAACACACATGCTGAATCCCACTTTCTCACCGTGGTAAGCAGAAAAAGTCTTGAGAATGGAATTGCAAATAGCACTAACTAGAAAGGGACAAAAAGGGTGTAATAGATCTTATTTATTTCCAATGACTATTTTATCCACTATGGTCCTGTCACTTCACTGCCATGTGTGATTCTATTGGAGGCAGAGATTCTTGATCCTTTTCTACCCACAATGCATTTGGGAGAGTGTACAGACTTCCACGCTGTTTAGTGTTGGAAGCACATTCTTCTAGTACATCTACAGGGACATGGGCACACAGGCAAGGAAGGCCATCCAATAATCATCTCTGGAACATGTTAGGGTGATGTGGGATGTTCCGTATGTTAAATGTGGTGCTCTGATTGGTTAATAAGTAAAATACTGATTGGCCAGTAGCCAGGCAGGAAGTATAGGCAGGACAAGCAGAGAAGAGAAAGCTGGGAAATGGAAGGCTGAGACAGAAAGATACTGCCAGCCACCGCCATGACAAGTGAGATGTAAGGTACCGGTAAGCCACAAGCCACATGGTAACTTGAATGAATAGAAATGGGTTAATTTAAGATGTAAGAACTAGATAACAAGAACCTGAGCCATTAGGCCAAACAGTTTAAATAATATAAGCATCTGAGTGACTATTTTATAAGTGGGCTGTCAGACTGCTGGGCTTGGCGGGACCCAGAGAGAAAACTCTAGCTACATTAGGGGAAAAGCTGCCCCCTCTCACTGTGCTACCTCAGCTGGATACTGTCATTCTCCAGGCACTGGAAGCTGTACTGGGGCTGCGGGAAGAAGTTTGGCTACTATAGTTGAGAATAAGGTAGACTAACCAGATGATGCACCCTTTAATTCTTTCTGCTCTTGCACAAGGAGTCTGTTTTAAAGCTTAGAACGCTTGTTCTGCTTTTCCTTCCAAAGAAAGAAACCATAGATAGGGCTGGAGAGATGGCCCAGCAGTTAAGAGCAATGGCTGCTCTTCCAAAGGACCTGGGTTCAATTCCCAGCCTGGCGGTTTATAATTGCAACTCCAGTCCCAAAATGTTTTGACCTCCACAGGCACTGCATACACATGGTACACATACATACATGCAGGAAAAAATACCCATACCAATAAATAATAAATAATTTTTAAAAAAATAAAGAAAGAAAGCACAGTTGATTCTTGGTCTGGTCCCACTTTTTACTCCTTTGAGCTTGGTCCTCTTGCTGATTGAGTTGGATGACCTTGCTGTATACTCCAGTATCTTACATCCCATAACTCACATCAGCACACAGCACTGAGTCACCAGCACTACCTTTCTTATCCCTTTCATGAAGAGCTTGTCACAGAAAATGAATATGTCACCATTACTATATTCACATCACTTAGGAAAGTAACTGATGATAATAGCCATTGAGTGTTTGGAGAACAGGTGGGTCATAAAGGACTGAAGTCGACCTTGAATGATGCTTTCAAACTCAAAATCATTGAAAATGACCTTTCATACATGGAAAAATTAGCTCCATTTTCCATGAGGTTCTCATGAGGAAAAAAATGGAACCAGTAGATATTAAAACCAGACACAGACACATCTTAATATACTATTATATAATATAGAATAAGAATGGCTTTCTGTCAGTTATACCCAGGTCCAAACGGAACCGCCTTTCTGGTACCTGATGACAGGTGTTCAAGGAAAAGCTGCTAGAGTGTATATGGGAGGCTCTGGGTGGTGTTCTCTCATCTTCCAGCCTCTCCCGTTTCTACTTACAATATGCCAGCAGACTTTGGAATGCACTTGGAAGGAACCCCTTTATGGCTTCCTCTCTCCCTCCGCCCTCTGTCACTTTAGTAGTTTTACTCTCTTGTGTATAGAGATAGAGTTTCGAGACAAATTAGAAAAGCCGGTAGCACTACCTGAAAATAGGACTTTATTTTCTGAAATCTGGATGTCTGGAAAATCTGAGCCACTGTCTCTACAGAATGCCTCTTAGTCACATTTCTCTTCCCCTTCTTTGCACGACTTTGGCTACATGCACACTAGCCAGTTCTGCCACACCTGCTCGTGCTCTTAATCTTCTTGTGTTGTTCTCATTGTTTTGCCTACCTGTTTTGTTTTGTTTTATTTTGTTTTGTTGAAGTCTAAATACCGTGTTTGAAAAATTATGTTTAACTTGGTACAATAAAAGTTTACTTTGCAATACACAAGAAACCCTGTCTTGGAAACATTTTTTAAAACATTGACTTCACTTGAGAAAACAGTTATAACAGAATATAACCCTGACCCTCTTAAGCCTTGATAGCTTGGCATTGGACTTTCCAAGAGCTATGATTACTCTACTTTTTTCTGTACCTACTTCTAACTCATAGTTCTGCGAGGATCTGAAAGGAAAACCTCAGAGTATGTATGTATATATGTATGTATGTATGTATGTATGTATTTATTTATTTATTTATTTATTTTTCTGGTTTTTCGAGACAGGGTTTTTCTGTGTCGCTTTGTGCCTTTCCTGGAACTCGCTTTGGAGACCAGGCTGGCCTCAAACTCACAGAGATCCGCCTGGCTCTGCCTCCTGAGTGCTGGGATTAAAGGCATGCGCCACCACCGCCCGGCTCCAGAGTATTTATTTACCAGATCCAGCCCTCTTTGTTGAGCTTGAAACTTGAGTTTCAACATTATCTCCCCCGTAGAAATAAAAAGAAAATTTAAATTTTTTTTTCAGCAGCCAAGTGTCATCAACTGTGCTCAACTCTATGAACATTCTTTTCTATGGGTCTTTTCTCAAGCACTTGTGTCTTTGGTAGCCCTCTAATGTCGTTACAGTTACACACACACACACACACACACACACACACACACACACATACATACACATACACACACACATATCATGTACATGCACACAAAAAGAGAAAAAGGGAGGTAGGGAGGAAGAAAGAGAGAGATTTATCTTTAAAGTGTATCATGGAACATTTCATATACAAACCACACATACAAAGTCAAGGATGGTGACAGACAATAGTAATCCCAGTATTTGAATAACCTTGGCAACAAGATTATAAATTTGAGGCTAACCCGGGCTATATAGCAATACTCTGGTTTTTTTGTTTTGTTTTGTTTTGTTTTGTTTTTTAAAATAAATAATTTTTTCTTTATTATTATGTGTTTTAAATTTTATACATCAGCCATGGGTTCTACTGTCTCCCCCCTCCTACCCCAGCCCCGCCTTCGCCCCAGCCCCTCCCCTCCATTCCCATGTCCTCCAGGATCAAGGCACCCCTGGGGATTCATTTAAACCTGGTGGATTCAGTACAGGCAGGTCCTGTCACCTCATCCCAGACTGAGCAAAGTGTCCCTGTGTAAGCCCAAGGTTTCAAACAGCCAGCTCATGCACTAAGGACAGATCCTGGTCCCACAGACTGGGTGCCTCCCAAACAGATCAATCTATTCAATGGTCTCACTTATCCAGAGGGCCTGATCCAGCAGCCCTTTGGTTCATAATTCATGTGCTTCCATTCATTTGGCTATTTGTCCCTGTGCTTTTTGCAATCTTGGATTCAACAATTCACGCTCTTGCAGACCCTCCTCTTTCTCGACAGTTGGACACCTGGAGCTCCACCTGGGGCCTGGCTGAGGATCTCTGCATCCACTTCCATTAGTTATTGGATGAGAGTTCCAAGACAACTATTAGGGTGTTTGGCCATCTGATCACCAGACTAGGTCAGATCAGGCTTTCTCTTGACCATTGCCAGCAGACTACAGAGGATATATCATTGTGGATTTCTGGGGACCTCTCGAGCACTCTGCCTATTCCTGTTCTCATGTGGTCTTCATTTATCATGGTCTGTTATTCCTTGTTCTCCCTTTCTGTTCTTGATCCAGCTGGTATCTCCTGATCCCCTAAGCTTTCTTTCCCTCAAATCTTGCCCTTCGTTACTACCACTGTCATCCAGGTTGTTCATGTAGATCTCATCCATTTCTCTGTCATTGGGTGATCCTTGGGTCTTTTCTAGGGACCCGTTTTCTAGGTAGCCTCCCTGGAGTTGTGTAGCAGTGTCATCATCTTTGTTTTACATCTAGTATCCTCCTATGAGTGAGTACATACCGTGTTTGTCCTTCTGAGTCTGGGTTACCTCACTCAGGATGATTTTTCTAGATCCATCCATTTGCCTGCAAACCTCATGATGTCATTGTTTTTGTCTGCTGAGTAGTACTCCATTGTGTATATGTACCATATTTTCTTTATCCATTCTTCAGTTGAAGGGCATCTAGGTTGTTTTCAGGTTCTGGCTATTACAAACAAAGCTGATACGAACATAGCTGAGCAAATGCCCTTGTGGTATGATTGAGCATACCTTGGGTATATGCCCAAGAGTGCTATAGCTGGGTCTTGGGAGAGATGGATTCCTAATTTTCTAAGGAAGCACCATATTGATTTCCAAATGGCTGTACAAGATTGCATTCCAACCAGCAGTGGAGGGATACCTTGGGGTTACTCTAACTAAGCATGTGAACAACCTATATGACAAGAACTTTAAGTCCCTGAAAAAAGAAATTGAAGAAGATGTCAGAAAATGGAAAGATCTCCCATGCTCATGGATAGGCAGGATTAACATAGTAAAAATGGCCATCTTACCAAAAGCAATCTACAGATTCAACGCTATTCCCATCAAATTACCAACACAATACTTCACAGATCTGGAAAGAATAATACTCAACTTCATATGGAAAAACAGAAAACCCAGGATAGCCAAAAGAATCCTGTACAATAAAACAACCTCTGGAGGCATTATGATCCCCGACCTCAAGCTCTACTATAGAGCTACCATAATAAAAACAGCTTGGTACTGGCATAAAAACCAACATGTGGACCAATGGAATCGAATTGAAGACCCTGACATTAACCCACACACCTATGAACATATAATTTTTGACAAAGAAGCCAAAAATATACAATGGAACAAAGAAAGCATCTTCAACAAATGGTGCTGGCATAACTGGATGTCAATGTGTAGAAGGCTGCAAATAGATCCATATCTGTCACCGTGTACAAAACTAGAGTCCAAGTGGATCAAAGACCTCAACATAAATCCTGCTACTCTGAACCTGATAGTAGAGAAAGTAGGAAGTACTCTTGAACGCATTGGCACGGGAGATCACTTTCTAAATATAACACCAGTAGCACAGACACTGAGAGAAACAATCAATCAATGGGACCTGTTGAAACTGAGAAGCTCTTGTAGAGCAAAGGACACGGTCAACAAGACAAAGCGACAGCCTACAGAATGGGAAAAGGTCTTCACCAACCCCACAACTGACAGATGGCTGATATCCAGAATATATAAAGAACTCAAGAAATTAGACATCAAAATGCCCAACAGTCCAATTAAGAAATGGGCTATAGAACTAAACAGAGAATTCTCCACAGAGGAAGTTCAAATGGCTGAAAGACATTTAAGGAATTGCTCAACATCCCTAATTATCCGGGAAATGCAAATCAAAACAACTCTGAGATACCACCTTGCACCTGTCAGAATGGCTAAGATCAAAAGCACAGAAGACAGCTTATGCTGGAGAGGATGTGGAGCAATACTCTGTTTTAAAAATAGCAGCAATATATTCAACCACAACACTCTTCCTGTTCACATCAATCTCATAATGAAAAGTGAAGAAGTCTTCAAAGTCTCAATGGTCACAAGATTGCTCAAAAGTTAAAGTCCAAAGTCTCTTCAGAGACTTAATCTCTAAGCATCAGAACACAATGGTGTGTAGCATACATTCTAATCCCTAAAGGGAAGAATAGAAGACCATCAAGGAAGTATTGGGACCAAAGCATGAAGAAAACTCAGCAGAATAAACATTCAATCCTGAAGGTACAGATTTGCAACCCAGGGCATCAATGGCATGGTGTGAGCCCCAAAGGGGTAGATAGCTTGTGCCTTTGGCCTTTTTGTCTGAAGACCATATAGCTATATTTGTGGATTGGTTTCATTCATTGCCCATGGCTTTCCTTGATTAACTGCCTACATCCCTGGTTCTCTAACTTCCTGGGATCTTGTTATGGTTTGAATGCAAAATATCCTCCATAAATTATGCATTTAAAAATGTGTTCCAGTCATTTAGAATATAAGAGATATTTTTCGTAGTAGTATATCGCCATAATCAAACATTACACTATTCTTTATATCAACCAAACGAGAAATTTAAATTACCTCTAACCTGTTGGAACTGGAATTTTCATTGAAATCATTAATTGTTGTAATTCATATCCCATTTTCACATGCAGTTTGATTATTTTTATCTTCTTTTCCTTCCCAATGCTATATTCTTTTCACAAATTGTACTCTATTTTTGGTTTTCTATCACACACTATCCAAGCTACAGGGAAGAGTGAAATCACAGTTGTTCTCTAATTAAGAGACGTGAGTTGATGATCAGGATTTATTTTACTGAGCTTCACTATGAGTCTGGAAGTCTCTTTATAAGTGTCACATAACACTCATAGCATTGTATTTTACTCATCATTAAAATCTTTCTCTTAAAAAAAAATTGTTCCCAGCTGGTGGGACTGTTTTGGGAGGATCTAGAATCTTTAGGAGATGAGGCATAGCAGGAGAAAGTAGGTTCCCAGAGTGGAAGCCTCATGTGGGCTAGCTCTCACCCCAGTCCGAGCCTGGGTTCTTTCTCAGATTTCTTATCCACAGGGATGTGAACAAATAGTCTCCCACTCCTACTGCCATGATCCTAGCAGCTTCAGTCTCTCAGATCTCTATAGTGATATTTTATTTGTACTGAAATGTGATTTTATTTGTATATTAATAAAGTTGCCTTGGGGTCAGAGCAAGCCATAGCAGAAGCTGGGCGGTGGTGGTGGTGCATGCCATTAATCCCAGCACTTGGGAGGCAGAGCTAGGCAGGATCTCTGTGTGTTCAAGGATACAGCCAGCATGGAGACACACACCTTTAATCTCAATACCAACCATAGAAGACCTAGAGGTCTATACAGACAGGCAGTGACACGGAGGTCATGTGGCTGGGTTTACAACCAATGAGAAGGCAGAACAGAAAGTCTATATAAAAGACAGGACACAGGAAGTAGCTCTCTTGCAGAGAGGAAAGACAGAGCAGCAGTAAGGGTAAGGTTTTCAGCTCTCAGCTATTGCTCTGACCTCTTGGCTTTTAACTCTGCAATTGGCTCTATGTTTCTTATTTAACAAGACGGTTACATCTACAGCCCTCAAGCTCATGTGAAATATTTTATTAGCAGAACGCTGAGGACAAGGATAATAAAGGAAACGATTGAAATGGTTTGTGCCGAAGGCAACAATGGCTTGATTCAGGACAATGGATACAAGAAACACAGAGAAGTCAAGGGTTCAAAGCACACTTCACATCTGTGAGCGATGAATAATAGCAAGGACAGAAGTCTGTCTCCACATTGTTCTCTATAGTTTCAGGAACATTTTATAGCAATGTCACACAAGTAAATACATTGAGTTTGCTCTGAATCTGCATAGTGGCATTAATAGAACTGTAAAAATCCTAATAAACTACAATAATTTATATTTTTATTTAAGAGAAATTTAATGAATATTAAATGAAGCAAGAGTAAGCAATTTGTACTGGTTGACTCATTACAAAATTTTATGACAAGACCATTTAAACTCATGAGTCCATCAGTTTGTTACTAGATATATCAATTCTAATGTCCTCTTTTAATTAAAATGTTATATGCCATTAAAATTTCAAATTACATCCAAGTTTACTCATGAATTAAGTAAAATATTAAAAAGTTTAGAAGGAATAAAAAATAGATCCATATATCTTGGAAAAAAATCAAGAAATTTTGGTCATGTATACTTGTTACACATTATATATAAAAGAAATATTACACACAAGACAAAATGAATGTCAGATGAATTCAGGATCTAAACCTTCAGTCATATTAAGATAATAGACTATTAGAGGTCTGCACACATTGTGAAAACGAAGGCAAGGACTGGGGATGCAGCTCACTGATAGAGCACTTGACCAGCACAGGCAAAGCTCTCGTTTATCCCCAGGAAAGTACACAAGAAAAACAAATAACAAACTCATCTACTGTGGTGATAATATATTGTGTACCCTCATAAAGCTTGCCTGAGGATCAGAGGGCAGAGCCAGACACTAGATTAGACATAGAGGTCAGGCAATGGTAGCACACACCCTATTTTTTTTTCCTTTTTTAAATTTATTATATTTTTATTTTAATTTTACACATCAGCCATGGGTTCCCCTGTCCTCCCCCTTCCCGCCCCCATCCCTACCTTCCCCCCAGCTCCTCCCCTCCATTCCCATATCCTCCAGGGCCAAGACTCCCCTGGGGATTCATTTAAACCTGGTGGATTCAGTACAGGCAGGTCCAGTCCCCTCCTTCTAGGCTGAGCAAAGTGTCCCTGTGTAAGCCCAAGGTTGCAAACAGCCAGCTCATGCACTAAGGACAGGTCCGGGTCCCACTGCCTGGGTGCTTCCCAAACAGTTCAAGCTATTCAATGGTCTCACTTATCCAGAGGGCCTGCTACAGCTGGGGGCTCCACAGCCTTTGGTTCATAATTCATGTGCTTCCATTCATTTGGCTATTTGTCCCTGTGCTTTTCCAATCTTGGTCTCAACAATTCACACTCTTACACACCCTTAATCCTATCACTCGGGAGGCAGAGATCCATCTGGATTTCTATGAGTTCAAGGCCACACTGGAAACAGAGCCAGGCAGTGGTGGCACACACCTTTAATCCCAGTACTGGGAAACGCGCGCGCGCGCGCGCGCGCGCGCACACACACACACACACACACACACACAGAGAGAGAGAGAGAGAGAGAGAGAGAGAGAGAGAGAGAGAGAGAGAGAGAGAGAGAGAGAGAGATGCTTTTATCTCAGGAAGTGATGTCTGGGCAGAGAAAAGTATATGAGGAAACAGGAACTCACTCTCTTTAGATTGAGGATTTTGTAGAGGTAAGAACTAGTGACTGACTGTTCCGCTTCTCTGATCTTTCAGCTTTCACCCTGATATCTGGCTCTGGGTTTGTTTTTGTTTGTTTGTTTGTTTATTAAAAGCCCACCTAAGATTTGATCAACAGTCTACACTAAGTGAAACCTTTATAGACCAAATGACACTATGAGCAGAACATAGTGCTCTGGATATAAAACCAGCCTAGAAGCTCATTAACAGATAAATGGATATATAAGGCCTAGTAGATATACACGGTGAAGTCATAGTCTATCCTCAAGAAGAATCAAATCATGTCATTCGCATAAAATGCATATCTAGAGAGACAAATATTGTCATGTTTTCTCTTACATGTGGAATCTCCTTTTTAATATAAAAATTGGCAAACATGTATATGTGACATGAAAATAGGGACTTTGAGAGGAAAGAAGGGGTGAAAAGGAATAAGAATGAACAATGGAGGGTAATGAGGGAGAAAACAGAACATCATACATCTTCTCTCATAGGAGAAATCTTTATGTAACTATGCATAGATGTGTATTTCGTATATACATACATACATACATATATATATATGTGTGTGTGTGTGTGTGTGTGTGTGTGTGTGTGTGTGTGTGTGTGTGTGTGTAGAAGAGACATCACGTGGAGAAGGGGAATGAACTAATGAGAGGGGACAGAAAAGAAAGAGAAGGAAGTGGAGAAGCATGTATGAGCACAGTAGAATTACATATATAAGTGAAAATGTCACCAGAAGCCCATTATTAACTTGTATGCTAAGTAAAAAAATTATTAACAAAAATAATATGAAAAAGATAAATACAGCATGACTTTTCTCATATGTAAAAACTAGATTATATCCATATCCATATATAATACTGTATATTATACAGCAGTAAAGGAAAAGGGGTGCACAGTGGGGGAGCAAGAGTTATAAAGAAAGAGGAAGGCAAAGCAGGACCGGGTAACGGAAGGGGAAAAAACAACTGTGTTCCCTCTCACAGTCAGAACCTAGGCTTACGTGTGTGTGATGCGAAAGAGGACTCTTTGGAGTCAGGACACAGACCAAAAAGAAGAGAGGAAACGGGAATGGAGGATGTTTGGGGACCTGAAAAAGAGGATAATGATTAATGAACTTAAAATGTAAATGTATTCTGTCATAATTCCTACATAGGCTCTAACTATGACCAATGACATGAAAAATCATCGTTGTAATTCAACTATAGAAACACATAATGACAAACATACGAAAAAAACACCCACTACTTAAAATTATTAACGAATCATTCATTGACTTACCTGCCCCATCCAATATCTCATCATGATGAAGTACTGTGTGAAATGAAACAATGAAGCCACTAATGTGTATGCAGACTAAAGAAAGTAGAAAAATGTTAAGTGAATACTACAAGCAATATTAAGCAATAAACAAGCAACACATTGGAAAGATACACAACACACACATTCACTAGCTATAGAGAGGGAGGCCAAGATGCGGAGAGAACACTCAAACAAATCAAGGAGAAGTAAACCCATTGTCCAGTTGAAAAGTAGAACAGGTGAACAGACAGTATGTAAAGGGGGAAATAGGTAATAAATCCCTCAAATGCTCAACTTCGTGACAATAAATGATCTGAAAAATAATGTAACAATCAAGTTTTTAAGTTAATTGTTGCTCCCCCTCCCTTGCTTTAATTTTTTAATTATTTTATGTGTTTCGTCTGTATGTCTGTCTGTCTGTCCACCACATGCATGCTTGGTGCCTGCAGAGGTCAGGGGAAGGCATTCAGATGATTGTGAGCTGCCATGTGGATGTCAGGAATCAAACCCGGGTCCTCTGGAAGAGCAGCCAAATCTGTTAACCTGAGCCATCTCTCCAGCCCAACCACAAGTTTTTTAACCTTCAAGAAGAACAAATATTTATTTAAGATGTTTGCAAGGGTATGAAGAGATATAGTTCTTATACACACTTAGGAGAAAGATAAATTGTTATAAGTTTTACAGAAATAAATTTGACGAACTTAAAATAAGTATACTATCTTATAGGAGTTTCTTTTAAAAAATATGCTGGTACTTGGATAAAAAGATGTACTAAGGTATCATTTCTATTAGTACAAAATTATGAACTACCTTATAGTTCCTAAGTAAAATGATTAGCTGTTTGTATATATATTAAATAACATTGTGTATCTATTAAAATACAAGACACATCTATAAGTATTACTTTATATTATTTTCACTTGTTCTTAAAATAAGCAAATAATAAGAAATTTTAAGGTAGATCATTCCAAAGATATGAATGCCTGCTGTGCAAGCATAAAACTTGGGCTTAGACCCTCAGCACTGATGTACAGCTGCACACACTGATAACCTGGACATGGTGGAGAGCAAAATAGGAGAGCAGATCACTAGGGCTTGCTGGCCACCAGACTAGTTCCAGGTCTGGTGAAAAACCTTGTCTCAAAGGAATTAGATGGAGTGTGACAGAGCAGGACACCCAAGTTCTTTGTCCGGCTTTTGTACACATACATAATTCTTGTCACATGCCACACATGAATACTACATATACGTTCATGTGCAAATGTACACATTACAGAAAAATACAGTTGACATAAGGAAAAATGTCTATGTGCATGTGTGTGTTGCTGGATAAGCTGAGCTCAATAACCAAGCTGTGTGTGCTTCCAAGTCATCCCTTCATATATATATATACGTATATATATATATATATATGTACACACACACACACACACATATACACCCACACACATTCATATACTACTTCCTCTAAAGGGACTTCCTTCTTGGATCACCCTTGAGTATTAAGAACTAGTTAGTTGAAATTAAACTTCTGTTTCACTTTTAGTTTAAATCTCTCCCCTCTTCCCAGCACCAGCCTAATCATAGTTTGGGGGCCAGCATTGAGGGTGGCAGAGAAGTGTTCTCTCATTCATCTTTCTTTTCACCTCATCCTGGTTGATGACTACAACAGGGTCCCATCGTGCAAAAGGAGATTTCAGAGGAATGCCTGTGAGCTGGGCTTTGGTTGCATTGATGACATCAACCATTTATATTTCAAAATACTAGGTTGCTTGTTTTACTGATACTATCCATTTTGATGGTACCCACAGCTCGATGGTTGCACTTTTATCATAATAAGGGGTCAAATTATTTGCTCAGTGTGCTGAGCTTAGAAACCAGTGTCACATGCCTCTCAAGAATCCATGACAATTCTGCAGTGTTTTCTCATCCTTTGCACCACTTAGCTAGGTTATGGGTAATGAGCACTCAGGGCTGTTAGTTTGATTACAGACTGGGAGTTGCCCCATTGCTGCTGGAGCAGCTGACAGAGTCTGTGTTGCTTTCTACTAGATACTCCATGTGCAGGTGTATCTATTGACTACACAACTTACCAGCTGAACCAGGACACTTCTGAGTGTGTAAGTGGAAGTTCCTCAGACACCTCCCGACTTTGGAGGGCAAAGATGATTTTATAGTTCACTTGGATGGAAGAAGGGTTAGAGGAGGGAAAGGATAGGTGGAGGAGGGGGGAGAGCAGAGATGGGACATATCTCTGTGTCCTGTATGAAGATCTTTGAATAATTAACTAATTCTTACACTGTTAATGATAAGAATCCTGAAAATAAAGTAGACCCAGGAAAAAGAAAGTATATTTGAATAAATTAATGCAATTATTGAAAGTTAGAAGTTTCAAGTCTCATGAAAGGAGAGGGATAGAGAGCCACCAATAGGAATAAGGAAGAAAAGATACAAGGAAGGGTGTGAGGTTTTGAAGGAAGTGATCCCACTTGTTTTCAACTCCTACAGACAAAGAGTGAGTGAAGATAAATGGAAGACAAAATGACTTGGGAACACAGAGTACTCATCTGTCTAGGAAGAGAAGAGAGCAGAGAGGAGATCAGACCCTTGGCAGGAGGGTTGTGCCAAAGGCTACTGGAAGGCAGCAGAGACTCCATGTTCAGCACAGATAAGCTAAGGCTCACCTCATCCTGCCCATGCTGAGAAGTCATATTAAAGACTTAAGCAAACTGCCTAGGCAAGTGGTACCCACCTTTCTTCATCCATCTGTTACATATGAGAATAACTACCCTGATAGTGAAATAATTGGGAAACTGTGTGGAAGCCACACATCTTTAGAGTCTGATAACTGTTTTTGAACAGCATCTCATCTGTCCTGAGTGGAGAGAGCAGCCACAATCCCACCTCAAAGCTGTTGGTGTTGTTTCTTGTCTGATGTTGACCCTATGGACAACTTACCATTGTGGTTCTGTTGGTCACATCCTGTTGAAAGACAGATGTAGCCTCCAGATGTGGCTTTCTATCTTACCATTTACTCACTTCTTCTAAGGAGTTTCCTCTCTTGGGGCCAGTCATAACTTCATTATTCTGTGGGATTCAGAGCATATAGAAGACAGGCTAGTGGGGAATGTGTTCGTATACATACAGAAAGAAGGAAAGTGGTGTGTGTGTGTGTGTGTGTGTGTGTGTGTGTGTGTGTGTGTGTGCATGTTTGTGTCTATGTCTTTAGTTGGGGGGGAAAGGTGAGATAAAAATGATTAAGAATAAAATATCTCCCAAGCATGCAAACCCTTTGTATCTAGAACAGTGGTTCTCAACCTTCTTAATGATATTATGGTGACCCCCAACCATAAAATTATTTTCATTGCTACTTCATGACTGTCATTTTGCTACTGTCATGAATTGCAATGTAAATATCTGTCTCTTCTTGCTGTGGATATCACTCTGTATAAATAAAATGCTGTTTGGCCAGTGGCCAGGCAGGAAGTATAGGAGCGACAAGAGAGAAGAGAATTCTGGGAAGTGGAAGGCTTGGGGAGAGATACTGCCAGCCGCTACCATGAGAAGCAACATATAAAGACACCGGTAAGCTACAGGCCATGTGGCAATGTATAGACTAACAGAAATGGGTTAATTTAAGATAGAAGAAGTAGATAACAAGAAGCCTGCCATGGCCATACAGTTTGTAAGCAATGTAAGTTTCTGTGAGTTTACTTGGTTGGTTCTGAGCGTCTATGGGCCTGGTGGGTGAGAGAGATTTGTCCTGACTGTGGGCCAGGCAGGAAAACTCTAACTACATCTTCTGATGACCTTAAGCAACCCCTGTGAAAGGGTAGCTCAACTACCCCCAAGAGGGATTGTGACCCACAGGTTGAGAACTACTCATCTGGAATTGTCCCCCTTCCCAACTTTCAGGTGAAGAAACTCAGCCAAAGACATAATTACTAAGCCTACATTTTAAAATGTCATTTTATGGCATTCAGCCTTAATGAGAGAAGCCTGAACAGAAGAGGAATCAAGCTTATTAAGCTCTTTCTCTCTCTCTCTTTTTTTTTTTTTTTTTGCTCTATTTTTCTTGTTCTAAAGAGATCCAAGATTCAAAGCCAGGACAACAAAGGAGCTCTCATTCCCCTTTGTGGGGTAATGTGTTTGTTTTGTTCATTTTAAATTGGGCTTAAATTAGGCTTCAGAAGGAGGGAATTCATTAAAATCCTGATTTGCGGCTGGCAAGTTGCCATCTCAAAGGCCAGGAGCATCACTCTTGATACAGCTTAGAAGAGAAAAAAACAAACCTCAAAATAAGATTGGGTCCCACTTGCTACCAATGTATGTTTTCATCAGATGACAGAATTAGAAAGATGAAGACATTGATTCCTGATGGGCAGTCTTTGCCCACTAAAAATAATCATAGATGTAGACCAGGTATGTGTCTTTCTAATAATTTTATAAAGATATGAACACAGAAATCTACAAATATGCATGCATGTTATAAAATTGATATCATATACAATGCATAAATTTATATTTTGCTCTTTCCACCTAATTTTATATTGTTATCATTGCTTCTTGCCACTGAATATATCTGTGAAAACCAATGTTCTGTATCTAAATAATGTCTCATCCTAGGCTAGTCATAAATCCTCAATGATTTGAGAGTTCCATCAATTGTCTGCAGAAATGATGCCCACTTTTACCATTTTGTGAGGAGAAGATGCTGTTCGAATATAATTTTGACACCAGATATCTCTTTAAACTCTCAGCATCGGGGTTTTCACATTTAGAGTGATGGTCATTCTGAATTTTTTGGAGCTCTTACTGGAGATGCTCCCCACATCCAGGGAGCTTGTCACTGTGACTCCCAGGAAGGTTATGACTGTGTGGAAGGGAGTTTGGACATCAGAGGCTTTTCAGAGGAGATATCAGTCCTCACACTGCATCCCACCACAGTCTGCCTCATCTTCTACATACAACACAGGGAAAGGGAGAGAATGCTGTTGTCTACATACACACACACAAGAATTGGCTTTATCTGGATACCCTGAGAGCTTCATAAGTGTGCCCTGGAGGTGAGGACCCAGCTCTATGGAATCTAATCCATATTTCATACACCTGAGAATGAAGAACTGAAGAAGAAAATTCTTGGCTGCGATTAAAAAGAAACTATGTCTCACTAATAGCAGTTCTCCTGGGGCCACGTGAAGATTCTCTGATTAGTGGGGCCATCTAGCAGTACAGAATTTGACCAAGGAGGCTGGAGGTGGGTGACATGTCACTCAGGAACTGAAGGAAGAGTTTGGCTAACTATTTAAAGAGTTCATCCTGTCCTCAGAACCAGGAGCTCCACAGAGCATCCTCAGAGCACTCCAACAGGCTTTAAACATCTGAACCAGACAAAATGATGAACATTACGAATGCAATAGGACATTCCCTGTACCCTGACAGCACCTATTTCCTCTCTACGGTGCCCCCTGCCTTTGGGCTCTAAAGAGCAGAGGGACAGAACCCCCAGCAGATGATGGTATTTTCAGTTCAATCAAGGTTCAGATGTTAGACTAGGCTGAGAATGTTTAGATGTCTAATGTGACCCAAAGACTTTTTAATTATCTGAAAGAGGCCTGAAGCATCATAGCATCTGCCTCAGAATTCACCCAAAAGGGCAGGAAAGAGTGTGCCCTCCTAAATGAAGATGTTGGAGCAGAGAAGAAACAGGATAAGCTGTTTTCTGCTCTCTTCAAAAACTGAGGTTCAGTATTCCAGCAAAGATTCCTTTAAATTATAATGTTTATATAATAATAAATAAATAATAAAGGGAATTAAGCCTATTGGAGAACCGGAATTGGTCTAATTAATCAAAGAGAGTAAAGATAGTGGTAGTTATCAAACCAGTCAGTCTATGGATGGTTCCTTAATGTTATCAACTTGCTTTCTATGCCTGTGAGTTATAATCACATCATCTATGTCAGCCGGAGACCTCATTGTAAACTGCAGTTAACTCTGGTAGAGTGCTTGCTTGCCTACCTGGCATGCAGGCGTCCCTGAATTCAATCTCTAACACCACAAACAAAAACAAGGCAAATAGCCTCTGCCAAGTAAGGTGCTTAAGTAAAATCAGGCGTTATTGAGTAGTTAGTTTATTTCCTGTTTTGGTACTGAGAAACTATAATGTAAGTAATAGGCAGTAATTATCTGGCTATAAAATTCATAGACACAAAAACTATAATTTTGCAAACTTTTGGTAGCTCAATTTAACAACTATCTGGACTCTTTAGTCTTCCTGATAAAGAAAAATAAAAAGTCTACTCAACCCAGTGCTCATCTGTAATAGTTCAGATTTCCCATCATTTGACGGAAGTCACCACATGTATGCCCACTTCCGTTCTACTCAGAAACAGTAAGAAGGAAGCCAGAGGTTCTAGTTTCCTGAGCCTATAACTGGTGAAAGAGACTATCTACACCAGACACACATCTCCATCAGTCACCAAAAGGCCCTTAGAGTAGATAGAGGTCAGCCAGGAGATGTTTCCTCCAGACCCTTGCCCTCCTACATCAGATGTATCCCCAGAAATGAAGAGTAGAAATAAGGGAAGTCAAACCCAAAAGGAATTACCTGTTTGCTAGCATTTTAATTTCATAAATCTGGTAATAAAAATGACAATGGAGAAATTCTATCCCCATGGCTCCCACATATCAGACAGTGAATGTATTTTAACTTTATAACAAAGGCAGATTAATATGCCTCTAGCTTAAAATGACTTTGGAATTGCCTAGAAAGTTAACTGGGGAGCACAAGGTCCCACCTCCATTCATCAATCATTGTGAATTATGTAATTAAAACCCCTATGAGCCTCCACAAGGTGAGGAACATTTTTAACATATGACTTAAACAAAGGTCTCAAAGGACAATTATAAGTAGAGGGACATAGTCTCTGATCAATCATAGAAGGAAAATGGAATTCATTCCTATCCCCCCACCCTCCTTGCATTTGAAGAAACAGCAGATAGGAAAGAAATTACTTATCTTGGCCTCTTCCTCCAAGAGGCAGATTCAGACTTAAGTTCAAGAAAGAAGATATACCAGACAAGAGTTATCCCAGTGACTGACACTTCCGGGCTAGAAGTTTCTCTTTAAAAGCACCAACTTGTCCTCACTTCTCCCAAGTCTCATTAACATGGAAAGTAGGAGAGAGTGAGGTGAGAGAGGTCTTGTTCCCACTCAGTTGCAGACAATAATCACAGAGGTTTGATATTTTACCTCCAGTGGAATTACTGGCTTTTCTTTTTCTTCAAGATAGGGTTTCTCTGTGTAGCCCTGGCTGTCCTGGAACTTGCGCTGCAGACCAGGCTGGCCTTGAACTCAGAGAGATCCACCTGCCTCTGCTTCCTGAGTGCTGGGATGGAAAGTGTGTTCCACCACTGCCTGGTATAAATTACCAGTTTTTAAACCCTCCTGCCCCCTCTTCTCCCTGACTGATCCTGGGAAAGCTGAGAGTCATGTACTGGTTTCTTGCTACTGGACTGCCATTCTGTCCTGTTGTGACCTCAGTCCACTCTGTGATGGCTACTGCCCTCAGAGCCTTTTCTTCGTCTGGCTGCTATGTTCCTAACTTCCTGGCTAGCCCCTGGCTTGATCTATCATCAAGAAGAGGGCCATTTTCTTCCCTAACAATGTTTTGGCAAGCAGCCACAAGAGTTGCCCGGCTGTTGTTGTCATGTGGACATGCAGCAGGTACCCAAAATCCACTCAGCTATCAACTACCACATGCCTGGCACTAGGCTTTTATCTGGGACACCGGGGAGCAAGATGTTGGTAGCAGCTGTGGACTTGGTGGAGTGCATTATCTGTTGTTGGTATTATCCCTCTTTTGTGCTGAGCACCATTCAAACAAGCTGTTCAAGTACAGAAAACCCTGGGGTGGCACTTCCTGGGCTGGCATTCATACCTGTTCATCATGCTTAGCGTCTCTGGGCCGTCTCACCTCTCCACACTGAAATGAATTCCTTGCTCACTCAGGCACTTCCCCTTTTCTGCACCTTTCTCCAAGATTTTTTCATCACCAGGTCAGGGAAGCCAATGCTTCATCCATTCCTTACTGCTGTCCCCAAGAGAGATTGTATGTGTAATTGAAAATAGATTGTATATGTCCTGGTAGGACAGAACTATGTTGACTGCATGTGAAAAGATAAGAAAGAATATTTAAACCCAAGACCTGAATATTCACCATATTAAAAAGTTGTAGGCAAGGAACTGTTGGAGTAACAACTGTTGGAGGAACTGTTGGAGATACATTTTACATGCTTTGCTCACTTTTCTCAGGGCTGAATAGTGAAGAAACCATGGATGATTTTAGAAAGCAATGAACTGATAAGATCATGCTTTTGTTTATCCTAAAATGTATTTATTATTTAGTGAGCTTTGAAAATAGGAGAATTTGTTCTAATGCTAGGGGTTCTCCAGACTAAGGAGGTCAGATATCTAACTCACTTCCTTACCCTTTTCCTTTCAGGATAGATTTCCCCAGCCCCCAGAAACAAGATCACGTTATTTAGTCTAGGAAGGGCTACAATGTACAATCCTTCGAGTGCTGGGATTAGAGATGCATGTCATCATTCCATGCTCTTTAGGATAATTATTTCATTCTGCCCTAAAATTCTGCATGGCAGAGACAACCAACATCCCTTTTTGTCTTCAGGGATTTTGTTGTTAGGTAGTTGAGGCTGTAATTTATTCTTAGCTATAATTGCACATTCTATTCATTGTGCATTCTGGTCATCATTCTCTGGGATAAGGAGGCTGGAATTTCAGGCTGAACTGTGAAAACAGGGACCAATTATTTCCAGTTACTCCAACAGAGCACATCATGATCTTCCCGCAACAAAATGAGTCCCTTGAAGTCAACAATAAGAAGGCTTATTCTTCTTCCTGTTTGTTGTGAAATTCCTGTTACATATTGTAGGATGTAGATGTTATAGTGAGGTGAGATTGTGTGCAGAAGGAACTAGGGTCTGGGTAAGAATAGTGTTGCTGTGTAGACAGGATAGAGCCTGAACAGATATAAACATTTGTCATTGTGTGATCCTGTGAACTGTCTTTGACCTGCCTACTCCCATGATAGGCATGTACTCAAGAGGTCAGTAAGTCTGACTAAACAGAGACATACAGATCAGTGTGATCCTAGGACTTCAGATTGTTATAAACTATGACAGAACCTACTGGCAGGAACAACACAGAGTGCTAACTTGACTGTCTTGAATGCCCAGGCGTGAAATAGATGTCAAAGACTATCCCAGTTTTCTGAAGTGATTTCATTGACAAAGGGCAAAATTGTCTATGTGAGAGAAGCAGTGAGTGGAATGGACCCCAGGGTTTTGAGAGTGTGAACGCAGAAATGATGGAGGAGTACAATATGGAAAATGTTCCTGAACAAAGCAAATGAAAACTTGATCCTAGTTTCATAGATAATAACCAACTTAAAGCCATACATCACAACAGAAGAGAGTTGTTTAGCTAGAGTATAGAAAAATGGATATCGGTAATGTAAACAATAATAGATCCAGCCTCTATTGTTTACTTCCAGGGTCCGTGGAAGAGCTAACAACCAGCTGAGGATTCTGAGGGCTATTCAATGAATCTAAGCACACTGAGTTCGTTAGTCCATTCACTTTATTCTTCTCTGGCGATTCCATCTGCACAGTTTCTTTTCTGCTCCCTTACTTAGCTCCTCTCGGTCCCTTCAGCTCCCGGTCCCTCCTGCTGCTCTCTCACATCTATCTAGTTATTTCCATCTTCTTCCTCTCCTTTGTTCCTCCAAGCATACATGTATCCATTCATTAACAACTTGTTAGTAAAAACTACAAAGTAAATTCTCAGGGAGACGTAATCTGATAAGAGTCACACTTGGCAAAGACTTGGTCAGCTTAATTGGTGACTGACAACAGCTGTAGGTTGTAAAAAGTTCTGGCTATCTCTTAAAGGGATAGCTACAAGGGTCACAGGGGAAGAAATTAAACCAATGAGAGATTTAAGGAAAGGGCAAAGAATACATGTGCTATTTATGTGATTAATAATATCCAGACATGGTTAGTCAGTTAACAGCCTTTTTCTGTTAATCATCTGAATCTTAGGACCTATATATAATTAGTCTACTAAGCCTAAAATCTTGCACTAAAAACTGGTTTAGAAATAAATACAAAGCATTCAGTGTTATTTGAATCAGAGTGAGGAGGTGCTGGTGGAGGAAGCTGAGGGCAGCACAGGTGCTGTCGATCTCCTGAAAGACTAAGATATGCCAAGGGCAGACACCTGCGCTATCACTTCTGGTTCACTATAATTCTTCTGAAGAGTTTTGATCTAACAAGGCCAGGCACCTGCAATTCTGCTCTGTGAAAGTTTTACGAGGACATTTTGTCTGGCCAATATTTACCTTGTCAGTGGCTAAGGATGGAAAGCAAGACCTCTAAGTGTCTACAGTCCACATGGAACAATAGACCTACTTATGAAGCACTTGTCCTTATACAATTTGGGATTGGGAGGTGAGAGAGAGAGGAGCTGGGCCAGATCATATCTAAGATATAATCTCAGTTTGGAGATATTTTTTCTTGCTGAACCACTTATATAATGTTTTGACTTCCATTTTTTTGCTGTTCTGCCATATCTATTTAGCAGTTTCAAATGTAATAAGACAGACCATAACCTATTGCATCCTTTTCTCATCATACAGGTTACTAACTTTTCTTCTACTTAATTTTCTACCTTCGTGTCCTAGAGTAAATACTAATCTCCTTACAGATAAGAAAATCCATATTAGAAATGAGTATGGTGATGTGATTATTAACCCTCCAGCTATTACATCTTACATCATGCCAATTAAATCTGTGTCCCACCCCAAATTATTCTGTGTGGCATTTGCAACTATCTGAAATGGTATTATGCAGCAGGAATCTTAAATGGTCTTATTCATAAGAACAAACCTGAGGCCAGTTATTGGAGTGAATGCTAGAAGATCAGAGAAGCAGAACAAGCCACAGCTACCTCACCTTGCCTGTTCTTGAGCTGATCCTGTTTCCTGAGACTGGAAGCCTCTCAGATGAACTGTGCTCAAAAGCCTAAAAGCTTAACCAGCTAAATGCTTAACCAGCCAAATGCTTCTAGTTTCTGGTCCTCACGCCTTATATACCTTTCTGTTTTCTACCATCACTTCCTGGGATTAAAGGCTCACTTTCTGGGATTAAAGTTGTGACTCACCATGCTTGGCTGTATCCTTGAACAGATGGATTTCTGCCTCTGGAATGCTAGGATTAAAGGCGTGTGCTACCACTGCCTATCCTCTATGTTTAATATTGTGGCTGTTCTGTCTCTGACCCCAGGTAAGTTTATTAGAGTGCACGATATTTTGGGGAACACAATACCACCACATATAACTGTTTGTGGATGTGGATATATGAAGGTGTGGGGGGGAATGTTTGTGCATATACGCACATTCATATACTTATGAAATAGATGTCATTCCTCAAATACCATACACTGTTTTTTTTTAGTTTGTTTGCTTTTTTTTCTTTTCTTTTCTTTTTTTTTTTTTTTTGAGCTGAGGATCGAACCCAGGGCCTTGTGCTGGCTAGGCAAGCGCTCTACCACTGAGCTAAATCCCCAACCCTGTTTGTTTGCTTTTTGATATGGTCTCTCTCCAAGTAGGCTGGGCTGGCTGACCAGTTTAGCCCAGGGATTGCTCTGTCTCTGTAACACACACATACACACACACCACACACATACACACACACACACACACACACACACACACACACACACAACTCCAGTAGGGGATTATAAGTGTGCACACACACACCATGTCCAGCAAAGGTTCAGGAATCAAACTGAGGTCTTTAGGCTTGCAAGAGGAGCCCTTTACCAACTGAGCTCCCTCCACAACCCTGACATATTAGTTTGACCTGTCTTCCTGTTTGTACAATTGTTCCCACTAATGGAAGCTCTGTGAAATCTAGGACTTCATGTGTTTGCCACTGTACTTCAGCAGCCTGAGCACTGACAGTGAACACGCAGAATCTCAAGGAACACTATTCTCAAAATGTGCCGATAAATGTTTTTGAAGACATCTATGATTTCTATGCATTGGTTTTCTTGGACTTTGGGTTCTCAGAGACTAACCAAAGAATTTCTAGGAGAACAAAGCTAAGTGACAGATTCTGAGCCAAGTTTAGTGGCAAAGTCCAGTGCTTGGGTAGCCAGACAGCTGGAATCTGTAGGCAGTGTGACTGCATGGCTGTAAGAAATATTTGGGAATGAACAGAAATTTGCAAATCAAAGTCTGGACACGTATATGGAGATGGATTTAGCTTATTGCCACATATTGCAACTCATTATCCTCATTGCTGGATTCAGGGAAAAACCCTCAGAGCCCTCGGGATTACCTTACATAGGAGAAAATGCCAAGGTGAGATATCATCCACTAAGAAATAAGTCTTGTAAAATTCACCTCACGTTTTAGGAGTTAGGGTTATTAAATGAGGCTTGTGAAATTCACCTCATGCTGGTTATTAACTGATCACCCAGGACTGATCTACACTAAAGGATTTCCTTACAAACAAGAAAGAAAAAGGTGGTTAAACTGACATAGGATTGAAGAACCGTTATGAAGGATACAGCAGGGGTCTTTGGTGATGGACCTCAGTAGATTATATGAATGCCTGGAATACACACTGATCAAATCTGGGCCACAGAGATAGGAGCAAGAACACATGGGTGACAGAATCATGCCCCCAATAAATGTCTTTTGAGCTGTAACAATGGACTGAATATAGCAAGACTGAATTTAATGCAGATAAACACCAAGGCATGTACTTGGGGTCCACAGGTCAAGCACATATGTGATCCAGCTGAATTCTTCTAAATTAACCAAACCATTTCCAAGCCACATAAGCAATGATACAGAAAAACCAGTGCCTGGCACCTTTCTTAGCCAAATCTTGAGCCTTAGTGGCAAATGATACCAGATAACTTTTGCTTTGCACAGTTCTGTGCCTCAGCACCTGCAGAAAGAGTGTCTGCTGTCCCTGGCTATGATAGGTACCCCTCCACCAATGTGATCTTCTTAATCCTGTTTTTATGCACCCTCGTGCCTAGTCTCCAGGAGCTACAGCCATGCACATGCTGACTGTAGATAGCTCAAGGATATAAGACTTGATGAATTAATTGATCAATCTTTTCAAATAAGAAAATGCAGGTCCTCGCTTTGCTAGAAGTAAGCATAAACCAGATCTAAACATTAAACACACACACACACACACACACACACACACACACACACACACACACACACACACACCAGGGCAGCCTTCTCTGTGTACAGATCCAAACCATCTTGTGATGGTTTAGAACTGAAATATTTTCCAGAGGCCCTTCTGCTAAAGGCTTTGTTGTTGGTGGGGCACCATTTGGGATGGTGGAACTTTTAGGAGGCAGGCCTTCATTATTTTCCTGCCTCCACAAGCAGCTGTTGACTCTGTTGACTTTCTCCACCAACTCTGTGAGCAGACCACCATCTCTCTGAGTTCAAAGCTACACTGGAAACAGCCAGACATAGTGACATATGCCTTTAATCTTAAGAAGTAATGACAGGAAGCAGAAAGGTATATAAGGTGTGAGGACCAGGAACTAGAGCCTTTGTTAAGCTTTTAGGCTTTTAGCAGCAGTTCAGCTGAGATCCATTCAGATGAGGACACTGAGGCTTCCAGTTTGAGGAGACAAGATCAGCTGAGGAATTGTCGAGGTGAGTTTAGCTGTGGCTTGTTCTGCTTCTCTGATCTTTCAGAATTCACCCCAATACATGGCTCCAGAGTTTTTTTTTTACTAATAAGACCGTTTAAAATTTGTGCTGCATCATATATATAGTTATTATATATTATATACATATATATATTTACAAAAGCATGCTCAGTACTTAAAATTTGGAGAAGACAAGTAAATTCAGTTTGCTAAAGTGTGGCAATATTTGAAAATATTGGGACCTTTCACAAATAGGGCCCAGTGGGAGGAAGTTAGGTGTCCTTGGAGGGGGAATTGGGATTTCCAGCCCCACCCCACACCCACCTCTGCTCCTGCCACACAAATGCTTCCTGACCACTATGAGACAGGCAAGTTCCTCTGCCATGTACTTCTGGCCATAATTTTCTATCTGTAGGCCCAAAGGCAACAGAGTCACATAACCAGGGACTGAAATCCCCAAAGCAAAGCAACATATAACTTTCCTTTTTTGAGACCAAATGTCATTCTGTAGCCCAGGCTGGCCCCAAACTCAGGATGATTCTCCCGCCTGAGTTTTGGATTCCAGGCATGCACACCCACAGCCAGCCCTTTTATGTAATGTTGTTTATCTCAGGTGCTCCATCACAGTGACAGAAAATGTAATACTTCGTTGCTACCTTTTGTGCTTTATAATATATTAAGATGTTGCGACCATGAAAGTATTGTTCTACTTCTAGACCATTGAAGAATGCACAGTAGAACTTTTTTTTAAATAATTTGAACTTTTTATAAAGAACATGTAAATAATAATAATAATAATAATAATAATAATAATAAAGCACACAGCAAAATTAGCCAGATCCAGTGTCTACACATCTCAGTGAACGTTGATGCACTTCGAATTGTATTTTGCCAAGGTGAGTGGTCTGGAGAACAAGGTTTCATTATCTCTAAGTTTTCTCTAAGTATGACGTGATTTTCTAAGCACTGATTGTGTCAGAATCCAGCCACCGTATCAGTCGAGGACAGCTCTAAATACCTCCTTCCCACTACTCCACCTCTTCACCGTCTCTCCAGAGGGGTGGGGGTGGGGCGTGCCTGGGGTTGACAATGCTTCATCTGCTCACCACTTTTTGAGTGATGTCATATGACTAACTTGAAGAAGGGCCAAAAGGGTAATAAATAGCATCTTTAGTCAGGCCTGGAAGGATGGTAGTCCCTTAGGATGTTGGGCTGTTTTCCAAGCAAATCCAGAGAGGAAGGAAGAAGTCCCAGTGAATGTCATCCACATAGCACCCACCCAGGAACATAGTGGTCCCTTCCCTTATCATCATCCTTCTGCTGGGAGGGGGAGGAAGAGGGGAGATGTTAGATCACTTGGAAGCCTTCCACTGTCTCTGTGAGTGATTTCTTGTCCTCAGACAGCAAACCCAAATCCTTGGGAGCCACTGTCTTAGTTACGATTCTACTGTGAAGAGACGCCATTACTAAAGCAACCTCTAGAAGAAAACATTTCACTGGGGGCTTGCTTACGGCTTCAGCTGGTTAGTCCATTATCATCATGGTGGGGAGTGTGGCAGCAGGTAGCCATGCTGCTGGAGAAAGAGCTGAGAGCTCCATCTGATTCACAGGCACCAGTCAGAGAGAGTGAGACTGGAGCTGGCAAGAGCTTTTTAACCTCAAAGCCCACCCCCATTGACTTATCTCCTCTAACAAGGCCACACCCCCTAATCCTTCCCAAACAGTTCAGTTCCCTGGTGACTAAGCATTCAAATACCAGAGTGGAGGGGTCATTTTCATCCACATCTCACAGCTATATGGAAGCTATGGTGCTATGGCCCATTTTGTTTTCAAAGCACAGGAGTGCCATGAAGACTCCACCTCACCTTCCAGAAGGAA
This sequence comes from Onychomys torridus, assembly GCF_903995425.1. NCBI lineage: Eukaryota > Metazoa > Chordata > Mammalia > Rodentia > Cricetidae > Onychomys > Onychomys torridus. The sequence continues at coordinate 78,675,801 of NC_050450.1, read as the reverse complement.
TGGGATTTAGTGTATATTTGAAAACTATACATAAGTGCTCTCACCCCACCCCACCCCACCCCTACCTTTCAGAGTCCCACCTGCCACTGAACCCCTTTGTCAGTTTTTGTCTGGCCTCAGGTAGCAGCTCAGAGCCTCCTGTGGTGGAAGCACCAGTGAATGCCTCTTCATAAGAGTCTGTGGCATGGTCCCTGCCCTCTTGATTCTCATTGCTCTCTCTGTATCACAGTTACAAACGTGCACCTCACACTGCTCTAGGCTTCTTTAGGTCACAACATCTGGCTCCTCTGTTTCTCCCTCAAAGAATTTGGAAATGAATCCTTATCAGAAAAGCTACATGAGTTCACGGTGCCAAAGAAGAGACCACTTGTTTCTAATCCTTCTGGGACACTTCACAAGCTTCCTATTTTAGCACCTTCCAGCTCTTGCTTGGGCTTCCCAGTGCTCCGGAGTGATGCAAGATTCTTACCCAGCACACACCCTTGCCCTTCATGCTCGCCCAGCACCACCTTGACCTGCAGGCGAGGAGTGGTTCTAAGCAGCATCCATAAGCAATGACTCCTCCCAGCTCTTCCTTTCCCCACTCAGTAAACCCATGACATGACCCTGATCCCTTGGCTTCAAGGGGAAGCCAGAGCCCCTCTAACGGGCACCACTGCAAGAAATTAAGTGGCCATAGGTACAAAACCCAGGCTCTGTCTTAACTTTCTGAGTGTGATATCCTCAAAAACAATTTCTCACCTGGAGTTCTTCCCCACAAAGGTAGAATTGGGGATCCCCAAACCATTCCCAGCCTTATAATGCACCATTTAATGAAATCTTGTGTGAAAATGAAGACCGATAAAATAAGTGAAAAGCTGCTGCCCTGGTTGAAGTTTAGGAGAATGGGATCCACCCTTTCTTTATGTTTGCACTGCAGCTGCCTCTGTAGTCCCGGGGAACCCCTGAACCAAGTTGAAGGTCATTGAACGGACAACCTCTCAGCAGTTCTAACCAGAGTTACTAATCTCACAAAGTAGACATCAGTGATGTCCCAACAAGGAGAGGGGCTGAGGGGGAAGCAAAGCATCCTGGGGAGGATGGGAAGTCTACCCAGGGACACAGCTGTCTTTCTGTACACAGATCTGCCGCACCCAGACATTCTCAGGGCTTTTGGGTTGTGGAGCTGCTTAAAGACAGAGACTCTGTTTTGCTCATCACTGAATTCTCACTTTTCAGCACTGCGTCTAGATCAAAGTTGCGGGGTGTTTACCCACCAACCCCATAGCTCCCCAGAGTTTTCTTAAGTTCGAGCAGCAGGAAATATTAGATAGAAGGATTTAGATTGTGGAGATAAACAGATAGGAAATAAAGGATAGCCTCCAGAGGGCCTGGAACTGTCTCTGCCCTAGGGTATTTATAGAGACGCCAAGGGGTGAAGCAAAAGACCTCCCCCCAGCCCAGCCAAGTGTAGACCATCTTAGACACCTGCACTCAGGCCCATGGTCCCAATCATCCTCTCTGTGGGGACCTGCTGGGTAAAGCCACGGGGAACCTGAAAGCAGGCTCCCACACAAAGTTAGCATTTCTCCTGTATAGTTGATGGTGCTCAGGAGGGACGAGCTGCTCCCCTAACAAAGCCTCCTTTAACAAAGGCTTAAATTCCATCTGGCTTCGCACCTAAACTAGTGGTCCATGTATCTAAGTCTCTGTGCGGTCAGACAGCAGGAGGCAGTCACAGTAACTCTTCTTCTCTGCATCTCGGACAGCTGATGTGGTGATGTAGTCCATGGTGAGCACTCAGTGAATGTGAGTGAATGAATGATTGAAGATGTACAGATTCTTGATGCTGCTGTCTTTCCATGAAGCTTGTGTCTTTCTGATGACTCGGGTGTAACTCCCCTACTTTGCCCCCCACCATGGCACCTGGACTCTGTTGAGACACTGTCAAGAGCCCCTCAAGCCCACCGAAGCCCACCCAAGGGTCTGTTCTTCACCGACCCTGCTCTGTACCTTCTTTTGGGTAGAAGGAGTCCTCTGGCTTTTCTTTTCTTTTCCTTTATCACAGATTCAAGCTACCACCATTTCCTCTTCCTTCCTCCTCTTTAAAAATAACACATCAAGTGTCAGGAGCATCAGCTTAGTGGTTAAGAGCCATGCTGCTCTTGCATGGTTTGGCTCCCCATGCCCACCTGTGTGGCTGACAATCATCTGTCACTCCAGTTCCAGGGGAATTAACTCCCTTTTCTGACCTCCATAGGCACAAGACACACCTGCGGTGCATATACATGCAGGCAAGACACACTCATGTACTTAAAATAAATAAAATTCAAAAACTAAAATAACATGTAATGTAACATAGACTAGCATAATATACTGTAACATCATGACATAATAATACAACAGTAACATAACCTGTCCTGTCCTGGGCTCTCCCTCTTCCTCTTAGGGCTGCTTACCTGGTGGTAAGGATCTCAGGTTGGCGTTTCAGCCGCCCTTAGAGTTGTGTAAAGGGTTTCTGTGGTGATTCAGGGCGGGGATCCTGTTCTGGTCCCACTCTAAGACAACATATACAACAGAAAAGAGGCTGGGGTCAGGAAGGGGACTAAGTCAGAAGGGGAGAAGAGAGCCCAGGGAGGGCGATGGGGCTGTGTGAGCAAAGAACAGTGATATGCATGTATGAAAATGTCGTAATGAAACCCACTAAGTAAAGGCACTAATACAACAGGCTAGCAAGGCAGCAAAGCTGCAGGAGGTGCAGACAATGCAACTCACTCAGAGTTAACTACAAACAACTGGGCCTGGGGCTCCCTGCTTTGGATTAGCTATGCATTTTTTTTCACTAGCAATGTGGGAGGATACCCTTAGGGATGGGGGCAAAGTCCTGATGAGGTTTAACACAACCAAAGCTGAGTTCCTGGCTTTACTCCCATGATCTCCTCCTCCCCATCTCAGAAACCTCACTCTTCCCTGCTCCTATGACAAATGGAAAGCCACCCTTGGCCCTTTCTGCTCCTCACAGCCCATCTGCAGTGTATTGAGAAATCCCACTGGTCCTACCTTTCCAACAGATTCAGAGACTGGTCATCCCTCCCTATTACTGCCAGTTACCACTCTATACCAGTTTCTCTGCCTCAGCTCTAGTGACATTCAGACTTGATAATTCTTTTAAAGAGGAGGTAGGGGTACACTCTGAGGTGGTATCTCTCATATCTAACCAAACCATCCCTAGACATTGCCAGATGTTTCACAACGGGGAAGACTTGTGTAGTTGATAACCATGCTCTAGACTAAGCATTGTTGGCTTTCCCGTGCATGGCTGCAACAGTCAACTGTGTGACCTCCCTTTAACAGCCCTGACCTCCCCTCTACAGTCTACTGTCAACCCAGCCACGAGCAGAGCTTATCCAATCTGGACACCGCATCATGCTGCTCTTCTGTTCAGCACCCTCCCAACACCCCTCGTCATTAAATCCCTATCCTTCAGCAGATTAAAGAACCTGACCTGATGGGCACCAGCCCCACCCACCACAGTCGCCTTCTTCACGGCCTCTCCTCTTTGTTCTGTGTCTTGAATGCCCAGCACAATCTTGCTTCGGGACCTTATGCTGGGCATTTAGGACCTTATGCTTGCTGCTGCTGGGGTTCTGTTAAGGATGGCAGAGCATAATGTATGCAGAAGAGCTAACATGGAGTTGGTCACACAGTACACTCAGAAATGTGAGCTAATGTTGTTTCACGAATTTTATGTTCAGTTCATGAAACATTTTCCCAAATCACCATCACTTGCTCAAAACATTTGGTAAGTGATTTCTGGCAGAGGCTGTGAAAATGGCCCTAGAAGAGAGGTTCCCAAATGAGTTCTGGGTAAGGTATAGAGACATTAAGAGAAAAACATAGAGTGCTCTCTCTCTATCTCTCTCCCTCCCTCTCCCCCACCACACACACACACACACACACACACACACACACACACACACACACACACACACCTTTTCCATCTGTCGCTTTGATGGAATTCTACACAGCACATCACCCTCCAGTATTGTTCCCTGAGGATCATCCGTGAGTCAAGGTAGATGTAGGAGGCATCATTGATGTTCCCCTTGAGACTTTGTGGCTGCTCAGGATGAAGAAAGCCTGTGATAACATGCTGTGCATGAATTGACAGAGTAACTAATATCACTGTGGACAGCACAGGACAGAAAACAAGGTCCTACAAATGTCTTAGTATTCTTGAATGTACACCTCCATTGTCTCCTTATATACCAAACCCAGTCTTTAGACAGAGAACATGGATGTATATCTAAAATCAATACATACCAACTCTTAAACCTTTATTTATAAAATAAGTTAATTTTCTGTTAATAATAAAATCTACTTGGCTCCAAGTCTGCACTCCACTCTATCCTACAGCAACCTTTTCTGTTATCGCCTCTGTCTCCGAGGTCATAGGGAGTGCTTAGATGAGTGTCTAGCTCCAGGCTGGTAAGTTGCGTCCAGTGAATACAATATATTATTATTCCTACCGTCAATATCATTTCTAGTATTTCAGCTTGCTCATAGAAGTCAGACTTTGTTGAGCCACCTGGAGGCAACAGATACACAGTGAAAGATGCTCACCAGAATTCCAGGTCCTTCTTCCTCCTGACATCAGATACAAGTGCACTTCCCCATAGAATGGGGCCACATGATCTTTGCTAGCCAAAGAACTGAAGAGTTACCTCCAAGCTGGAGTGTTTCATGCTGTTGCAGGTCCTTTGAGCTCGAGCTTCACTCTGCCAAAGAAACCAGATGATGGCTGTGCCTTCTGTCTCAGCCCCCAACCAAGAGCAAAGATGAGACAGAACACCAACCTGTAATGAACAAGAGATCAATCTTTACTCTTTCAAACCACTAAGAATTGAGTTTCTTTGTTACTGTGACTCACCCTGGTCCATCCTGACTGATACACATCAGTAACTTTGTATCGGAGAACAAGCTGCAGCATGGCTAGTGTGTCATCAAAGCAGGGAGCCATGGCTTACAGGGAATGCCAAAAGAATTTTCCCAATGGGCTGAGGAAATGGCGCAGTAGGCAAGAGCTTTCGCTACAGATGCAGAACCATAGGTACCTGAGTTTGGATCCCTATCATCCATGTAAAAAGTCAAAAGTAGGAAGCTGGAGAGATGGCTCATTGGTCAAGAGCGTGGACTGCTCTTGCAGAGGACCTAGCTTCGATGACCAGCACCCATGTGGCAGCTAAAAATCATCTGTACTTGAAGTTCCAGGGAGATCTGATGCCCTCTTCTTGCCTTTGCAGACACTGGCACACAAACATGCAGGTAAAATACCCATACACACACACAAAAAAAAATACAAAGATAAATCAATCTCAAAAGAAGTTTTATGTAGCACAAATCTTAAATGGTCTTATTAATAAAAACACACCTGGAGCCAGGTACTGGGGTCAACACTGGAAGATCAGAGAAGCAGAACAAGCCACAGCCACCTCACCTCGCCAATTCCTCAGCTGATCCTGTTTCCTCAGACTGGAAGCTTCTGAGTTCTCATCCAAATGGATCTCAACTGAACTGCTTCTTGAAAGCCTAAAAGCTTAACCAGCTCTAGTTCCTGGTCCTCACGCCTTATATACCTTTCTGCTTTCTGCCATCACTTCCTGGGATTAAAGGTGTGTATCACCATTCCTGGTTGTTTCTGGCTTTAAACTCACAGAGATCCGGATAGATCTCTGCCTCCCAAGTGATAAAAGGCATGTGTGCCACCATTTTCTGGCCTCTACATCTAGTGGCTGTTCTGTTCTCTGACCCCAGATAAGTTTATTAGGGTACACAATATTTTGGGGAACACAATATCACCACAGTTTTAAGTTTTACACCTCTGTAAGCCCAACACCTCAGAGATGGTGGGATGGGGACAGGAGGATCTCTGGGGTATGCTGCCTGCTGGCCTTGCTCCAGGTTCAGTGAGAGACCCTGACTCAAGGGGATAAAGCTGAGAGTGTGACACCTGATGCCCTCCTATGACCACTGTGTAGGAGTGCACGCGCACATGCGCGCATGAGCACACACACACACACACACACACACACACACACACACACACACACAGAGGTGGGGGGGGACTAATAGTCCTAAGTCATATCTGAGGGGTTGGTTTGGCTTTTCTTTGTCTCACAGAAAGTGTAGAGAAAGGAAAACTGGACTCCTATTCATGCATTGTGTGAAGCTCCTAACACTATGGTCATTCCTCAACAGTACATCTTAGAGATACCCTGTCCTACCCAGGGAGACATGCTCCACTCGCCCTTTGATCCTTGATGTCCTGTTGACAGCCATACCCGTGCCATCACCTGGACACTCTAGTGACCTCTCACGGCAATCTACCAGTCATTAGGCATTTTCAAATAACATTGAACATCAAGAGGGAAAAAGAGAACCTCCCGTCTTAATACTTGCTGCCTTATGCCAACATGGTCAACCCCATGCAGTACCTTTTAATCTCCAGGCCTTTATGGAATAGGTAGCTTTGAAATGCCCAAAACTGATCTCCCAGTTCCCAAAATAGGGAGCTTGCCTGTTCTTCTACCCCTTGTTGAAAGTAAGCTCAATCCTTAGGTGGTCATCTCTTAGGATTTGGGCAATTTTCTACTTGCAAGCCTGCTCCCTAACAGCCTCTGAAGGTTTTTTTTTTCTTTTGTATCCAGGATTCAAATATCATTTCTTTCTTTACCCCAGCCGTTTAACACAAGATCTTGTAAAATTGGGGGGGGGGGGTGTCTCACCTCTGAAGACCTAACTCAAGTACCATATATTGCTTGACTGTAGGATGTTAACTGTGGCAGAAACATCCATGCATTCTTCAAAGAAAAGTGTCCTCTTGGCAGAGTTTACATTTCCTTATTGTTCTTATTTGTCTAGACACCTGAGACCCAGAGGGTACAGTATTAGCTTCCTTCTCTCACTGCTGTGATACCACACCTCCCCAAAGCAACTTAAGGAGAGAATGGTTATTTGGGCTTGAAGGGACACAGTCCATCATGAGAGGAAAAGAATGGTACCAGGAGGGTGAGGTGGCCTGTCACAGTGTCCCCAGCCAGGAAGCAAAGATGAATGATGTGCTCTGTCTCTGTCTCCCTTCCCCCCCTCCCTCCCACTCTCTCTCTCTCATTCCCTTTCTCCATTTCTGTGGAGTCTGGAATCCCAGTCTATGGGACAATATAGAACACACAGCATGTGGGGGTGGAGGGTGGTCTCGTCTTCTCAGTTAAACTTCTGTGGAAACACCCTCACAGACACACACATATGTGTGTCTCCTAGGTGATTCCAAATCCATTCACGAGGACAATAAAGATGAACTCTCATAACCACTTTCTCTGCAAGACTTAATCTTGGCCAGAGGCCAACAACTGGCAAACCCTGACCTAGCCTCGCACACCCTTATGCATGTGTGCTTAATTATCAGATGTGTATACAGACTTCCAGATCATCCACATAATTCCACACATCCACACATCCATTGACAACTCAGCCTAAAGCAAGGCTTGCACTACAGGATAAAACAATGGATAAGAAAGACTTCTGAAAGAAGAGAAAACATGAAGAAAAGGGTCTGTGTCTCCTGCCATCTGGTTGCTTTTAGGATGCCCTCAGTGCACTGTGGTCTTGGAGTTTGTAAGAGACATTTTCAGGTTACTATTACTGGCCTTTGTGATCCACAAGACAAGGACAGCAGCATGGCCCTTCTGTATAACCACCCTCTTGTGACCTCAGGATAAATGCCAATCCAGTTTCTCACCTTAGCTGCATCACTTCCCTCTCCTTGGTGCTGGTCCTTCGCTGTGCACACCTTGGACTTAAGTTGATAGTTGTTAAATGCTTAAATGTTGGAATATACTTCAGTGAGGACCTGATGGCTGTGGGTGTGCTGTGTATGTGTGCAGCTATGGATCAGCATGCAGCAAACATTCTTGGGTCTTCCTTCTCCTTCCCAAACAGCTAGCTAAGTGGTAGTGAGGCCTGTTTCATCTTGTTTTGTGTAGGCTAGGACAGGGACCAGATCTGGGAAAGGACAAGCATGACAGATACTCTTGGGGGTAGTTTGTGAGCACATATGAAAGCGCCTGCCGGTTCTGTGGTGTAACTGCATGAGCAGTTGGAAAGGAAGCCAGTGTCTTTAAGGGCTTTCCATGCAGCTACATCCACAGGAGAGTAGGGCCTGGGTATCCTTGCTCCTCACCTTTCTCTCATCACCTCTCACTCCTGTGACACAATCTCCCCATGTCATGAACTCTGGCCTCTTAACTCTAACCGTCTGTCTACAGTGCTCAGTGTCCAGCCATTACACAGCCATTGTCTCTCCTGTTTGTTTGATTGGATCTGAGCAATCCTTCATGACCGTCTGTCCCCCACTGGTTATCTTCAACTGCTCTCTGAACACTGACCACACTGCATTAGCCTCTACAGAGATGTCTAGTGTCTAGGACTGCTTTAATAGTTGTCAATCACTGTCCGCTTCATTATACTCCCTTTGGCTTCTGGGATTTAGCCATGGATGTCCTTGGGGCTTTTTGTTTGTCTCTTTGTTTTGTTCCTATCTTTTATTTTCCAAAAGCACCGGTGCTTCTACATATAGTAGGCACTGACTGCTTACTGTATGGGTAGATAAAGAAACGGCGTCTCTACCGTGGTGTCTGCAGACTTCCTTTTATAGAATTCTGCCAAATCAGCAATGCTGATTTCTCTTTTCTCGGGTGCTGTTTTCAGTAGCAGAGAAGTTCTTCTGTTCTTATGCTAAACTGGAAAAGTGTACAGCTCAGGGGAGAATGCAAACACGCTGACTGCAAATGTGCAGGAAGACAGGGATGTCATTCAGTCCGTCCCACCTCGCCTGGAATAGCAGTGGTGCTGTGAGGGACACGGTGGCTGTGTGCCCAGCACTCCTCCTACCTGTGGTCTGTTTTCTCTTGCTCCCGCAAAGTTCAGAGGCCAGTACATTAACCCAAATGAGTCAGCACAGTCCCTAAGCCTGAGTTCTAGGAAGGGTTCAAATGTGCACACTGGCCCTAGTGCAGGCCAATGAGTATGAGGAAGATGTTTGTTTGATGTCTCTGGGAAGAAATAGGGTAGAAAATGAGGTGTCATGGCTGAAGCCACAGAAAGCTCTGGCATGTGAAAAACAAAACAAAACAAAAAACCCTAAGTACTATGCATTGTTTAGCTGGTAACTCAAAATACCCAGGAAGGCAGTCTTACTACATATTTTAGTTAGACAGCTGTCTCATCAGAGCTCTTGCTTTGGTTACTTTCTGTTCCTTGCAGCCAATCCCAGCCAGTATGGGAGTCTCTGTTAGCTACCCACAGAATAACTACAAAAAATAATAACAACCTCACTAACAGCTCAGAGCAACCAGGAGAGTGAAAGCCAATGACAGGTGTAAAACTGCTTTATTATGCAAATATTTATCTCTGGGAATCCCTGGGCAATACCCCTTTCCTCAACAGGCAGGACTTGACGTATGTGGCTCAAAACTTTCCATGCAAATTATCAGAATACTTTAGACATTCAGAAGCAGGCCAAGTAAATGTAACCGATACTGTAAAAGAAAAGCAAATGATTTACATACCCCAAATCAGGCGCCCCACACAATGTTAAATTGTTCTGGTTTTTTATTTGTTTGTTTTTAACTCTAAAAACAAGTTAATCCTATAAGGTACAAAATTAAAAGTTACTCCAGCGCCGGTAGAGTCAGTAAGCCAGTAAGCCGGTGTCCCCAGCCTCCCAAATCTTTCTCTCTACCTTTCTAGTTAGTGCCTTGATGGAGGGGTGCCTGGAGTGGGTGTTTATGTAATCTTTCACTCAAATGCTAACATATGACACACTGTTTATAGGTGTTTTTTTTTTTAAGCCAAGTCACATAATAGAGCTAGGAGTCCGTAATCCTAGCTCTCAGGAGGTTGAGGCAGGAGGACTGCCGCTAATTTGAGGCCAGTCTGTCCTCCGCTACAGTGTTAACTAACTGCTGCCAGCCTACTTCTTAAAAAAAGATTAAAGGCACATAATGTATCTTCAAGATTTCTCTGTCCGGATGTCTACAGAGCTATTTCACAGTCACTGCTCTTTTCAAGGGTGGTCCAGCCCTATCTTCCTCATTTCCACAAACGGAGCCCATGATGTTGTCGGGCACTGAAGTGATTTCACCCTCTTGCCCTGGCAGAGGTGCTATGATCCTTCTTCTAGGGACCTCAATTCACAGGCTCAGTTCCGAATTACGGTTTTCAAAGGGCAAATGAAACTCCTAAAAGTCCTTTCCAAACTTCAGGTCCACGGGGACCACAGCAGCACCCGCGCACTCCGCGGTCCGCACCCTGCTCGCCTGCAGTTGCAACCCGAGGACTGTGCAACCCTGGCCTGGACGCCCCGGGCACGTGCGATTCCACGTGAGCTGCCCGCCCGGGCGCGCAGAAGCCCAGGACGCATGCGCCTCCCGCCACTGAAAGTAGGTCAGGCTCCTCCTCTCACGTGACCCGCTCCCCTTAGCTACCCTCGGCGCCTCCCCGCCAAGGCGCAGCCGGGTGCGCTCGGCAGCCAACGTGATGGGGCCGGGCGCGGGCGGGCGCGGGCAGGGGCGGGCCGGCCGCGCGAGGATTTGTGGGTTCTCCTTCCTTCAGAGCGTTTGGTAGGGAGTCGGGCGGGCAGAAGCCGATGCCGGGGCGAGGTGGATAGAAGCAGGGCTGCGATTGAATGGGGGAGGAAACTGGCCTAGGAGCCCAGACTGAGGCCACTGTTCTCCGTCTTCAAGACACTCTGCAAGGAAAGAGGGAACCTGGGTCACCTTGAAGTGAAAATAATCTCAAGGATCCTTTGCAGTCTCAGTGTGTACCTGGGGCAACTCCAACATTCTGGCAAACAAACTTTGAAAGAAAATGCAAAGGAAGTTCATGGTTCCTGGAGTTTTGCAGGAATAGCTCGCGGTCCCCCATTTCGAACGTCTCACCCACCAACCCCAGAAAGCACTCATTTCAGTGCACAGTTCCCCTTTTCTATAGGAGGACACAGGGAAGGGGGGTGACAGACAGAAGGGGTTGTGAACAGGGCTGGGGTGGAGCGCAGGCGGGTGATCGCAACTCCTAGACAGCTGAAGCCAAGCTTGTATGTATAAGGAATAATTGATTCCTGAGCCCTCTCCATGATTTTGAACTTGTTCCATGATACCTCTGTCGCAATGAGTGCAATCCAGAGAGGAGATTGGCAAGCCAAATCAATGGGTTACCTACCATGCAGCAGGTTATAAATCTCTTGACAAGAGGTGTACCCAGGAGTTACATAAGCAGGGGAAGAGGGGCGTCCAAGTGCAGGGGTGGGTACCCTGAGTTTTGAAGGCTAAGTGGGAGTGAGCTGGCAGAGACGCTAGGCAGAGGGGGTGGGAAAGTGTTCCAAACAAAAGGAACTACTAATAGTTACATAATATTTCCCTGGGGAGTTTTTACGAGAATTGTCTTAGCCATGCTGAGATGTATATTATTTATGTGTATGTGATTCTAAGCTGGTCCCTGAGAGAATGTCGATGGCCATGATGTTTCTCTCCTTGCTTTTGGGTAACTCCTATGGAGTCAGACTGCTATGAAAAAAATGCAAATATCTTTTAACCCTTTCTTTTCAGTGCCGAGGATGGAGCCCAGGGCTGCACATACTAGGCAAGCAGTATACCACTAAGCCACCTCCTAATTTTTAATGTTTGATAAACACTGTCAAATATTTTCCTAAGTAGTACCAAGATAGCAAACATTGAGTATTACTGTTAAATATTAAAAATCAGCATTGAATTACTGTAAGATATTTAGCATTCAACTGGTAAATTGCCAGTTATTTCAAATCCACAAGAGCTAGTGAGATTAACACTTGATCTCTAAGAATGGTATAAATGCCAATGTATGCAGTACTGAGTTCTGTGAACCATCCATCATAAGTCTAACTGGAGTGAAGTGGGAATTGGAAAATGTCCAGTCAGGTCATTTAATCCATACAAGGAATCACGCCTGGGGGTTTGGAAAAGGGTGCACATGGAATGCAGCCCTTGCTGTGAATCAAGAGGAACAGAGATGAGAGATCTCCCCCCTCCCCCACAGCCAGAACAAATGACAAGGTACGTTAGTGTTCCATTGCTGTGACAATCAGCTGAAAAGGAGACATTTTTTCTTTTGGCTTGCCATCTCAGAAGTTTCAGTGCTTGGTCACTTGGCCCTGCTGGCATGTGGTGAGAGAGTAAGTACCTCCTGGTTAGGGGTGTCTGAGGGGAATACTGCTCACCTCACGCTGTTAGGGTTAGGACTTAAGTTTGGAAAGCAGACGTAAGAAGGACGTGTCCAAGGGTCCTTAAAGTACACACACCCAATGACATACCTGCTTTCCGGTACTTGCTACAAGTACCTCCAGCTGTCAACCAAGCCCTTCACACAGGACACTCTGAGGACAATCCAGAGTCCAGAGTCGTTTTAACCCCTACTTGAGGAAGCTACAGTTGGCCCAAAGGCGTCTAGGTAATTTGACCAAAGACATGACTGTTATGTACAGGAGGGAGGCTGGGGAAACATTTGGTAATTTCCCAAAGCAAGTGTGCTTCCCATGTTCATCTGCACTGGTATCTGTACAAAGAGAGAATGTGACATTCAACATTTGGAGCTGGTCATGGTGGCTTACACCTTTAATCTCAGCAGAGGAGGCAGAAGCAGGCAGATCTCTCTGAGTTCAAGGCCAGCCTGGTCTACATAGTGAGTGAGTTCCAGGATAGCCAGGGGTACATAGAGAGTCCTTTGGGACAGAGATAACAATGGCACTGAAGGAAGAGCTTTGGATGGTGTGATTTTGCCTGCATTACACCACATCATCAAGGAAAACTGGAGCAGCTTCAGGCTGTGGTCCACACGACGGCTGTTTTCCTAATATCTGTTCTGCCTCTTGTATATCCATCCATCATATACGTTCAGAAGGGATGGGGAAATCTCCCTCCCCTTCAGATTCAGGGACTGGCCTGGACTGAATTAGTGTATCAGGGTAGTGCTATTGCTCTTCGTTTTTGCTAATTTTTTTTCTTTTATTGCTTTTAATTTTTTATTGTGAAACCCTTGACATAAAATTCACCATTTATATATTTTTTAAAAATTTTACGGTGCATTATCATTGCTTAGTATTATAAGATAGCTCTCTAGAGATTATTGATCTCACTTGACTAAAACTTCATGTTCATTCATTTGCAACGCCTCCTGTTCCTCTTTTAACCCCAAGCAACCTGCATCCCATGTGAGATTCTACAGTTTCAGATACTTCATGGATGTGTAGCCATGTGATATTTGTCTTGCTGTGTGTAGCTTATTTGTCTACCTTGCCTCATATGGAAAATTTTCCTTCTTGTTCAAGGTCACAGAGTTATTCCACTGGATGTTCATACCACATTTTTCTTATCCTTTTATCTGTCAGTGGACCATTGAGTGGTTTCCATAATTCCCATCTCTCCTCACGTACCACCACTCTTCATATGAGGGTTGGGAATGAATGCAGCCAGCAGCTCTTAGCAAAGGCTGGCACACACTAAGTGCTCCGTGACTTTCACTTGCTGCTACGCTGCTGTCACTTCATGAACAATGGCTGCTCAGTCAGAGGCGCTCCAGGACCTCCTCTGGTGCCATTCTTTCTCCTGGAGTGAGGGTGAAGAAGCATGGATGGTTTTGTGTGTGTGTGTGTGTGTTTTTTTAATGTCATCTTCCCACTTTAGGGGAAGGATAACCTAGCCACCGACCTGATAAACAGAGGGATGGAGAAAGCCAACCCTTGATCAGACTACACTTACGGACATTTCTTTTGGTTGAGCCAAACACATGCTGTCTATTGTTCCCATCTGTAGAATTTGTTTTGTCTTAATTGCCTACAAAAATCACCCTGATGCCATGTACTGGGCTACATGTAACCAAAGCACTAAATAATGATACTGGGTTTTTTCTTTCTGAGCATGAACACGATAGAGTGAATGAAATCTCATTTCCATGCAGATGAATGCACTGCCCAGTACACCCATTTCTTGGAGACTGGTAGAACAAAGTGCCAGGAAGTCACTGAAACTCACCAGATTTACTAGGCCCCCCTTCCTCAACCATAGAAGAGCAGTGAGGACTGCTGAGAGACACTTTCAGACCAGCCAAGCTGTCTGAGAGAGCTACCTAGAAGTAGTAGAGATCAGCCAAGTTGACTGGGAAAGGCTCAGACCAATTGAGCTACCTGGAAAGACACTCTCCAACCTGTTGAGCTGACTGAAGGTTGTCCAGTGTGCTCCAGTTTCCAGCTTTCATGAGCTGTCACCCATGCTGAGGTGGGCTTTGGTGAGGCAGCCATCTTTGAATCATTTCTGTAAGTAACCCCTCACTCATACCTCTGTAGTAATCCTACTAAGACTCGCTGGCTCACCAAGATGGACTTTTATAGTATCCTTACATTGGTCTGTCATTAGTTCCCTTTCTGGGGTGGATAGACATTTGTTCATGTCTCCCTGGGAATAGTGTCACACCATGTGGTAAAGCCTTGAACATCTACATTTAATGACACAGTTTAGCCTATAACATCCAGCAAGATATTAAGAATATAAGATGTGTTGTTTGGTGTCAGACATATGCCTGCATCTTAACTGTCTCCTCTAAATTTTGTTTAGTGTTTGGAGACTAGATCCAGAATGAAAAGCAAACAAACAAACAAAGAGCATGTGAAGTTTTGGCCAGCCTAGCACCACTAAATGTTCCCCAAGCGAGCAATTCATGTTGGTGTCAAATGGGAGCAAATAGAAAAGGCGTTCTGGATGTCTTACTCTCTGTTTGTTGCTGTGATGCTACAGGGTTTGTCTCAGGATGATTTCTTTTCCCCCTTCTCCCTTAACATTTCTTGGCCAGACTGCTGGTGTTGTATTGAGCAGTGGGACCTCAGTTCTGGGCATGGTTAAACAACTGCCTGTGTGTGCTTTCCCAGTCCAGTAAGGCAGCATTCCCCAAAGGAATAAGAGCTTGGTTTGCATTTTGAGATTAGTCATTGAACTGGGTGCATTGTACTATAAGGACAAACTGTGGGACCCAGAAATCACTTTCCACTTCAGTCTCAATTTCTCTCAAAGTGAAACGAAGCTGTTGGAATCCATGGTTTCTAGTATTGACCTGTTCATCAAATTAGTGAATGAAAAGAGGGTATTAATAAATGCCTCAGGCATTATTCCCTAAAACTTTTCCCAGCATGCAAGTGGCCATGAAGCCTCGCCTATGTCCCATATCCGTGACAGACTGTGAATGTTTGTTCCTGAGAATGAGATGGTCCAGATCATTCATCTTTGTGCATCTTATAATCTTTATTTCATTGTATAATTCTCTATTTTTCTGGAATGAAGGAAGGAAAACCAATTACTTGTAATAGGAGACAGACAGCCAAGGAAAGTAATTTATTATTGCTAACCAGTGTACTGTGGATACATCCCAGTAAAGGAAAGCTCAATCTCACAGCATCTTAACCAAAGATGAACATCAAAATCACTTAGGAGATTTGCTAGATGCATTTCCTGTGGCTCCACTCCTAAAAAATTATGACTCAGTATGGTTGATGTATTATGCACCCCAATAAACTTATCTGGGGGTCAGAGAACTCTACTTTTAAAAGACAACTACTAGTTTTAAATACTTTACATTGGATTGGATTCTTATATATTGTATATAAATTTTATATACATATATATATATATATATATATATATATATATATATATATAGAGAGAGAGAGAGAGAGAGAGAGAGAGAGATTGATATTGTTAGAAAATGCTGTATGTATATTTCTAATCTCGTTCAGGATATTGTACCTATATAGTTCATTTAACAATGTAATGCAATTTGCTAATCCTTGAATGTTATTATTACCAACTATTAGGATATAAATAAATGAAAGTTAGTAGTTAGACATTGCAATCAAACTTATAGTCAAATTAGGTATGCTTTCAAGGTCAAGCAGAGATATATTTTAGATAGACAAGTCATCTTCAAATCCTTCAGAGATCTACAAAAATGGCATTTAAAATGTTTTAGTAATAGATTATTTTATTTTTTTTATGACTATGAGACATGTCTGCTCCTGGCAACATCAATTTACTTCAGAGAAGATAGTGGGTTGGGGATTTAGCTCAGTGGTAGAGCGCTTGCCTAGCAAGCACAAGGCCCTGGGTTAGATCCTCAGCTCCAAAAAGAAGAAGAAGAAGGAGAAGGAGAAGGAGAAGAAGAAGAAGAAGAAGAAGAAGAAGAAGAAGAAGAAGAAGAAGAAGAAGGAGAAGAAAATGCATATGGAGTTAACTTTCATTGTGGCAAAAGTTAGCTATTGGGCAACCAAGTACCCTTGAAATAACTGCTGACAGTACACAAAACAAAGGACTACTGATCCTTGCCAAGACAAGTGTGGTTGTATCTTTGGCAACAGGATCCTCTGAGGCCAGAACAATATGGCACCATCACTGAAGTGGCCTTTGCAATCTGGAAAAGGTACAGTGCCCCTTTCTTCTAAGGTAGCTGAACAGGCAGTGGATCAATGGCTTCTGGTATGCAGTGGGACAGTAGCTACAACAGTTGCTCTTGAAGGAGTAACTAGGCTGATGGAGTCTAACCTCTCAGTGGCAGACTGGCATTTAATAAAAGAGATGAAGCCTCCCACAAGCCAAGAAGAACAGGCAGCCGAATTCCAAAAACACCAGCAATTTCCAGAATTTAAAATCCTGAATCATGGTGGGATACTGGCAGAATTCAAGTTTATCTGATACATGGAATACTCACACTGAATGTGAGGTTGCATACGTCCTACTTCACAGATGAGTCTGTTAGGTATGCTAAGCCTGTAGGCTGAAGATGATGGCCCAACATTGCAGAGAAACCTCAGGTGACTGTCCAGGCAGCTGGCTGTTTCTGTCAATTCACATTTTTTTTGGAAGCTGCTTGTTTGCACTTCCTGTTTTTGTTGTTGTTGTTGTTGCTGCTGCTGTTTTTTGGTTTTTCGAGACAAGGTTTCTCGGTGTAGCTTTGCACCTTTCCTGGAACTCACTCTGTAGCCCAGGATGGCCTTGAACTCACAGAGATCTGCCTGCCTCTGCCTCCTGAGTGCTGGGATTAAAGGCTTGCATCACCACCGCCCAGCTGCACTTTCTGTTTTACTAGGTAATATTATTTCCTTCTCTGGTCTCTGAGGGAGTTGAAGATTAGATAGTTGTAGTTACAGTTTTTCTTGTTAAGAAACTCAGAAAAGAAACTCACTAAGAGGTATAAAGTGTATAGATTTCGAAGACATCATAAGATAGTTTTCTGTTGGTAATACAAGATAGGATAGAAAGTGAATTAGGTACATTTTGGACTCACCAAAATAGAATAGATAATGGAATATTTTCTCTGAATTTGTCAAGTGTAAGTGGACTAGACATTGTTGATGTATTTATTGCTTGTATATATTGTATATAGTTATTTACTTATTGTATATAGTTTTTCTTATATTAGTTATAACTTTTTTATTTTTTATTTTCATTAGACAAAAAAGGGGAAATATGGTGATACTTTATTTGTGCTGAAATGTGGTGATATTTTATTTGTGCTTTAATAAAGTTTGCCTGGAGATCAGAGGAAACAGCAAGTCATTTTAAGGAAACAAAGAAGTCAGGCAGTGGTAGCACATGCCCTTAATCCCATCACTTAGCAGACAGGATCTGTGTGTTCAAGGCCACACTAGGGAACAAAGCCAAGCGTGGTGACACACTCTTTTAATCCCAGTACCAACCATAGAGACCTGGAGGTTTGTACAGACAGACAGAAAGTGACAGAGCTGTGCAGGAAGAGGAAGTAAGGTAGCTGGACTAGGATAGCCAATGAGAGGGCAGAACAAGGCCATAAAGATGCAGGTAGACAGGAAGTAACTCGCATTTGGAAGCTGCAGAGTTGGTGAGGTAAGGTTGGCTGGTGGCTTTCCCTATTTCTCTGATCCTTCAGCATTCACCTCTGGGTTTGTTTTTATTAATAAGACCTTTTAAGATTTATGCTTGTCGGGTACGAATTTTCAAAAAACCTATTTGCCTGTGGCCCTGCAGTTCCCAGCTCAGGCCCAAGCTGCACTCGGCTGGTTGTGGTGGTTCATGCCAGTAGGATTTGCTGAAGGAGACAGAGGCAGGAGGATCCCAAGTTTCAGGTCAGCCTGGAAGACTTGCTAAGGAGAAGCTGCAGCTGGGCCAAGCCACAAACAGTGGCAGTGGGACCATGGAGGCAGTGGCTGCTGTTCCTAGTTACAGGCTGCTTCTCATCGTGTTGGTGTCTGAGGTGATGCTGCTTGTTCAAAGAACAATTGCCAGGCCCATCATTATAAGAAAGCATCAGCAAAGGACGGTTTGGAGAAGTTTGGCAAGGCAAGTGGTGGGGAGGAGAATTTACTGTGAATATATTCTCTTCTAGGGAAGAATGTTCATGGTTCCAAGAGACAGACATTTATCAGCTTGTGATTGCTCCAAACCACAGAGAAGGCACACACACACACACACACACACACACACACACACACACACACACACACACAGAAATCTTCAGGGAACCATGACCATACCTAACAGCAACTTTGAAATCTTCAAAAGGATGATGGAATCCCACAGTGATAATTTCACACGGACTATGATAAAGCCATTAAGCTGATTAACACCACTGAAACATCTGCTTTGGACTACAAATTGCTCAGGACAGTTTCAAGATAGGTAGCTGAGATGATCCAGCCTCACAGATTACTCGAACAAAGACTTGAGACAAGCCTTGCACTTTTGCATTATGCAGAGACTGGATAACAAATGATACAGCTACCTCTCCTGGAACTTGACAGTTAACCCCAAAATTTTCTTTTCAGGATCCCCTAAAGATGCCTTCACCCCACCCCACCCCAGACAGCAATAAGTAATTTTAAGAAAATGACACCCATGTTCCCAAGAGGTGGGGGTGGGTAGGTTTTGGTTGTTTGAGTTGTGGATATTGTCATTGTTTATGATGGTGGGTTACAGGTTGTTAATTGTTAATGATCAGAAAAAAAAAGCTAAACAAAGGAGATTAGATTTAGGGTTCTTGTTTAAAAAGAAAAAGAAAAAAGGATATAGATAAGAGGTAGAATATTGAATCTACTCTGGAAAAAAGATAGAAATAATAGAATGAAAGGGTAGATTATTGAACCTGCTCTGAAAAGAAAAAAGGGAAGATATAGAAATAATAAGATAAACGGTAGATTTTTTTTTAAAAAAGGGAAGATATAGAAATGATAAGATGAAAGGTAGACTTTTGAATCTACTCAGAAAAGAAAAAAGAGAGAATATGGATATGATAAGCTAAAAGGTTATTGACTATACTTTTAAAAAGGAACTAGTTTTAAATAGGATAAGTAATGAAATTTTTTGTCTGAATTTGTTAAATGTTAATGGACTGGACATTGTTAATGTATACAATAGAGTTTTTTGTCTGAATCTGTCAAATATTAGTGGACTAGACATTGTTAATGTAATTCTTGACTGTATATATTTATTGTATATACTTTTTCTTATTAGTTATAATTTCCTTATTTTAAACACAAAAAAGTAGAAATGTGATTGATATATTATGTACCCCAATAAACTTTTATGGGGGTCAGAGAACAGAACAGCCACTATATTAAACATAGAGGTTAGGCAGTGGTAGCTCATGCCTTTAATTCTAGCATTCAGGAGGCAGAGATCCATGTGGATCTCTGTGAGTTCAAGGCCACACTGGAAACAGCCAGGCATGGTGACAGACGTCTTTAATCCCAGGAAGTGATGGCAGGAAGCAGAAAGGCATATAAGGCATGAGGACCAGGAACTTTAGCTTTTTAAGCTTTTAGGCTTTCAGCATCAGTTCAGCTGAGATCCATTCGGATGAGGACTCAGAGGCTTCCAGTTTGAGGAAACAGGATCACCTGAGAAGTTGGTGAGGTATGTTTGGATGTGGCTTGTTCTGTTTCTCTGATCTTTCATCATTCACCCCAATACCTGGCTCTGAGTTTGTTTTTATTAATAAGACCTTTTAAGATTCGTGCTACACAGCCTTGGTGCAGTGGGAAGGAGTGTGCTGGGCTCTGCTGACTCCCCATAGGAGACATCGATTTGGGGGATGTGGGAATTTGGGGTAGCTTGGGAAAGAGGGCTGGGGGTGGGTGGGAAGAGGGAGGAGGGGGGTCTGTGGATAGCATGTGGAGTGAGTAGAAAATTTCTTAATAAAGAAAAATGAGAAAATAATAATTAAAAAAAAAGATTCATGCTACAACACAGTAAATCTGGGGAAAGGGCTGCATTTGTGGTTAGGTCTACAATGCTGCCTACCGCCAGTTCAGAGCTGACCGTTTGTGTCTAAACCATCATTTCCTCATTTTCATTAGATCATGTCAATGTTCTTTCACTCAGTGATTCTAAAACATCATGTCTTACCCAGTACAGTTCACATCAATGGAAATACACAGCTGTAATCAAGAGGGACAAACAGCTGGGGGCTGGGGCTGTCGCTCAGCAATGGAGCACTTACTTTGTGTGTGTGAGGCCCTAGGTTCAAACCCCGGTACTACCAACAACAGAAGGACAACACATCTTTTGTCCAAAGGCACACAGTAGGAGCTTTAGTTGGTTGTAAGACATAACATGACACAATTCAGCAAATGTTATTCTGTCATTGCAAATACAGACAGCATCTCTGAAATTATGTGTGATGTTCTGCTCCAGAACTTACACATTCTAAGCAACAGCAAAGGTTTGTCCCTCACAATAGATGGGGAGCAATATTTGAAATCAGTGCTTTGTTAAGTCACTAAAGAACATTCTGGAATTACAGCACTGAAATAACAAGAAGCTTGATCCCATCAACCTCCTGGAGAGTTTACTTAAGGAAATCGTATTTGTTTGCTGAACTGTAAATCAAACAGGTTCTGGCTTTCCATTCCTTCACACTCACATTTCTGTTGCTATATTAAGAAATCCAAAAAACTAACATTGAAGGAGAGAAAAGGAGAAAACACCCTTTAAAATGCTGAGGAACAATTACTTGTTTTCTCCAAAGACCCAACTACTGGAGCAGCAGAGTAAGCAGCAGTTTTGGTGTCAAATGCAATGGCGTTGACCTCCAGTTCTCTCTGGACATGTCTAGTCCACACCCATCATTCCTTTTTTGTTTTGATGTCTGAGCATCATTGAGCTTACCTGCAGATTGGCCATCACCAGACTCCATGACAAGGCTGCTATGAGGTTCATAGGAAGGACGTTGTAGATAAAATGCCCAACACATACTAGGCATTCTCCAATGATTAAAAGCATCATCATTATGTTCTTACAAAAATTAGGTAGGTGCAATGCAAAGAAGCCCTATTTACTTTTCTTCATAGGTTCATCTCAATGAGATGAATTTAGAAGGAATCAGACTAAATCTGGAAAATTCTTAATTGACTTTTTGTAAATAGAGCACCAACTCTGATATGTAGGCTTCTCTGTAAACTGAGTACAAAATGTTAGCATGTGTATGACATTTGCACAGGAGTCAAACTAAAGACTTTAAAATGTCTTTAGATTGCACAGTAGCCATAAATTCGGTTTCATTTGCCATCTGTTGAAGACTCAGGTTTGGGGAGTGTGGTGGTGCATGCCTGAGATCCTAGCACAGGGAAGGCAGAGACTGGAGAAGCCAGAGTTTGAGGAGAGTTTAGGCTACATAGAGAAACCAGAACGACAACAAACGTAGTGGAGATGAGCCACTGGTTGGATTTGGCTCAGTCCTCTTCCTTATGGGAGAAAGGCCTCCCAATAAGAAACACACTTAAAAGACCGCAGGTTCTTGCAGAACCTAATAATAAATTTAAGGCGCGTGGCTCTGAAGGGTGCTTAGTTGTTGTAAGGGAAGGGGAGAAGAAAATTCAGACCTTTAAAGAATTAACACACTCTGGTCTTGGATTTGCTTGGGAATGAGTTTGTGTATTGTTCTTAATGTGTCCAGACAAGAGGGAGCCAAACAGAATAACTGTGATCATAACATCAGACAGTTGGAATAGAGGGGGGACATTTGAAGTGTTTTATGAGTGGGCCTTTGCACCAAATACCATAGTAAAATGTACAAAACATGGCTAATTGGTTGAAATCATGGAGCTACATAAAGTTTAAATTGAAAATAAATCTTTTTAAAGTATTAACACATTTTAAAGAGCTACTACATCTTATATTTAAGCAAGAGCTTTATAAATGATCAACTGTGGACACTTGGTACTTGACTCTTAAGATGGCTTTCCAAGCGGTCTTTTTTGCGGGGGAAGAGGGCCTTTTATACCATTGGATCACTTTATAGCCAACATTTATCATGTCTATAAGGTTGTTTTCATTCAAAAAGAATATCTAATAATTACTGGAGACCCACATGGCAGCCTGGATATGAGTGGGAGAGACAACATGTACAATGTCTCACTTTTCACCTTTTAATCTTTCTCATGTTTAGAATATGGATCTATGGACTGGAGAAATGTATCACAGGGGAAATACATGCTGTGTAAGCATGAGGACCGGAGTTCAGACCCCCAGCATCTATATAAATCTGTGTGGGTGTGGCAACCTGCCTGTAATCCCCAGGGCAAGTTGCCAAGTCAGTGAGCTCTAGTGCCAAATAAGAAACGCTGCCTCAACATATAAGGTGAAGAGTGATCCAAGAAGACATCAGTGTCGACCGCTGGCCTCCACACATGCACACACATGCACTCACATGCAAATTCATAAACACACACACTCATCCATGTGCAAGTACAAAGCACACATGGATGCACATGGCACACACATACAAATTTTAAGAAGAATGTGGATCCAAGGGTTATGGTGCTGAGCCATATCCAACCAAGCTGAAGAAGGCCATCCACGAGGGAATGAGTAGCAACAGAGAGGAAGCCTGCGTCTACCACCAAGAAACCCTAGAGCAGCTGTGGGATGCTAGGGTATGATTTTTCCCAGGAAGACATGAATAATTCTCTCTTCATCCCAGATGGGCTGCTGATAGCAGACCAAAGGCTAACTTTGCCCAAATCCAGCTTAGTGAACCAATGCATTTACTGAAGTTACTTTCAGGAAATCGGGGTCACTCAGAAGAGAATGGGTGATTCCAGGAGCTTCATCCGTGGAACATCCACCCCAGTAGGGGTGATAACCCACAAAAGCTGCATCACTCAGGTGCCTGGCACAGTTTTCAGGCAATTCTGCCCAAGAGTTTTCCCTCCTCTAGCAACTGCTCTCTGCTTTTATATGTCCTTGGGGGGGTTGGGGGCCTCATAATTATTGTAAGTTTCTTGTGAGTGTCACAAGCCTTCTGAACCTCTCTCCTCCTACTGGGGGGGGGGGGATGTTTCAACACAATAGTAACAGTGCTGCAACAAATGATTGCATCCAGACTATCATGAAAGAAACTGTTCACATTACTATGAATTGGACATTTGCATCACTGTAACAAAATACCCTAAGGAAACTATTTCCAATGCTCATGGTCTGGTTATGATGTTAGAGGTTTCAGCCGGTGATCCTTGGCCTTATCAGTGTGAAGCTGAAGGAAGGCTTGACACCATGGTCAGGAATATATGGTGCGGCAAAGCTGCTCCCCTGATAGCAAGGAAGGGGGAGAGCAGAGCAGGGGACAAGATACCTCTTTCATGGTGTGCCTCCATCGACCTACTTCACATGACTCCATCTTCTATACAACTTAACCATGATGAAATCTTCACTGGTCCATGTAATTATAACTCTGTTAGAGGAGTCATCCACGCCTGAGATGAGATCCAGTGTCTGTTTCCTTTCCTGTTGCTATGATAACAGACTCTGAACAAAAAGATGCTTAAAGGAAAAAGAGTTTATTTTAATTAACAGTTCAAGATACAGTCCATCATGGTAGGAAAATCGAGATAGCAGGAGCTTGAAAGAGCTGGTCACATCAAATCCACACTCAGAAAGCAGCGAGATGAATCCTCTGCCCAGAGAACAGCCTTGCCCACAGTTAAGTTGGCTCTTCCCACATCACCTCAGTAATCAAGAAAAAACAAAAACAAAAAACAAGGCTTTGGTCAAGCCAAAGACACTGACAACACAGCCATCCTGAGCCAAGGGTTTCCCCAAAGCCCCACTTCTGAACATTGTTGCATTGAAGCTGCAGCCTTTAGCACAAGAGTCCTGGAAAGACATTTTGTAGCCAGTGCACAGCACAGTGAGAGCAGCCAAATTTATATTCTATTATTGCTTTGCATTGTGTAACCTCCCTTCTAAGAATGACAGCATTTACGTTACATTTTATGACCACCATTAGTTAAAATGTTCAGATTTTATTTTAGGTTTAATACATTTTGGTGCTCACTGGTAACACTGATAGACACTTCAGCATCACATACTCCAACCATGCACAGAGGCCCTGAGAATAAAAAAGTGAGGAACATCCCAAATTCCTATATGTGATTGGATGATAAGTTCACTGACTCTAGGCTCACATTTATTTTCCTTAAATCTCCAGAGACAGCCACTGGTCTTTTGTACTCATCCACTAGATCTTTAGAAGAACAGTGTCACAAATATATGTGACAATATTAGTCAACATTTAACCATCTTTAAAGAATATCATAACCCTGCAATGTGTAGAACCCTGATGATCCCATTTTCTTACTCTGTTATTTAATTTTTATTTTTATTCTGTTATCATCTTTAGAAACATTAACTGTCTTTTTTGTTTGTTTGCTTGCTTGTTTGTTTATGTAGCCCAAGAACTCCTTGTATAGCAGAAACTAGACTTGTGCTCTTACTCTTCCTGCTTCCACCTTTAAAATGCTAGGATTACAGGCATGCACCATCATGCCTCATAGCTCAACTATCTCAACACATTCATCCATCCAACAAATATTAAATAAAGTCGGTTTCTGCTCTCTGTATCCCCAGGTATCAAACACTGCTCAACAGGCCAAGACTAGAATAACAAACAGGATAGGACGTTTCCACTCCATGGAGCATGCCTTTTAGTGAAAGAGGCAGAAAAGAATTAAGCAAACAGAAACTAAACAGGATCACGTTAGACAGAGATCCGTTCCAGGAAGAGAATCCAGGGCGATGTGATGGTGTGACGCCCACAGAGCAGTGGATCACAAGGATGTCCCACAGTGTCAGTGGAACCACAAAAGACTGGAAGAAGCTATTCGCCCAGATGGTCTTTCTTTGTCACACTCTGGGGCCGGCCCCCTCAAAGTCCTGCTGAGGAATTTTGAAAACGCGATTTCAAAATGCATCTTAAATCGGATCACTTCTCACCATGGTAGCTGTCATACGTGCAACCAAGCTGTTGTTATCTCACTTCCTCTTGCTTTCACGATTGAGCCAACCCTCTGGAGTACCCTTCCCACCCTGTATCCACAGGGACTTCGGAAAGACAAGTCAATTATGTCACTGACTTGCACATAGCCTAGCAATGGCTTTCTATGTCAGAGAGTTATTTTCCCATATTTCTTTTTCCTTCAGGAATGGAATCATCCAGTTTGGGCTGGACACACTTCTCATCTGTCTTTATAGCCAGTTTTGGCCATGCCACTAAAGTCTGGCCAATGAATGGGTCTTGAGCAGAAGTGATGTGAACAGTTTCGAGGTTGTGCTCGCAAGAAGAAAAGGACTGTCCCCTTCTTCTCCCTCTGTTGTTGGCTGCAATGAGGACCCACAAGAGAAGGTACTGCTGTCTGCCATGCAGAAAGTGGCAATTCCTGAGGATGATGAACTGAAGAGAAATATGGTTCCCAGCACTGTGGAGGTGTCGAGCCGTTTATGATAGCACAGGAGAGAAAATATTTCTATGATTTTTCAAATCACTGCCATTAGGAATGCGAGTGGTGATTATGTGTGGCATTTTGGGGTTGTGTCCTTAAAAGACCACCTTGCCCTTCTCTGCCTCTGCTGTAACAGAGATAGCAGCCATGTTGGACTCAGAAATGGAAGCAGAACTTTGAGGATCTTAGAGACATCATAGCATCCTGGGCTGCATGTCTCTGGATAGTTATGTGAGCACATTGGAACTTGGGGACATCCAGAATCTTAGATCCTATGTAACTGACATATTTCTTGTTATACTTCAGTGAAACCTGAGGTCCTTAATTAGGAGAAGATTGTGTGTCTCTCACAGGAAGACAATACAGAGCCTGGAACAAGATTAAAAATAGATTAGTCTCCTTCTCCTCCTCCTGTTCACCCAGCACATGATTTTAATGCCTGGGACTCTGAGATTAGTGTAGCTGAGTTTTAATGGGGCCTAAATAATATCTACCATTGGAAAAAAAAAACTGCTCAATAAAAGGATATCCTCACTAGACACGTGTGTCAGGAGGTATCGGGTTATAATCTGGCTTTTAAAAGATTCTACTTCTCTGGGAAAGTGGGAATTATTGACTATATGCATTACAATGGTCATAGAGACATTCTGTCCAATCTGCAGCTAATGTCTCCTCTCTTCTCGAAGTGCCTACAGGAATGAGTGCACTAGACACTCAGTGGCAGAAGCTTGATGTGTTAGCAAAGCACAGTGCTGGCGCTTTGTTTAGATAGTCAAAGCCTGTAAATGTCAAGCCCACTGCTAGCACGTCAATTAAACTGTGCGATGATCAGCGTCCCGCTTAGGATATTCGTGGGATCCTGAGGAGAGGTTTTACCTTACCTACTTCCCATTAACTGTTCAAGCTGCAGGTGAGAAAGGAAACCAATGGGCTTTCTGCTAAGTCCCAAAAGTGAGGTAGGAGTGTTGCATGCACTATTTCTTTACTCTCTCACAAGATTCCCAGAAGAGCTGTTATGATCCTGGTTTTATTGGTGGGAAAACTGACGTTGGAAAGCATTGACTATTTGATTAAGAATGGGGAACAAGATGATTGCAGGGCTGGCTTTGCTTCCCTGCCTGGCTCTAGCCCATGCCCATGCTCTTTCCTCCATCCCAGCTCCAGCTCTGTCCCTCTCTGCAGAATTGGAACCTCTGACAATGGCAGACGAAGGTAACAGCTGTGCATAGGAGTCTGGAGATGAGCGTTTCTGTTACCTCTGCTCATCACTTTGAGCCCTTTGGGCTTCAGTGATCTGAATACACGGGGTACTAGAGTTGAGGAAGATGGTCTACATTGAGCTACTTACTGTAGGGAGAAGGGATGTGGATCCTGTGTCTGGTACAGGAGTGACAGAAAGAGTCCCACGTTAAGCACTCCAGGCCAACTTATTCCTTCCATTAGCATGCCCCACTTCCTTCCTTAAGTCCACACATACCTCCAGGCACAGCTTTCCTGTGTTGTTCAAGAAAACCAAGAGTCAAGCGCTTCAATCACTAGATATGGATTGAGCAGTTCCTAGATAGCAAGCATTATGCCTGGGCCACACTGAAGGACAAAATTCATCTGGACACAGGTCAGACAAAACAATCAAGTAGTTTTTAAGTATGAAAAAATGAGCTGGGCAGTGGTGGTGCATGCCTTTAATCCCAGTACTCAGGAGGCAGAGGCAGGTGGATCTTTTAAGTTCGAAGCCAGCCTGGTCTACAGAGTGAGTTCCAGGACAGGCACCAAAACTACACAAAGAAACCCTGACTTGAAAAAAAAAAAAAGAAAAAAAATGAGTAAATACAGATATAAGATGAAGAGAAAGGGAGGGAGAGAGAAGAGAGGAAAGGTATGTGGTTCACTGGGTAAAGTGTTTGCTGGGTAAGCGTGAGGCAAGCTGAGTTCTATCCTCAGAATTTTCATTGGAAAGGAGATGGGATAGTGCCTGCATGTCATCCCAGCACGTCGGGGGGGGGGGGGGGAGAAAGGAGGCAGGCAGATTTCTTGATCTTGCTGTCCAGCCAGCCTAACGAAATAGCAGGTTGATGAGAGTCCATCTCAAAGAATGAAGTGGACAACTCCCGAGAAACAGCATCCAAGGTTGACTTCTGGTCTCTACATACCCACACATATATGTATATACCTTCATGCAACTACATGAACACATACACACACACACACTCACACTCCCCCAAGTCATGAATCTTATGAATCCTCTCTCAGAGTCTACTCCATTCACTTGCATGTCCTAAAACTGCCAGCTTGGTGCTTCTGAGAGCTAATGTTCACATTTTCAGTTTTGGAGCTGATAATTACACACAATCCTGTTAAAAAATAACTTCATATAGAGTTGCATTTAAATAAAGGATGCTAAATGCAGAGGTAAGAAATATATGGAAAATGAAAATTAATATACAGTAACAGAAAGTAGATCTGTGTGGCCCGGGCTGGGGCAGGAGGAGAGAGGGAGGGACCAGAAAGGGCCATTAAAATCTTTGGGGGAGGGGTTGGGCATTTTTGTATTTTGATTATAATGATGGTTTCATGGGTGTATACAGATGTCAAAACTAATCAAGTTGCGTGTACGGTTTGTTATATGCCAATTAAACTTCAATAAAACTGTCAAGAAAGAATAAAGTGCCCCAACTTTGTTATTTGTGTTTGTTAAACAGCGGAGTAAGTGTGTTTTAAACTCGGGGGTAGGTGAGAAAGGTGGTAATCAAAGGTGTGGTGGGCAATGAAAGCCAGCTTCGTCCTGTCATCTCAGGTGACATGAGCTATTGAAGCATTCGCCTCAGACTGAAAGGGAGTTGCTGGGAAGATCTTTTACCATCTGGACGTGGGTGAAAGCACTTCAAATGCACTGCCTCTGGGTTAGTGTAGAAAGGTCCACTGTGCTTTGTACTGGTGAGGTTGTTTTCCTTGTGAAACTGTCTCGAGGAAAGGCCTCCTACTTCAGTGAGACAGCCTCCTTTTCCCGACTCCACGTCGAGTGTGTCACGTTAGTAATTGAAGTCAGCCATGGTAAGAGCGTTGACACTATGGGAACCAGCCAATACTGAGAAATCACGGTTCACTTGCCCAAAGAGCCAGCTGTTGAAAAGACATGGACGCAGCAAGAGTGTGGTGGCTTCTAAATTCCTGCAGACTGTTTATAGTTCAGGGCTGGGGAGATGGCTCAGCAGGTAAAGGGCTTGCTGCGAAAGCCTAAGGACATGAGTTCAAACCCCCAGCTCCCAGGTGAAAACCTAAGCATGGTGGAAGAGAGCAATTGACATCCCCCAACATCAATGTCTGGTCTCCACCCACAAGTGCTACTTGTGGGTGCGCACACACACACACACACACACACACACACACACACACACACAATGGCAGGGCATGCTGTTTACAGCACATACTCTTGGGCTTTCATTTCTCTGGCTCCATCCCCATCATGTGAGGTTCATCCCTGGTGTTAACATGGCATGAAGTCACTAGGAGGCCAATGGTTCCCTGCAGGGAGGCAAGGGCAGGAGAGAGGAACAGCATGAAGAGGTAGTTTGGGCTAGAGTTTTGCTACCAAGAGCAGGTCTGAGTACACAGCTAGCTGAGGAAAGGGAGCTTTGGGCTAGGATGCCTGACTTGAAGGTCATCTGGGGGTCATCCAAGGACCCAGACTTGTCTTCAAAGAGGAAGTGGAAGATTTACAGAAAGTAAATTGCATCTTGTCCCAAGAGAGACACCAAGGAAAGGATTTGTAGCTGATAGCTGGAGGATTAGGGGCACAGGAAATGAACACCGGACAACAGAGAAGGGGCTCTGTGGACCAGGCAGATAGCAGACCTGAGACTGAGTTTCCACACTCTTGCAGAAAGAGCAGAGGTGCAGTTCCTAGGTTAAAACCTATCTTATCTCATTGGTAAATGTATACTGATAAGACATTGGGAGTGATTTTGTGTGTGTGTGTGTGTGTGTGTGTGTGTGTGTGTGTGTGTGTGTGTGTATTATAGAGTGGGAAGGGGAATCTTTCTTCACCTTTCAATACACAAAATCCTGAACGAATGAAGAGGACTTTGCCCGCATGCCTTTGTGTTTGCGTATTCAATTACAGACATGGTATTTCTATTTCAAGTCACAGGCCTGATGCCTTTGACTGGGAGACAATATCTCTCCCCAAAGCTCTGCTGAAGCTGGGAAGGCAAGTACCAACTGCTAGGGATCCAGAAGAACGAAGGCAAGATTTCCCCTCACACTGAGCCAGTCCTTGCTGGCATGTTCAGTTTAGACTTCCAAAACTGTAAGAGAACTCTTTCTGTGGTTTTCAGACATTGAATTTGTGGTGTTGTGCTAGGCAGCTTTAGGAAAAAAGGACACGTCTCTAAGAGGCAGACAAGGCTAGAGAGATGGCTCAGAGATTAAGACAATGGATTCTTTTTTTTTTTGGTCTTTTCAAGACACGGTTTCTCTGTGTAGTTTTGGCGCCTTTCCTGGAACTCACTTTGGAGACCAGGCTGGCCTCAAACTCACAGAGATCCGCCTGGCTCTGCCTCCTGAGTGCTGGGATTAAAGCCGTGCGCCACCACTGCCCAGCCAACAATGTGTTCTTATAAAGTAGTGGTTCTCAATCTTCCCAATGCTGCGACCCTTTATACAGTTCCTCATGTTGTGGTGACCCCCCCAACCATAAAATTATTTTCATTGATACCTCATAACTGCAATTTTGCTAGTGTTATGTATAGTAATGTAAATATCTGATATGCAGGCTATCTGATATGCAACCCCCAAAGGGGTCGGTACCCACAGTTTGAGAATTGCTGCTGTAGAGGATTCACGTTGGATTCTCAGCACCCACTTGGCAGCTCACAACCAGTTCTAGGAATCTGACGCCCTCTTCTGACCAGGCATGGGCATGGTGCACAGGCATACAGGCATGTGAAACACTCATTCACACAAATCTTGACTAACTATATATTTTTAAAAAGCACATACACATCCTAATTCAGACAGAACAGACTCTTGCAGCAGACAGACCCACGGATCTGCACTCTGAATCGTCCTTCTGAACTTTGGAACAATCTCATTTGACCGCTACTGGAAAAGAGCAACTGAGTATGGCATTGGTCTCTCTGGACTCAAATGGCTCAGTACGGCAAGACATTTCTGAACTAAAAATGGAAATCTCATAGGCTGCTTGCCGTTTTCTTAACGAAATACCCAAGACAATGAGGCAGTGGTATGAGATAGCCAGATTATTAGCTACTGGACCTCTGTAACTACGTAAGCGCTGACTAGTTGGCAACTGGAGGCACGAGGCGACACATTCAACAGCAGGTCTCATTTGGATGGGAACCCATTGTGCTTGGGTGTGTTCTGAAAGGAATAAGGAAGGAGAGCTGAATGGTCAGGACTAAGCCCCAGCAGGTAAACAGAAACCCAAGCCAGGGAGGTAATGGAGACTATGGGAGGCACTGATAACAAAGACGGTTAACCTTCCGGGTGGGTCAGGACAGACAGGCGAAGGAGGAAGGAACAAGCTGCTCACTGTAGAGCGACAGCTTTCACTGCTTCAGAGGTGGGCGAGGAAGAACAGCTGAAACTGGAGAGCTAGAGAAAACCACCCTTCTACAAACAGATCTGCCCAAGCGTATGGCCCAGGCAGATGACCCCGGACTTCGGCACTGCCCTCACCCCCTCCACCCCCACCCCAGTAGAATCTGTAAATACCTTCAAGCAATGAGGCCATGCCTTCCATGTGATTCCCAATGACGGTAATACAGCTCAGTGGATAGAAAGCTTGCCTTGCCAGCACGAGGACCTGTTTTCAATTCCCAAGAATCCATATGAAAACCTGCATGTGGTGGCATGGGCTTAAAAATCTCAGCACTGGTGGGAATGAGAGGGACATCTCTGGGGCTGCCTACTTAGTGAGGCTCAGGACAGTGGAAGACTCTGCCTCAAAACAAGCACAATGGATGGTGCCCGAGGACAGACGTCCAGTATTGCCCTGTGACCAGTACACACACACACACACACACACACACACACACACACACACACACCCCATACACACCATACAAACACACACACGCACATACACAAAACACACACACACACACACACACACACACACACACACACACACACACACAAACACCAACTAAAAGCAATGGAGAGAATTTTCCTGTCAGTGGAGGAAATCTAAATAAAACAAACTCTTGAACTCCCGGGTGTGACGTGCCCCGTGCGCACCTCAGGTGAGTCTGTAGAGAGAGAATGAAGCATCAGGATGAGAGGTACCAAGGCCGAGGCTTTTGATACTCGCCCTGGGCTGCACCAGCCAGTTTGACTTGGGCCTGTGCTACAGCTCAGAGTTAGGTTTCATAAGGAATGTTAGCAGCTGATTCATCGGGTTGTTTTAAAGATGGATGACCATGTGACATGCAAACCCTCTAGCCAAGTGCCTTGCCAAGGCCGAGTATAGTAAACAGTAGTTGTGCCTCTTACAGCCCTCCAGTAAACCTCACGTTGCTGAAAACTGAAAAGCTTGTACCTTGAACTGGGCCGTTCCGACCCGTCTGTCCTGACTGGACTTGCTTCCCCATTCCCTGCCTTCTTAGTCCACTCTTACCTTCAAAGCTTTGCCCACAGCTGCCCTATGAAGACTTCTCTTCGTCTTCAGAGCTAATTGCCCTTTGTGCCCCCCTCCCCACTCCACCATCGATGGTAGCTTGCCAGACTGCAGGGGCCTTGGAGCTAAATCTGTACCTTTTGCTCCAATCTTCAGGGCCCAGCCCAGAGCCTGGTCCAGAAGAGCCCTCCACTGGTGGTGTGTGTACATCCAGAAGACCATGATGCTGTTATCTCAGGAGAGCAGTCCTGTTGAGAGCCCATCAATCTTAATGTTCTCTGCCTGGCATTAACAGATGGGGAACAGTGTGCTTGGAGCCTAGTAAAGGAATGCTACCTCCTGCATGGCACAGAGACCAGCAGATGCCCGAGAGGCATAACAAACAGGAAGAAAGTAACCTGAGAATTCACCCATCGCATGTCAAAAGATCTAAATCACTCAGACCACACACAATCTTTCCTCCTACATCTCTCCCCTCAGTTCAGGTCCCTGTGATGAATGCCCACAACCACACGGTTGCTCAACTAGAGAGAAACCAGTAAGGCTCTGTACACCTGGTTGGCACTGCCTCATATCATTAAGGTGATGCTAGTCACTTCCGGTGCTCTGATTCCATGTTTAGCAAAAAGGCTCCCATGAAGAGTAGCCTCACAGGGCAGAGAACATACTGTCCAGGTGACAGGGATTTTTTTTTTTTAAGTATTTCTTGAAGTTCCACATAACTGGCATGCTCCTTAGAAAGAATTCTTGTCTAAAGAAAAGCCGTGCCAGGCTAATCTGGCTGCACGTGGAACACCCATGTGTCTGAGTTGTACTGGCTTGTCATGGCCTGTAATAAGGGAACCAATTACTAATGATCCAACAGAGATGCCACATATAGATATGAAATTGGCCAGTCACTCATGACATGGTTCACACGAAAGCCCAGGAACTTTATAGGATGGTGGCAATGTTTATAAATCAAAACCTTATCTTGATTTTAAGGCTCAATCAATAGAGGGGAGTTGGCCCTGAGCCTATGCATGACTGTTGGCTGTGTTGGTTTGAACGAAAATGGCCCCCAAAGGGAGCGGCACTATAAGGGGGTGTGGCTTTGCTGGAGTAGGTGTGGCCTTGTTGGAGGAAGTGTGTCACTGTCGGGGCAGGCTTTGAGCTCTCATATATGCTCAAGATACCACCCATTGTCTGAGACTACTTCCTGTTGCCTACAATCCAAGATGTAGGACAATCATCTACTTCTCTAGTACCATGTCTGCCTGCACACTAACATGTCATTCCATGATGATAATGCACTGTACTGGCTGGCTTTGTGTGTCAACTTGACACACGATAGCGTCATTGGAGAGGAAGGAGCCTCAGTTGAGGAGATGCCACTGTGAGATCCTGCTGTAAGGCATTTTCTCAATTAGTGATCAGTCTGGGAGGGCCCAACCCATGGTGGGCAGTTCCATCCCTGGGCTCATGGTCCAGAGTTCTATAAGAAAGCAGGCTGAGCAAGATGGGGGAGGCTCTCCTCCATAGCTTCTGCATCAGCTCCTGCCTCCAGGTTCCAGCCCTGTTCTGACTCCTTCCAATGATGGACTATGATCTGGAAGTGTAAGCTAAATAAACCCTGTCCTCCCCAACTTGCCTTTTGGTCATGGTGTTTCACCGTAGCATAGAACCCTAAACTAAGACAGTTGGCCACAGCTTCAGGTCTCCTCTGCCGGAAGCACTGTCTGCTGCATTACCTGATCTATGAAGCTTGTGTGATAGTCTTCTCCTTGGCTTAAAAGTGAACTCTGGTCATCTGAAGTTTAGAAGTGATATTTTAGAATGCAGTTGATGAATGTTAGCTTTGGTAAACTGTTCCCCTGACCTA
Source organism: Onychomys torridus (assembly GCF_903995425.1). Classification (NCBI taxonomy): domain Eukaryota; kingdom Metazoa; phylum Chordata; class Mammalia; order Rodentia; family Cricetidae; genus Onychomys; species Onychomys torridus. Next base: position 78,641,442 of record NC_050450.1, on the reverse strand, counting down.
TCAATTGATCTAATTACACATTTGATTCTGAATCATGGTGAACCCCTGTGTGTTAGTCTCTTTCTTCAGCTATATTTACTCATTTTAAACTGTTACCTAATCCACACAATTCTTTTCTGTCACCCTTACGATGAACCAAGATAAGCGCAACCCTACCCAGAATTCGCTGGATATCATTATTATTATTATTATTAAATTTTAGGTTGCGGTTTTTGAGGTTAGGATAAATATGACATGGCTACCTGGTGAAAGGGAAAGAAGGTAAAAAAAAAAAAGTATTCATATTTAAATGCAAAATAGCCACTAACAATGTAGACTTAAAGAAATGGGTACGCAGATTAATCTGTGGGTCTACCTTGGAGGAGAGAGAAAATAAAGTCTCCAATAGCAAGGCCTTGCCTTGGTCTAGCCTTCAAAGTTTGCTAAGCACTTGCCTATGCATTGCAGATTTCAGTCTCCTAGTAACTGCCAACTGAGAAACACAGGCATCTGTTTATATTTCCCCCAAAGAGCATGGAGATCAGATGGATTATCCAAGGTTACAGGACAGGAGTTGAGCCTGTTGGAAATTCAATGGGTTTACTAAAGGGATGTATATCATTTATTCTCTAGATAGAGTCAGGCAGAGCTGTTTTTGACTCATAACTTGTGTGTGTGCTAGCTAATCACAGGAAAATACCAAGTCTCTCATTTCTGGACCTCATTGGTTTGTCTGTAAAATGGGATGATAATGCCACATACCCTATACTGTGTGACAACTCATAGATGAGATGATGAGTTACCAAGATTGATACTTTGTATCACAGTTTAAGAACACAGCTAAGCACATTATAAACATGCTGCTGCCATGGCCTCTTTCTCCTTTTCTTCCTCCATGCTGTTGTTGATATGTAGTGGCAGCAAGTACCCAGGTACCAATGTACATCTGGCCCCAAATTATGCTCTCACTCTGTGTAACACTCTACACTATTCCTTTCTCCCTGCTATGTATATTTTCTTTCTTTCTCTTCTAAACAATGTCTTTGGCGTTCTACCACACCTGCATAAGTCCTGCATCTATACCTAGTGTTATTCTTTTTACACCTCTTAGTATTTGCCATTGATATTTGCCAGAGCAGTACGGGGCTTAGGGAAAGAGTAGGGCAGTCTAGCCATGATTCTTTCACTAGTCATTCTTGAAGAAGAGCCTAGCATTCCCAGTACATGTCTTAATTTTGTTTTCCATATTCCTGAAGCCAGAGAATCCATTCTTCAGTAGTTAAGCTAATTAATTATAATTGTCCTTTTCAATGTTTTGGGTGAGTTGGAGGCTTCTAGAAGAGCGGAAGGGACAACCCATGGCTTGGCAATTCAGTGCTTTTCACTGTGAAATTAATTCCCCAGATAAACTGGCAACAGGACAAACAGGTTCACCTAGAGCTTTGGCCCTACCATACAATGCACTTCATAATCGCAGGGCAGTCCTACCAATGCACAGGTTCCCAGGCCCTGGGAGGCACAGGAACAGGGGAAGGCACTGTGTGTAGAGCTAGATTTCACAGCCACCAGGAGTCTGAAACACAGACACTATTCATATAGCAAAGACCCCCTCCACAGAGGTTCAGGGCCAGGGCCAAGATGGCTCACTCTCACCTGCCCTTTCCACCCCATTCCCCTGCACAGCCCCAAAGTGACCCTACTTAACCTTATTGTTAAGTCTCTTGAAATGACAACAGGTAGAAACCGCTGGCCAACACCAGAGCAGAGGGCTTATAGCTATCACAGAATCTTTCTTTCTTCCTATGGTCTGTCCTATCTCCCTCTCTGAACAGCACACTGATGGATCTGAAGAAAGACAATCAGCAAAGGTTTTAGGATGCTAATGATGCTCAGTCATTGTCCATTGGAATTCAGAGATGGGGCCAGGAAGGAAGGACATCCCAGAAATGAACAGCATGAATGAAGATGTGAAAAACCAGTTGGCATATACTGTAGCTGTTCCTGGAGACACTGGCTCAGTCTGGTTTATCTTTGTATCTCACAGATGTACATGTCATTGCTTGGATGGGTATGGGATGAATAGCTGATGGGCCATACATTCAACTAGTGACTCGTTGAGCTGACAGCCAAAGTATCTAGTGCTTACTAACTTCCCTGATGAACTATACTGCCTAACTTCCATGCCCTATGCACTCCCCTCCCTTGTTGACTCAGACCTAGCCACACACCTGATTTTCAATGGTGGGCATCAGCAAGTAAAGCCTCAGGAACATATCACATGGGGGCTTATCTACTTTGCTGAGAAAAGACATGGAAAAAAACATCCAAGGAAGCCATGAGAGAGAGACCTTGATACTGTAGGTCTGCATAGACTGAGAATCAGCCTGAGGGTGAGAACCACCTTTTCCTGGCAAATGGAGAGCATCACAGAAAACCACAGCTGGACACAATGTGGAGGTAAATGGATCATGGGGAGCATGGCCCTGAAATCAGTGCTTACATGTATATGGCAGGGAATATTTCAGAAGAGAAGGCCAAAGACTGTTAGAGACAGAATGCCAGGAAGTCTTCTATGAAGCAGTTTCTCCTGTGATTAAAATTCTGTAACACTAGCTTATATACTTGAAGTAAAGAGGCAGAGCTGGACAGAAGAGAGAGTCACTATGGTCTAAAGCAGTGGTTCTCAACCTTCCTAATGCTGCGACCCTTCAATACAGTTCCTCATGTTGTGGTGAGACCATAAATTTATTTCCATTGCTAGTTCATAACTATCATTCTGCTGCTGCTATTAATCATATTGTAAATATTTTTGAAGACAGAGAGTTTCCAAAGGGGTCGTGACCCACAGTCTGAGAACTGTCTAAGGAGATGGAGTTCCAGGGTGCCTATATCTAGAGGTGACCAGGCCTAGTGAAAGCAAATTAGATGAACCAACATCTCAGTAAACTGAGTGATCAGTTACCTGCCAGTTAAATGAGAACTATTTCAAAGCCAAGGTGTTAGGCTCTCTCTGGAGAGAAGGAAAAGGTTGCTTGGGGCAAACAAATTCCTTGACTCAATAAGGGTTCCATATGCAGAAACATGGGGAAGTGAGGAAGGGCAGAGAACAGGTGTGCACTGAGGAATGCTGATGGGCTGTCACCCAGGGCCCGGCACCCTTTCTTAGGCTTGTTTCTAGTCAGAATGCTTGTACCTCTCCTGGTCTATTGGCTCACAGGGTTGTGGAGAAAGTAGGTTGGGGAGATACCTCTCTCTCTGAAAAGATCATGGAAAGGGAAGCCTGTGTGTGTGTGTGTGTGTGTGTGTGTGTGTGTGTGTGTGTGTAGTCTAGGTTAGGGTTGCTTCTATGGCAGTCTTTACATGGCTCACTCTTGACAGATTCAGGTCTTATCCATCTTCTTCAGACCAGACCGGGCACTGTCACTGCACGCAGCAGTGCTCAATAGATGTGCACAACACTCACCATGGAGGTTTGTGTTTCTAGAATCCAGCATTCCAAGAACATCTTGGTTAGTATGGTACTTTACCACTCTGTCCAGGTTTTAGCCTGAGGGAATGAAGGCCATGAAACCATCCATCCTTTTACCAGGAAACTTCTGCTCAGGGAAAGAGCCAGAGCTGGCCAAAGCCACTTTATATGAGCTTCCTGTGCCCCTGGCAAACGGACCTTCAGGGTTTCCTGAGTTTTAGGTTTCTCCTCTCCCATCTCTTGGCAGTGAGGCTTAGAGGGATGTATCCCATTAATGTTTGCATGCAGGGCTCAGTCTATGGTCACAAAGGCCTTTCTGTCTCATTGAAAAGATTCTTGCAGACCCTTCCCTACAGGTCTGAGAATATACCTCACTGTGGCAGAGCACTAGCCAGACACGGATAAGGACTGAGTTCAATCATCACTACTGCAAAAACCACCACACAGGTTCCTTTATGGGGCAGGGAGACTTAGTATTGGCTCGAAAATGTGTAATGGAGGGGGCATAAAGGTGAAAGATGGCTGCGGTGATACAGTTCCTGGGTCTCTGCTCTCTTAGCATGTGGTGTTGAATGACCACATCCCACCCCATCCACTCCATACCTCAGCGCCAATGACAAAAGACTGGCCGCTCTACCAGCTTTTTTTTTTTTTTTTTTTTCGAGACAGGGTTTCTCTGTGTAGCTTTGCGCCTTTCCTGGAACTCACTTGGTAGCCCAGGCTGGCCTCGAACTCACGGAGATCCACCTGCCTCTGCCTCCCAAGTGCTGGAATTAAAGGTGTGTGCCACCAACGCCCGGCCTCTACCAGCTTTTAAAGGGCCAGACAGAAATGCCACAGTCACAGATGACAAGATCCCCTTTACCTTTTAACAAATAGTTTGTAAACTTATGTTCATTAGAGTTCAGACCAATTGCAGCTGTGACCAGTCAGAGTTGCGCTAAGTCTTGTGAACACTCGTCAAATCTCATTCAGTGTGTAAGCCTCTCATTCCATCCTTCCTTTGCAAGCAAATGTCTGTCTCATTAATTCCCTCTGACAGCGTGGGAGATAGTTCACTTCAGCTCAGTCGGCCACTCCCATCTTCATTCTACATTTGCACCTTCTTTAGAATTCAGGAAAGTAGTTATTTTAGGTTGGATATGGAGTTGGGTTAGAAAGAAGGCACAAAGCTCGCCAGGGCCCAGGAGAAATATTTAGAAGTCATCTGCTTTAGGTCTAGCCAAACAAGAGTTTCCTAAACTTGGCCTCTGGTTGAAGCTACCCCAGAAGCTTAAAAAACCCACGATTGCCAGGACATCACCCGGGAGCGGGGGGCGGGAAGGACTGATTTAAATCTGGGATGCCAGTGGCCATCTTTCGGGGTTTTTTGTTTGTTTGTTTGTTTGTTTGTTTGTTTGTTTTTCTTTAAAAAACCCAGTATCCACGCTGAAAACCACTGGTGCGAATTCCTCATCGCTCTATTCTGGAAAAAAAATAAAAGAAGAAGAAGCGCGCAAAAGGAGACGAGGTCAGGGTGAGTGGGGTTCCTCAGAGCCCAAGGCAGTAAGTGAACCCGGAAATCTGGCACCAGCGCTTTTCAGCAGCCCACCGTCGCGGCAAGAAGGTGCAGAAAATCCGAGCGTGCGGCGATGCTACACACGCCGCCCTGGAAGGGCGGGGATGGTGGGCGGGGATGGCCTGTGCTCCGCCCCTGCACGCCTATCGGCGCGCGGTGCGGGCCCTGACGTCACTCTTGTCAGTGCCGCGGCACATGGACTGCCTGATGCGCTGAGCCCGGCGCTGCGGGGCCGCCGAGCGCGGGGAGCAGCGGCCGCGGCGGGGAGGGGGGGGGGGGGGGGACGGCACCGCCTCGGGCGCTCGTGCGAGGGTCCGCGGCCCGCGCTTTGCCTTCTACTCATCTGCAGCCCTCTACATTTTTTCTTTTCTTTTTTCCTTTCTTCTTCTTCTTTCCCCCACTTGCAATTCTGCACCTTTTGCAAGTCCGAGTGACTGGAGGCAGGTGAGAGCATCCTGCACAGGGTCGGAGGATCTGGCGGCGCTGAGTGAGTGCGCTTTCCCGGGACTGTCAGCACCGAGAACCCGAAAGTTTTTTTTGTTTTGTTTTGTTTTTAATTTGTATTTTTTTTTATTTTGATATTTGTATGCTGGTGTATTTACAAAGACAGAAGTAATTTTTTTGTTCTTCCTTGTCTGCAACTGTTTTGAAAGCGAGCACTTTTGGTTGGCAAAGGACGGAGGAAAAAGCTCATCAACATTTCGGGGCGGCGATTGGCCTTCTTTTTAAAAGACAGTTGAGTGCATCACGATGGAGAAAATGTCCCGACAGCTCCCCCTGAACCCCACCTTTATCCCGCCTCCCTACGGCGTGCTCAGGTCCCTGCTGGAGAACCCGCTGAAGCTCCCCCTTCATCCTGAAGACGGTGAGCGTTGCCTGGACAGCAGGGCTCAGGGAAGGGACAACACTCTCAGGGACCCCTGCTCTGCCTGACATCCGAATCTTTCTTCCCCCTCGCCTGGCTTTAGTGAAATTGGGGGCTCACTCATCACTCTTTCTCCTCAATGCAAAGAGGATCCCTCCGGGGCAACATTTGAAATAGCGCTGGGGACCTGGCCCGGACTGTCTAGGTCTGTCCTGCAACGCAGGTGACAGGTGAACTTGACCGCTGCCTAGAGTGACAGGGCTTGAGAATCTGCGGGAGAGTCTTGACTCTGTGACTGAGGAGGGGAAAAGGGGGAGGTGGGCTGGTTAGAGCCTGGGGTCTGAGTGAAGAGCCGGGTTGGGGCGGGGGGATTCTCACTCGGCAGCCTGGATATTTGGATTGTGTTACTGTTTTGTATTGTGAACTCACGCGGCAGGAGCGGAGAGGCTTGTTCTCCCGCTGCAGGGCAATTCACAAAGCGGGGTGGGGGTGGTGGGGGGAGTGGTCTGTCGGCGGGAAGCAGTGCACGCCTCCAGCGCTGACACTTTCCCGGTGCACTCTTCCCGGTGGGAGGGGAGAACTGAGCAGGCTCACGTGTAACCGCGTGCAGGAGCCTCCTCTGGCTTGAGCCCTTTCTTGGTAAGTCTCAAACCTCCCCTAGGCCATGGCTGGAGCTGGGGAGACAGGGATAGGGTGGGGTGGGGGGCATGCATGTGAGACCGGGCAGGGAAGCCAGCTGATTTGCCCCCACGGATTTGTGTTTTGTTTTGGGCGGATGCAGTTTTTTGCCTTTGGTGGTATCACAGTGACAAAAGCGAATCAAGCGGCTCCAGAATAAAGTCCTGAAAGATTATTTGGCTGCAAATAGCTTCGGGGTGTTTGCATCATTTTCTCTGGGAGAGAACGCCTGTTGCGTTGCAAGAGTTGCTGGTGCTTGATTGCACATACAGACCTCCCCCCACCGCCCCCACCTCCCCAAACCCGTTCCCTTTCTGGGCCTTAAGGAGTAGCATTTGGGAGAAAGCGGATGCGGTGGGCTTTTGCGGTGGATGTTTTAAGACTCTCTTCATGAGACTATGGAGGATTTGGAGATTAGAATGAGTAGCAGTGGGGCTGCATATCTCTAAGGAATAAAAACTCAGAAGCAAATTCTGTAATCCTAGATTCCACCCACACCTGAATATTGGCAAAATGCAGAGAGCTTGGTAAAGACCAAATCCGGGGGAGCTGTTTTTCCAGGCAGGAAATAGCTGCATTCTTCCATCCTGGTGTAGAATACAGCACCTGTGCCATAGTACTGCTTCAGATGGGATGCATCAATGTATACTTTTTCTCCTTTTTTTTTTTTTTTGTAAATTAGGTAATACTTAAATCTTTGGGGAAAAGAAAGAAGCCACCGTTTAAAACTGACTTACTCTTTTGTCCTGTGGCTTTTCAAGCAAATGGATGAGTGTGAAGGTTCTTCCTGTCAACCCTCCCCACCTCCCCCACCTACTACCCCTCCCTCACAGGCCCCTGGCTCCTTCAAAGACAGGAGCCGCCTTATCTTCCTTGTAAATGGGGATAGTTGTAGTCTTGCAAGTTTATTGAGATAATTCAAGGAAAGGGATAGTGTAAGAACTAGATATATAGTATTACGGAGGCGGGGGAGGGGGGATGCTGTTTTACTAAAACTAAGCATGAATACCCTGGCTTATAAATCTGAGTGACCTCAGGATTTTGCTGTCATCAATTTGTGAAAGATAAAAATCATGCCAGGTTATCGGTGGTTTCCTTTAAAAAAAAAAAAAGCTCACATCGGTTGTATATAGTCTTGGGTGTTATTTTCCCAGCATAGATTTCAGTGACTTATCCCTTCAAATAACACACGGAGGAGGACTGTTCTCTTATCTGTATTCCGAATCATCCTGTAGCCCGGTGCTACAGACCAGTGCTTTCTTTCCAAAGTAAATAGGAAGATGTTGAAACTCTAGATCCACAAACGACAGCACCCGGAGGGCCTCGGTGCCCCTGAGAAGTAGTTTGCTAACAGATGGCAGGAAAGCTGGTGACCCCTTTTCTTTTCTGTTTTTAAAACAAAGCTCACCTGTGCCTTCTCCTTCAGCATTTAGCAAAGATAAAGACAAAGGAAAGAAGCTGGATGAGGAGAGCAACAGCCCGACCGTCCCCCAGTCGGCCTTCCTGGGACCCACCTTATGGGACAAAACCCTTCCCTATGACGGAGATACTTTCCAGTTGGAATACATGGACCTGGAGGAATTTCTGTCAGAAAATGGCATCCCCCCCAGCCCATCGCAGCATGACCACAGCCCTCACCCTCCTGGGTTGCAACCGGCGTCCTCCACGGCTCCCTCGGTCATGGACCTCAGCAGCCGGGCCTCTGCACCCCTCCATCCTGGCATCCCATCTCCGAACTGTATGCAGAGCCCTATCAGACCAGGTAAATTCTGGAAAGTTCACTCGTTAGATGTGGGGGGTGTGGGGGAGGGGAGAGGTTGGCATGAGTAGGAGGCCTTAGCACACCTTCCTAGAGAGGAGGCCTCTCCTCTTTCCGTTCTGAACATCCTTCCTCCTTCAGTGAGCATGCCCGGCTCTTACCTGCAGAGTCAGTTAAATTTGGAGTCTGTGGACCTGCCCTTAGAAAGCTGGTGTTTTCAGATCTGGGCTGCGAACCCAGGAGTGTTCATTTTAACCAACTCCAAGAAGAATTCTGAGTAGTTGGTTCAAAGGCTACAGTTTAAGAGACTCCCCCCTAAAGTTAATGACTGGGCTATTGGGTCCCTAAACACAAACATAATAGGATCTTGCTGGATCATTTGAGTAGACCCCAGAAGGCTGGGTTAACCCATACCGGTTCTTCTCTGGCCCAAAGGGGTCAATGGCAGTAAAGGTGTGGGACAGTTATTTGCTTTTTCATTCATCTCCTCTTGTCGTTGACTAAGACCCAGAATCTAAACAAAAGCAGGCTCTCCCATTGGCTGAGGCTAAGCCTCTTTCTTGTTAGCACTTTGTGTTCCTGGGAGCTGACAGCCTTCCTGTCATCTATTCAATCACATTTATTGCACCTTTATCAAGGCCTGTCTGTGACAGGGCTGGGGAGATAAGCTTCAGTCAATATGTGCTTGTGTGAGGACCAGAATTTGACCCCTAGTGCCCACGTGAAAAACCAGACATAGTGGCACATTGGTAACCCTAGTGCTGGGGAGGTGGATACCCGAGGATCGCTGAGGTTAGTGGGCAGCCAGCTAAATCAAATCAAACACATGCACCCATGTGCACACCCCCGCCTTGCATTGAAACAGGCTCACACATATATGCAAATGAACAATGAAAGATGTTTTTAAGTGACACAAAAGCATTACCTGGAAAGAACTAGCCTTTAAAACCCATTGCCAAATGGGCCATACCTTTAACACTCCACAGCACCAACCAAGAAGGAAGAAAGATCATTGTATGTTCTGGTACCAGGAACAAAGATTCAAACTGATAAATTGACAGGAAGGTCACCGAACGGAAGGTCTTAGCTGCAGGGAAAGGCAGAAAACAGGACAATGAGAGACCTGTGTTAGCATTTGCAGCTGAACTCTGTGTCCTCGACTCAGGCAGAAATTTCTGTCACACATAGAGCGGGGCTTAAATGGAAGGGAAGGAGGGGAGAGCTCACCTACCTTTCCAGGTTAGTTCTGGAGTTCAGGTTCACTCTTCCATATATCTCTGGGCTTTCAAACCTATTTTACCCCATCTCCCAAATCCACTTTGGTTGAGAACTCTAGGCCATGGGTTCTCTGGGAATGAAGTCTTAACCTGCCGCTACCCCAGGAGACAGCATCACCCTCTTGATGTGAATTAGATGGCTTGCTATAAAGAATGCATAGCGCCAGTGTCCTCAGTTTCTTCACTGGGGAAGGCAGCTAACAAAATACACAGCCCTTCCATGCTGGATATAACGATGTGCCACAGGGAGAGAGCAGAGTCCCAGAGAGTGGACACCGGCACTCCCCACATTCTACTGCATATCTGAGTGACCATAGCAATGGTGGAGCCTCTTGGAACCTCAGTTTCCCCTTTAATAGAGAGGTATAATTTTTTTTTTTTTTTTTTTTTTTTTTGGTTTTTCGAGACAGGGTTTCCCTGTGTAGCTTTGCGTCTTTCCTGGGACTCACTTGGTAGCCCAGGCTGGCCTCGAACTTACAGAGATCCACCTGCCTCTGCCTCCCGAGTGCTGGGATTAAAGGCCTGCGCCACCACCGCCCAGCAAGAGGTATAATTTTAATTTGATGGAGGCTATTTTGGAAGTTATAGACAATGCATCAGTTCACGTGGCTAGCTTCGGCTGTTTTGTTAATTCAAGCGGCTGTGGTTGTTGCTAACTTTCCCTGTTATGACGGGGTCACCTTCCTAAACTCACTAGAGACAGTACACAGCCTCCCTCTGGAGGGAAGTATCAGGAGAGTTTGCCCAGTGAGTATTGTCTATGGTGTTCCTACTGAGGGTGAGAAATTGGGATCTTAGAATTTGAGGCTCAAGTCATTTCTCAGAGCTCCTTAGAGACCGCAGTGCTCCATGACTCAGGTGATGGGGATTCCCCACTCCAGAGTTGCTGTCCATACCAAGGAACTCCCAAGTGTCTGTGAGTGTCACTTCATTAAGTTACAGAAGAAACATACCAAGGGGTCTGGAAACAACCCCTCCATTTAAATATCCTTTAAAATGTTAGTCGAATTACATTTGAAAACAGTTGTATTCTTTGAATTGAAAATGCAGTGATAGTCATAACAAGAAAAAAATCAAAACTCTTTTTCAAATGACAGTAGATTAAAAAAATCACTTTCTGCAATTCATATAATGTTGCTCATGATTAAGATTATAGTGAGAAATGAAATTCTAGGGGACATGGGCTTGATGGATGTGTTATGTCAAGCCAATCAGAAAAAAAAAAAAAAAAAAGACAAAGTTCTTGACTGTTCTGCATAGCTCACAGAGCTGACCAGAATAGAAATACCGAGTGAATCTTGAGAAAGTAAGTCCTCAGAACGGAAGAGCGCAGATGTAGCCATGAACATTCTGAGAACTGTGTGATTTCAGCCCCAACTGGATTTCTCAACCTTGGCACTCTCCCTGGAGGACAAGTCTTGTGGTATACAGCCTTGTGGATTATAGGATGTTAAAGGATAGCCCTACTCTCTCTGTTAGATGCCAGTGGCACCCTCCATCTGTGGCAGGTAAAAGTGTCTTCAGTCACCTCCAAACATCCCCCGGGAATAAAATCTCCCCCAGCTGAGAAATGATGATATAGACCTTCAACATGGGCAGCAAAATCTAGACTTAATTTAAGCTGCTATCATACAAATGAGTACTTTTTATCCCCTATAATACTCTATGGCAAAACCTTTGGGAAGGTCCAGAGACAATGGGTTGCCAAGAAGAAAAAATATGGATATTAATAAGAGTGTTCTGCACTTTTGGGAGATAGAATGAAGTCATCAGGGTAGCCAGGAGATGGTGCAGCACAGTTCAAACATTTGCCTTCAACTGCTTGCTCAGTTGCTTTTGAGTTATGCTCAAATAGCATTGTGTCACCTGTCTGGGCAAAAGGTAGTGAAGCTAGATGGATAGATCATGCAGGATGAGGTGGAGCTTGAGAATATCTTGGCATAACAAGGTGAGCCTAGTTGAATACTGTCCATCATGACTGCTCCCCAGATCCTTTCCATATGTTAGGCATCCTGACCCAATTCCTCCATGTAGTACTCCAGAGACACATTGAAAGCTATGGTGGTGGTGGTGGTGGTGGTGGTGGTGCCGCCATGGGTTGTCCTGTCCATGAAGGGGAGAGTGGTGGGTCTTGGATGTGGGGGCCTCAGGGTGTCTGAATGCAGCATACTGGCTGTTCCCAGCCTAGCAGGATGGCAGAAAGTCATTATGTATGCTTTACTGTTTGTACATCAGATTATATCAGAGGTTGTGGGGCGAGCATGCTCCTGGCAGTTATGTGCTGGGTACTTGGAAAAATAAGTATCTATTTGCCCTGAGAATTGAGTGACTGCTTTAAGGACAGCTATCCCTTTAGGGACAGTCATCTATAGCACACACACACACACACACACACACACACACACACACACACACACGCGCACACACACACACACACACACACGCACGCACGCACGCGCACACACACACGCACGCACACACACACACACACACATAGCTTTGGGGTGTCCTGCCTCTTTAAGACCCAGATTCAGCTGAGAATTAAGAAGTTTTTCTTTTCAGTTCTGAGCCCAGGGACTGAGCTATGATGAAGGCTGGGTGCACAGAAATTTGAAAATCCTTCTATGTGGTCACATGTGGGAAGAGAAGGACTTTGAGTGAATGGTACCCCAAGAAAGGGATGGGGACACTTGCTGTGGCTTTGCAGCCTGTAGTTTGTGTCTTCTTTCTGCTTTGTGTCCTTGGTGGTAGGACTGTTGACATGGGAGGGAAATTCCAGCTATGGCGTTTGTGTAATTATGTGGGGAGCTCTGGGCAGGTGGTTTCAGGATTATGGGAAGTCCCACAGAGGAAAATGGGTGAAGCTTGCTTTGAAGGACCTGCAGATCATATCTTTTCCTACCCAGCGTATGTCCATCCACTGGCTGGGAGCCCTGTGAGTGATGGTGTCATGTATAGCACCATAAGAATCTTGGGAGTTTCTACATTTGGTTCAAGCAAATTCTGAAAGGGAGACAAGAAGGCCAGCTTGTTCTGAATGTAGTCTCTTAGAATTACTTATCTTGTCCACCGTGCCCTGAAAGGGGACAGACTTAGCCTGTTCTACTGTCCACGTAGCTGACATATACAGAATAGTAATCCCTTGCCTGGGGCAACAGATATTTAGGGAGGGAAATGGAAAGCAAGGCCACTTGGCGGTAGGAATGCAGGCTTTGGTTCGGGAGGGTGAGGTTTGCATCCTGGACCCACTCTTGGCTTGCCAGGTCATTTGGTGTCTGCTTCTTAACCTCTCTCTGTAAGCCCCAGTTTTACAGAGAAATAGAATGTAGGCTATAAATAATCTTTTCCCCAGGGAGTTTTATCAGGCTTAAACAAGATAAAGCATGGCAAAATGTGATGAGGTGCCGGGAGCAGGAAATGTAAAGTGTCCTTAGGAGAGCAGTGGCAGGGTACAGGAATGACTGGGTTCCCTGTCCCCATTCTCCATCTAGGTATTTGTTCGTCTATTCCTCTCCCTTTGCAAAAAAAAAAAAAAAAAAAAAAGAAAAAAAAAATAGGACACACTTTTTTCTTTTCTTCTTTTTTCTTTCTTTTTCCCTCAGCATGCCCAACTATCATTCTTGCAGCTGGTGTGACCTTGCTCTCCCTCCTGGGTTAGAACAAATTACTTCCCTGATGCCAACCTAGCACCATCATCTCTAGGTTAGCATCTCCTATTCTGCCTGTGGGAAACAACCCAGCATCCATCCATCCCCCACCCTAGGTCTCATGGGAGCCCTGGACACCCTGGCTGCCTGCCTGCAGGACCGTGTGCTCCAGGCACGTGGCCATGCCCTGTGGAGCTTGCCCAACTCTGGGTGGTGTACTAGCTTGTCTTTTTTCCTTCTTCCCTCCTCCCTCTCGCTTCTCTTCCCAGGAGAACTATTGCAAGTGCCAGTGAGCGATTGTAATCCTGACCCTAGCATGGGAAAGCAGAACTCCAAAGGGAGGGCTCTCGACAGGCCAGGGAAACCTGTTCTGTCTAGCATCCAAGCCAACCCCTAAGCCTGGCCCTCTGGCCTGCCTCTCAGAGGCCCTGTCTCCTCTGCCTTTCCTGCACCGTGGCTGTGGGCAGGATTCCTGGAGGCCGGCTGCTGCCAAGGGTCTTGGCAGAGCGTTTTCAGTTCAGTGCTGTGCCTACCAGACTAGAAAAATAGCACTCGAAAGACAGAATTAGGTGGAGAACAGGGAGAGATGGCGAGGGAGTTGGGAGGAAGCCCTGATGACATCCTAATGCAGAACGCCGGAGGGTGAGGCGACAGCCATGATTTATTATGTGACTCCGACACCTCTCTTCCAACTAGCACTAATCACTTTTACCCAGGAATCATTTTTTATGTCTTAGCAGTGAAAGTGAAGGGGAGAGGGAAGATTGAGGAAGTAATAAGATGGAAAAACGCATTAACAGCAACCAGAAGGCAGAGAGGGAAAGGTGGTACAGTGCTTGGTTCTGTAATGTCAGGAACATTCAGACTGAACCTTTTTCATCCCTTGTGTTTGACATACATAAGCCCCCTCCCCGTCCCCGCAAGCATCTTCACCTAAACCACTGAACCATTATTTGGCCGTAAACTTAAATTTTCTTGAGACCTAGTGGCCTGGTGGCTCACCGCATATCGTGTGTCTCAGAATCTTCTGGGTCTGAAACATGGATGTCCACATACAAAGTAGAATGGGCTCCAATACACAGAGCCAAGTATGAATCCTGACGCAGCCCCTTCCAGGCTCCCAGTTCATCCCAGGTAAGTCATTTAGGTGATGTGAGCTTCTGTGTTCCCGTGTGGGATTCTGGAATCATCATAGGGTTGTGAAGGTCCTCTGAGGCAGGGCATGGTAGGCCAGAAGCACAGAGCCCGTTACATAGCCACTGTGAGCAGCACCCCCATCTCCAGGGAGTGTCATTCTCTTAGGGGATTGAGCCTGAGACTCAGAGAGTCTTCACGCTGCCCTCCTGACCAGAGTTCAGGTCAAGGACTCTGGATTTCTCTTCTGTCTCTCTAGTTTGTCTTACCTGGCCCTCACTTAGCCTCTGGCTTTTATTCAAGTGATCAGTCATGGCTAATGATGACCTTTACTCATGTCTCCTCACTTACAGGATTAAAAACCTGAAGCAATCGAATGAAATGCCGCTTGAAGAAGTGATTGTTTAGATTTATCTCATGAGTAAATCTTCCAATGCCACAGCCTAATTTTTTATAGGAAGTTTTAATAACTACACTTGACCTTAGGAGAAAGGAAAAAAGCAAGACTTCTTGGAAAAGGAGAGTTCAGCAGACACTGTGTTTCCCACAAGTCAGCTCTGCTGCCTTTCTCTGGTGAAACAGGGATTAGACTGGACCATAGAAGGCTGTAAGATGCCAGGGGCAGGATGGACAGGCCCAGAAATAGCATCAGGTTTTGTTTTCTTACCATTGTGCTCCTGGGGGCAGACAGATGAGCCAGGATCTGGTTGCTTGTCTCCAGAGGGTGGTTGGTCATTTCAGAGGGGAAGTTCAAACTTAACAGCACACAGATAAGTGCCAGGACAAACTATGCTCTCAGTGCCTCAAGTGTCTACTGAAAAGAGGAGGATGAAATAGACACATATAACATTTAAAATTATGGGGGATTAGTGCCAAGCCTAGCTGACAGACCCTACGGGAAGTGCCCCAGGCCTGGCTTGATAGAAGAGCTGGACCCAGTGCTAGGGCCCCAGAAAAAATGGAAGAGCTAAGTTGGGGAGTGGGAAGTGGAGGCACAGAGCTGTAGAGGCATGAAGTCCACAGTGTGCTTGGGCAACAAGGTACATATTGAGTGTGGCTGGTACAGAATGTTTGTCTACAGGAGACAGTGAAGAGTTAGTTCTATGGAGGTTGGTCTCCGAGGCAGCTTCATGTATAGCAGGCTTCAGAGCCTGAACTGTGTTCCGGAGGCAGTGGGGCGCCACTGGAGGTTTATGAACAGGGAAACAGCATGTGAACGTTTCTATTTGGGTTCAAGGTTAGATTTGAAACATTTTTAGAAACTTGACAATAGTTTCCTCTGGCAAACTGGGATTTCCTTATTTTTTATTATTTTGAAAATAAACACTCTCCCTCCAACATCAAACAGCTTTTTAAAACACGATGTTCTAATTGATCTGGATGAAGTAATTTCAAAACACAGGGTTTAAGTTTCACTTGTGAAACCCATAATTTTGGTGATTGGGGGAAGCACTGTCTGGCAAGAAAATAGTTGGAGGGATTTGAATGGCTTAGAATTTAAATGTCCAAAAGCAGAGCTGGCCTCAAAGGAGTAAAAAATAGATTTTAATAAACTCAGCCCATTAGTGTTCATTGCTTTTAAATGCCTCTATTTTATACAGATTGCTAGGTTTGCAAACAAGTATATTGAACCAATTTTTTATAAGCGCATTTGTGTGTGTGTGTGTGTGTGTGTGTGTGTGTGTAGGTGTGTATGTGATTACATACAAGTGTGGGATGAGTGAATGCCTCAGAGATACAAGCAGTCCTTGATCATAAGGGTTAACAGCAACAGTAATACCAAGCTAAAAATAATTACCCAAGTTTCTGGTCAGGATATTAGTTTTACTTGAGAAACGAAGGAATCATTGCACTATGCATGCTTGTTATCTGACCTTGTATTTGTGGCTCCCGTCTTCCCTGAAACCAGAATAAACTGCACCTCCTGTTTATAGCATCTGTATGTATTGGGGGGTGGTTCTTGCTAGAGAAGGCTTGGTGGGAGGCGTTGGGATGGCGGGTAGGTGCTGTATAAGACAAGCATGAAATGACATCTTTGGGTCCCCCTAGATGGTGCACATATCAAGCTAGTATTACAGAAGACTGGATAATTTACAACAACCCAAACCAGTGACCTTACGTAAAAATAAATGAGTTAGAGGCTATTGTGCAGTTTTACTTCTGGCTACATGCAGTGGACAATCCCCAGGATGAGTCTACTAAAGAAGAAATTATACAGTGCATGCTTTTGTTCCCCTGTGACTGTATGCATGCGATTTTCTAAAATGTTTGTGTTCCTTCTTTTCTGACACTAACCAATATCATTACCATCTGAAACCACTATCTACCCAGTCTCATGTCCTCTCCTGGAAAAAAAAAAATGACTGGGCACACCAAGTTCCGAAAAGTTTTACTTTTTAAAAGTTTAATCTGGCATGTTTATTACTGTGATGATCGATGCATGAATGCTTTGGAATCTGCCCGTCTTATAATGAAGCATGGTTGGTGGCTAATGGAAACCCCTTGGAACTCCAGTCTTTCCCCATAGACCCTGAATTCCTAAAAAACAATGAGTGCATGCTACAGAAAGATGCTCGTGGGACCCACAACACTAAATCATCTGTGACAGAATGTTCTTGCAAAGAGTGGAATTGCATAAATGGATCGGCAGAAATAAGTGCTTTGGCAGAACTCCTTGAGTGCGGAAGAGCAGAGCGCTGCTTGCTCTTCTAATTAGCTCTGGGTAGCAGTCCTTCCCGATGTCTTCACTGAGGAACCCAGACTGAGGTCTCCTTAGTGGTCTGGTAGAGTTGCCATGTATTTTTTTAAGTGTGTGTGTGTGTGTGTGTGTGTGTGTGTGTGTGTGTGTGTGTGCATGTGTGCATCTATGTGTGCATGTGGGAGTCAGAAGAAAACCTCAGATGTCAACCTCACGAATACAGTCCACTTCCTTTGAGACATAGTCTCTTGGCCTGAGCTCACCAATTATGCAAGACTGGTTGGCCAGGGTTTCCAGCAATCCCCCTTTCTTTGCTTCCCAGGTGCTGGGATTATAATCACACACCATTGGCTTTTTATGTGAGTTTTGGGGAATCCAACCCAGATCCTCATGTCTGTGAGATAAGCACTTTACCAGCTGAACTAGCTCCCCAGCCCGAGGGCTACTACTATCATTGGAAAGGGTTAAGAAGATGCTGTCTGTCCATGCGCACAGAATGCCTCTGGAGTTGAACTGAGTGAATGAGAAAGAGGAGAGTTGGCCAGTGAGGGAAAGGATGCCACAGGGCTCTGACCCATGGGATTTAATGCAGGAAACCAGATGGGCAAGATCACCCAGGTATGCAGCAGTCAGCTTAGCCAGGACAGAGATCACCATACCCCTAGTTATTATACAAGCTCTGTTAAGGATGTGGGCAAAGAAAGCTCCATTCTTGGCACAGAAGACTTAATTCATCTTATTCATTATGAACACACCTTGCATTTTGCTCAAGAGAACTATGAAACAAAGGAAGAAGCACTCTCGAATTCAATCACAATAGCATTGCTTTACTTTCATTATATTTTAAAAATTACATTTCCTTATTTAATTTAGTGGTGTGTGTGTGTGTGTGTGTGTGTGTGTGTGTGTGTGTGTGTGTGGTTTCTGTGTGCACGCACGTGAGTGCTTACTGTGTGACACAGTTCATAAGTGGAAGTCTAAGGACAGCTTCCACAAGTTACTTCTTTCTTTTTACCATGTATGCCCTGAGATCAAATTCATGTTGTCAGAATCAGCAAGTGCCTTTACCCAGTGAGCCACCCTGCTGCCCTAGTATTGCTTTTAAAAGTCCCAAAGCCCTGGAAAGACCAAGGGGGAAAGGTAGAAAAGTAAGAAAGAAGGGAACGTGGACAGAAACAAAGTCTGGGTAGACGTTCTGGAGACAACAACCCTGCAGGGCCGACTTTATAAGAACTGCATGTAGGTTTTGTTTCATTACAATTGAGTTAGGTTTTTTTTTTTTTTTAAGATTTATTTATTTTTTATGTATACAGTGTTCTGCCTACATGTATGCCTGCAGGCCAGAAGAGGGCACCAGATCTCATTACAGACAGTTGTGAGCCACCATGTGGTTGCTGGGAATTGAACTCAGGACCTCTGGAAGAGCAGCCAGTGCTCTTGATCTCTGGGCCACCTCTCCAGCTCACAACTGAGTTCTTTATACTGACCTACATTTTCAGAAAGCAGACACTTATATTTCTTCATAGAATCTGCGGTAGGCTTAAATGGCCAGCAACATGCATGGAAATGAACAATTCTTTTGTTCTGTATAAAAATACATTTCATTTTTAGCTTATGAGTGAAACTTGCCCAAATAGTGAAGGCCAGTTAAAAGTATTCAGTTATTAGATTCCTTGGATGTTTGAAGATTACTGTATGTAGTAGTGTGGGTATTTTATCAACTGGACATAAAGAAACATTTGAGCCTGCTTTCGTCTGTTTCTCTTTTTTGACTTTCAGCTTGCAGGTGGTAGTATTGCATTGACTTAGATTTTATGATCATATGACCTTGAGTCAGTGATACTGAAATTTGCATTCTTTGCTTTTGTATGTATATAGTATGTGCATGTGTCCATTATGTGTGTATATAAAGGCCGGAGATTATATCAGATGTCTTCCTCTATGGCTCTCTCCCTTATTTTTTGAGACAGTGTCTCTCACTGAATTTGGAGCTCACTGATTCTGCCAGAGTAGCTGGCCACTGACTCCCAGGGTCTTCCTGCCTCTACCTTGTCAGTGGAAGGATTATACGTGTCCATTATCATACCTGACTTTTATGTGGGTGCTGGGAATGCAAACTCAGGTCCTTAAGCTTGCATAGCAAACATTTTACCTATGGATCCATCGCCTGTGACTCTTTATAAAGAAAGTATTAAGAAAACATAATTTGGGGAGCACATTTGATTTACTTGAGCAGAAAAAACTCTTTAAGGGCCTTAACCACGATCATCTACATTGACCTTCTTAACCACAAGTATGTATTAGTGAAGCCAAAGGACCTCTGACACGGAGATGTTTCTGTGTCACACTTGTGTTCCCTCCACATTGCTGCTCTTTGTCTCTAGCTGCCCCTCCAGTGCTAGTTAATGTAGACGTGTTTTATACTTCTATACACAAATTCCATGTAAGGACCTAAAAGCCAAATAGCTTTATTTTCATTGATTTGTTGTCAGAGAGGATGTCATGACAATTCCCAAAGATAATGTGTTTGCTTTCTTGAATTTTACTAATAAAAACTCACCTGTCAGAGCCACTTCTTAGTCATCCTTTTTTTGTTTGCTTGTTTTTTGTTTTGTTTTGTTTTTCAAGACAGCGTTTCTCTGTGTAGCTTTGGTGCCTGTCCTGAATTTTGCTCTGTAGACCAGGCTGTCCTCAAACTCACAGAGATCCACCTGGCTCTGCCTCCCGAGTGCTGGGGATTAAAGGCATGTGCCACCACCTCCCGGCTCAGTCCTCCCTTTTTATTGAGAAATTTCTAAACTTGCGCCCTGAACTTGGGCCTTGATGCCACGGTTTACCAGCAGCCTACAGCCTCTGCCTTTATTTCCTGCATTGTAAGAGAATGGAACTAGCTGCTTCCAGGACTCCGGGAGGAGCCAGTGAGGCAGTATATAGGAAGCCATGTCTTACAGATATGACAAATGGTGGCTTCCAGCACTCTTGTTTGTGTTAGACAATTATTGTCCCTCCTCTTCTTCCTCTTCTCACCTATGGACACTTACGTGAGAACACACCCGTGTGAGTGAGGTGATGGATGGATACTACTGTTCCACACCTGTTGGGCCAATATAGGAAAGAAAGGGTTATGAAGAGGTGGCAGAGCAGGTGACCCTGCATGCATTTGCACCTGTGGGAAGATGCACACATTTGCAGTTCCATGAATGATCTGGTTGCCTTTCGTCCTTCAAGACATCACATGCTTTCCTGGGTAGCTCCTCCAGTCAACATCTTTGAAGCTGGAACTTGTATTCATCTGTATCCTCCACCCTGCCATCCTCCAACACTGCTGCAGTACGTAGAGGGAAAGAGGGCAGAGGTCTGTGTCCCTTCACGCTTGAGCCTTTCACCATGAGGGAAGATTTGCAACGCTCCCTTCTGTCTTCTTTTGAGGGAGGACACCTCTGAGTCATAAAGGAGAGATACAGCTGCTCTCCATTGAGGGTGACACTCTTGTTCATGGAATAAACAGGACAGTGGGTTTCCCATGCTCCCCTTCCTAGGATTCTTTTCAGTGCTGTTTGGGGAGCACCGTGTCAGACAGGAAGATGACTAGAAAAGCCTACACAGGAAATGCTGCCCTTTTCTTGACATGAGATGGAAACATAAAGGGATTGCTAGAAACAGTTGTTAGGAAAAGTGATGAACCTGACCTGTCTTTGCTTTCATGCCACATTAGAGGGGTATTGACTGGCACTCTCTCATGTGCTGCATGCACATGTGGGTGAGGCAGGGTAAAGCTAATGGAGGCACAGCAACCCAAAGGGGTTACACAGTATTACAGCACCAGACCTAACACAATGTTCCCCTCTTAAGAAGGATGTGGCTTTCATCCCAGCTAACGCGCCCTCGTCAGATCTTCTCATCCTCTCCAGCATCTCTGGCCACTCCTTTTATAAAAGATTAGATCTAATCCCCCTAAATTTAAACTAGCGAAATGCAATGTGGAATCATTGCCACATGCATAAGGGCTTTTTTCCACAGGTTGACCTAAGCAGCTCCCTCAATCACTCTTCACTTTATTTACTGAGGCGGGGTAGTCACCTTGCTCAGTGGGTCCCAACTCTGCTTCTGGAGCCTGAACTCTAGTTCTCATGCTTGGAGAGCAAGTGTTTTACCTGCTGAGCCATATACCTCTGTAGCACCCGTGATATGGGTAAGCCAGGGCCGTGCTAAGGATTGCATGTAAGAGGGGTAGAGATTTATTCATACTAAGCATGAGAGTGCTTCTTGGAATTTAGCCTCTTCCTAGGAGGGTTGAATGTCGGAAATGCTTTGCTAAAAGACTTTTTCTTTCGTTGTCTATCAGCCCTTCCATCTTGACTACAGGTAGCTTAAAAATAAGTTGGGCATATCTTAGTGGCCAGAAACCATGGCAATCAGGATGAAATCATTATCAAAGCAGAAATAACAAGCTTTGATAAAGCTATCCAGAGAAATGGTCCTGAGAGCATCCATGCACTTGTATGGACCCTTATGTCACCAAGTTAGACTGGATTTGAAACCCCAGCTCTGAAAAGGAAGCCATGAAAAGCTGAACCAATTCTGAGCTAGAAATGGTGGCCTGTTTCACAAAGTTGCCATGAGGGTTAAGTTACATTAAACATGATACCCGTGAAACAGCCTGGGGCTGGGCCTCCTTAAGAGTTGTGACAGTCATTTTAATTCAGAATCATATTCTATTGTTTAAAGAAAACTTTCTAAAATGAGTGTGTAGTTCCTAGCTTTGGAGTATCAGTTTCAGGTTGCTAGACTCTGTCTTTACAAGTTCCCTGATGCTTGCTTGGGGACAGGAAGAGATCTTGTGTGTAATTCTTCTGTGTGGCTAGTTATAAGAATCATCTTATGCTAGCCACCTCTCTGGGTTTTACTTCTTTGTTTATAAAAGCACAACAACCCATGTCTTCTATGTGTCATCTAGAAGCCAGTTAGAAAGTGGACCAAACAAAGCTCACAGTGAAGTTCAAACTGGGTTGGCTGCATTATTTCCATTGGATTTGAAATGGCAAGGGGGGAAACATGTAGCAAAACCACTTTAAAGGTAGCATAACCCCAAAGAATGAAGAACTTGGAGTCAGCCGATCCAGGCTTGGCAGCCGCTTTGGCAGGATGACGGTGTGTTTTTGGACAGGTGATCACTGCTCTCAGGGCCCCAGCGTTCTGGTCTGTGAAATGCAGGTGCAGGTTTTAGCTTTGTGATTCTGTGTGCTTAGACTCCTCTGAACTGTGACACTAATAGTCACATTTGGAAAAACAAACAAACAAACAAACAAAAAAAGAACCAAACAAACAAAAAGAACAATTTCTTAAAAGCTTCTTGGAGTCATGGTGCCAGGAAATGGCTTGAGAACCTGACAGCCTGCCGCTCCTCAGAGTCGATGGTGTTTAAAAACTGAAGCTTTAGTGCCAGGCATTTGACACCATTTGAGGTGGGGAGACAATTAAAGTGGGTTAAAAAAACAACCTCCATTCTGGATGAAAACCACTGGTTTCTTAAACATTCCAAAGCTACTCCGAACCTCAGTTATCTGTCTGGAATCGTTGCTCCAAGGGTTGGCTACGTCAGCAGTGGTTCACCAGCCAGACAGCTTACAAGGTGGAGGCGGGATGGAGAGTGCCCTCAAGGTCCTCAGCTACCTCTTTTGATGGCAGTTTTCCCATCTGGGCTTCAGCTGCTCTTTGGTGTGTCTGGAGGCAGGTTTCTAGGACCGGTCATGGTGGTAAGTTTCATCTCACAGCCTGGAATGTTATCTTAAAAGATTCGGAGGCTCAGCCTGGATCAGTGGAAGGAAAGAGTTCTGGGATTAATTAGCAAGGTCTGCCATGCTTAGGTGTGGCAGTACTAGTGCCAGGTATTTGCAGTCCTCCTCCCCACCCCCCCAGCAGGTTGGGAAGATCCTCTAGGTCATGTCCCCTCCACTGGGCAGCAGATCAAGGACTTAGGCCAGTGTTGTTTCCGGTGTCCTGGAAAAAAAAAAAATGTTTTCCAAGCCTCCAGCAGGTTCTGTTTTATTCTCTAGGGGAGGTTTATTCTAGTTAAGTGAGCAGAGAGAATGGAAGAAAGGAAGTCTGTTGATTCTGCTCCACAGTCACAAGACAGGAGCTGCAAGGTCAAGAAAGTTGGAAATTCAACCGTGGAATTCTATGGAAACTCCAGTGAAGACCAGGCAAGGTGCCCCCTGGCCCAGCAAAGGCCACCACAGACCACAGAGCTTGCCTGCCTCTGGCCAGAAGGTCATGGCTACAAATTCCCTGGACACTGGTCCTTTGGTAGGCAATAAATCATACACTCCACATCCAATGGCCCTGGAGAATTTGCCAGTTCATTTAAAATTGAGGATACCTTTCAGTTATTCATGCTGATGGAACAGAGCATCTGAGGTCTGTTGTTTCTCTCCAGTTTTGGAATGTGATTTATACTTTTATACTGTTGATCTGCTTTCCCGGTGATGTTTGAGCATTTCAGATTTTTCTTTTTTTTTTTTTTTTGAGAACAGTGGAGGGGGTGAGAAGTGCTTTTTTGCAGCTCTCAGTGTGTTCTCATAGCCAGCCAAATGTCTCCGAGCCTCCTCACTTTAAGCCCATGAATGGTACCATTGGAATCCTAACACCTACCTTGTATTGCATTCTTACTATGTGATCCCTGGGATCCTGGTAACTGCGCGCAAAGCGGGATGTATATTCAGGAGGATGTTGGGCAGTGTTGGGAGAAGGGACTGAAGGCTAAACATTGTCTGTGAAGAATCCACTGAAGACCTCACAGAGTGGAGAGTAGCCCTGACTTCCTTTGTTCCTGCTACTTCCTGTTATTTTCCAATGACTGCACTTGCTTTCTGCATACAATTAACTTTCAATTATCCTGAGCCTGATTAGTCAGTTTGCAGATTAACTAAGGTGAGGGCTCACCTGGGTCTGCGAGGTGCACTTCAACTCAGTTGCTCTTGCTGATTAATTAGTTGGTTATGGCTGATTGCCTGCTCTAGGATTCTGAAACTCTGGGACTGGGCTACTTACAGCAGAGGAGGGTGGTCAAGGGGAACTTTGTCCACGACCTTTCACTTTCTTCAGCCGGAGGTTTTCACTGGTCATGGAAAGCTCTGAATTCTCCAGCCCAGTTCCTCAGAGGTCCAGACGTTCCCCGGGGATCCTGCTCTTGGTCCACCACCCCATCTTTTATTTCCCACTTTCCAAACTGGGAAATCTACGTTGGCCATGGGGAGCTGTGAATGTGGAAGTCGTTGTGATTAGAAACCTAACCTGCTGAAAGTAGGCCCAGGACTCAGCGATGGGCACTGCCAGCCCCCTCTTCCTCCTCAGGCTGTAAACCTCCTCTCTCCACACACGTAGACTGACAGCCCCCATCACTAAGCATTGGGTCCCAGCAGAGGTCTGCGGAAGTTAAGACCCTGGTGGCAATGGGGACAGGGGCTGCCTACAAATGCAGGCTCCTCGAGGTCCCGATCTACCCAAGGTGATTGTTTAGGATGCTTGTGATTGGATATCATTGTTGTCCTAGGTGACCTGAGTCCCTGTGGGGTGAGAAGGCAGATGTGTGTAAGCTGGCCACACCTTACACAAGGTCAGAATAAACCCTGTAACCTGGCGTCAAGCTCTCAACACATCTGGGTTTGGGCAACAGATACCTTGAGTCTTAGTAGATCCCACACCTTGAGAAAGTGTCCACTAAGGATTTAGAAAGAGGGGACATATACACATCACATTTGATGGGGTTCTGTGGGTTGCCTTTACTGCTCAAGCAGCACCTGCTGGACTTGTCTTCCTCTTGGGGTTCTCATTTTACATTTCCCAGACCTTGGCACCTTGGGTTCAGCGTCCGTCACCTCTTTCTAGCCAGGCCCGTAGATTTCTTTGGTCCTTCATGTTTTCCCAGGGCTGTCAGTGTGTATGTACAGTCTAGAGATCACATTTTATTAACACAAAGAAATCTGCTTGGGCTGCCTGGTTTTGCAGTCACGTGGAGAGAAATGTGTTTCCTTGGTCCGCCAGCCTGCAGCTCTCTGTGCAAAATACAGCAGAGAGCTGGGCACTGGGCCAAGCTTACATTTCACTTCGGAACACACTTTCGAATCACTCCTTGGCAGAACATCCCTGGCGGTGTCTATTTGGGGAGTAAGTTAGAGAAGTGTTGTTTTTCTCTTATGAGTGTGTCGGGAGATAGGACCTTTAGAACGTGTTTTACTTTTCCCATCCTCACATCTTCAGGGTGCCCAGATATCTATATGATCCATCCAAAAGGCAGAAACAGCAGGAGAAAGAGAGGCCTCTTTTGTCCCCGGCTGCCCTGCAAAATCAGTAAACATGGCCGACACTGCCTGGGCTGGAAAAACTTAGGCCAGGGTAACAACATCAAAAGCTAAATTCTGCAACTCCGGGGGCAAAGGGGCTCCTCTCCCAGATAAAACAAGATTGTTGTCCAAATCTTTCATTCCAAAAGATCTGAGACTTCCCTACGGTTGGACCTCGGCCAGTCAGCGAAGGAAGGAACTCCAGCAAGCCTTTGGAATGGTAAATGCTATGAAAATAAACAAACAGACCTCTTCCATCCCCTTCTCCCTCCCTTGTCTATTTTTATTTCTTTCCCCCCGTTGTTCTCCAGCACGCTGCAGTACCCCACCTGCTCTACACTGCCCCTTTCCCCACCTCCATATTCTCCGGGACCACGTTCACTAGTCTGCCTTCAATACAACAAAACGCCTAACTTCGAAACTGAGGAATCAGAAGAAAGGAAGTCTAATTTGAGTAATCTTCCTCGGTTGCCTCTTGCTCTCTTCTTGTAAAGTGACAACCTGAAGCCGAACTTGTGTCTGAACGATGAAGTTGGTTTTGGAATTTTAAATCTCCTTTAAGAAAGGTCAGAATGGCTAAAAGACATTCGCTGGCATAGTATGGTCCTCTCTATTCCCTAATGAGGTAGACCCCTCTCTGTGAAAAGAAACTCTGTCTTTGCCCTCACCCCCACGCAGATGCTACGTAAGGATTTCTCAAGGGCCAAGCTCTCATTCTAACAATTGAAACTTGGGAAGGGTGCGCTTTGTGTTGGTACTGTGTGTCCAAGCAGCCACTGATGGGGACCTAGAGAATCTTCCTTGGCAGATGCCTGTGTCTGGCTGCTGTTTCCTAGGCCAAGTAGCCCCTGGGAGCCACCCGCCGCCCCTCTCCTCTCCTCTCCTAGAGGATGCCTAGACTCTCAGGGCCAGGCTGCAGCTTCTTGCTGGTGCAGCTCCCGGTGAAGCCTTTGCTTTCCTTTCAGAAGGCAGGTGCCAGAGACCCATCCGCCCGCCTGGAAACCTGTTGGTAATTAGCTTTAAAAGTAATGCCAGGCTTCACACATGGCTGCTGGGTGTGTTAACTCAGTGGGGAGAAACGAGATTGCTGCTTCACAGAATAAATAAGCGCCGTGGCCATCGCTTTAGTCAGGGTTAAGTCAGGTTACCCGGGAGATGATGTCACCTTGCGCCTTCCACGAGATCTGCAAGTGTTGAGGAAGAGGGGAAGGAAGTTCAGAGATCCATTCAGAGCCACGCCCCCTTCCCTTCATCTGTGAGACTGGGACATTTTTAAGTCTTACTTTCTCTTTGAGGAGACTGGAGACTGAACCACAGTTCCTTACGTTCTGAGCATATACTTTACCACTGAGAGGCACCCTCAAACCTGTCACATTGTTGGTGGGGGCAGGTGGAGAGAGTACTTGACAAAATCTCCAAGAGAGGAAGGGAGTCAGTGACTTGTCAACATCAAGAGTCACTTCTCCACTGTGAATGTGTGGATTTATCTTCTCAGGGTACTTGGCCTGGTAAATGAATACCCAGCTAGTTACTGTTTGCCACTTAGGGAAAGACCATTGACCTCTATCCCACTTAGGGAGTGTTTGGGGAATGTAATTTCATTTCACAAGTAACAATGTATATCTTTGGAACATTGTAACAATAAGACAGTTATTCTTCAGACAGAGCCTGGACTAAGAGAATCGCTCATTAAGGTTGTAGGACAAGGATTGTGTCCTGCCTCTTACCAATGTTAAACTGGAAGCTTGCAGGATTTTTGTCTTTTTATAAGAAAAGGTTTGTGGAAACTGATCTCCTAGACTCCCGAAGCTCTCTATACTTCATAATGAGACCGTGTCAATCTTTTGATGAGGTTTTTGTTGCTAACTCCTCAGCACATGTCTGCCACCAGAATTGGTAGCCGGGAATAAGTAGGTGAATGAGTGAAGGATACATCAAAGACCCCTGCTTTTGTTAGAAATGGCTTTACATGGATGTTTGTGCCAGTAGAAATTTTTTTTCCAACACAGTAGGTGTTTACAAAAGGTCCTGATGGTGCAGTGAGCCACTAGGTACACCTTAGCCAGTGGGTCTTGGAGGAGGTCAAGTATAGTCTCCCAATGCAATGACAGGCCCTAGGATCCTTCACGCATGCCACTTTCATGATCTGCTTTTGTTACATGTCATTATCTTCTGATTGATTGTATAAACAGGCAAGAAAGAAGGAACCTTTGAGAGTAGAGAATTCAGTGTTTGCAAATCCAGGTGGCTATCCAACTCCAGTTCGCTACCTTTTAATCACAGAGACATGTCTGGAAGTCAGCCGCTCCACCTGCATGTGCCCAGATCCCCTGTTAAGAGTTCTTAGAACCCACCCAACAAGTTCTTAGTTGGGATTTAACTGGGCAAGTAGACTGAGTGGGCTGAGGGAAGAGGATGTACTTTTTTTTTTTTTTTAAGTAATTATCTACCAAGGGCTAAGAAAATGGCCTAATTGGTAAAGTGCTTGCTTTACAAGCATTAGGACCTGAGATCAAATTCCCTACTACCCACATAAAAAGCTGATGTAGCCACACACACACACACACACACACACACACACACACACACACACCATCAAGTTAAACTTCTTTGATTAATAGATAAAGGCAAGCACTTCTCTATAGACATGCTAATTGCAGCTTCTTTGTGTGTAGGGTTTGACTGGTTTACAAAATGGTGAGTCTCTCCACACCATCCAACAGTTGACACTGAAACAAACAGGCTTTCACAATTAGCTGTGGCCACTACTCCAGTGTCACCTAGGTGAAAGGGTTAGCTGCTTCTTTCAGATGTCCTCAGTACTCCCTGCCTCCATCCTCAGCCTGCCAGCCCATCCCATGGGGCCATGCCAGTGAGTGGAATGTGAGTCTCTGGCAGCAGCTGGAGTTATTCATCCTTCCCACGTTCATGGGTTCATCCATATGTTAAGGAGAGGAATGGCCCTCCCATCCTGCCAGGTCGAGGTAGCAGAGTTCTTTAGATTAAGTACTGCAAAACATTTATCCACTCACTATTATAGTCACGTGGGAATCCGACTACAGGTCAGGCCTTAAGAACTTCTATTTTCGCTAAAGAAACATTTCCTTTTTCAGACCAAACTGTGATGATTCCACATCTGTTTTCTTAAGTTTTAATCTCTTCTAGAAGTGCCCTTCCGTTTTTAATCACTAAACATGCCTGATTTTAGCCTAGTTTGTGGAATTCTGCATTCCCTTTGTCTATACTGTGTCAGGGGGCAAGAGACTGATTGGCCTGGGCTGCTTCTGTGCGCCACTCTGGGATGCAGGGAGGTTATGTCTTGAACAATATGGAGAGACCCCCTTCTCAGTAGCCAGAGAAGCAGACAGGTAAATAAGCAGAGCCACCTTAACAGAAGGGCTCAATGCAGACTCGAGACACAAGGAAGGCAGTGGAAGCTTTACCAGATAATAGCCGGTCATCATCATGTTCCATTGATGGGGATAGAGTTTTCCTTTTCACTCCTACCTGGGAAACCCTTACTCTGCCGAGAAGCTGTGTACCCTCTACTCCAAATTTCAACCTTCTATCAGGCAGGAGGTAGTAAAGAAACAGCTCCCTAGTTACTAACCTCTTCTTCTGTGTTTATGATAGTTCGGGCACCAGGCTACACAGTTTTATATGTGTTATTTCATTAAACTCCAAAGCCACCCCTGGGTATTACTAGTGTTAGCATTTAGATTGTTACTGATATTGCTGTCCTTTTGCAGATGAGACCCAGAGAAAGTGAGCAGAATGGTAGAGAGAGCAGTCAGCTGGCAGGGCTGGGACAAGACGCAGTGCCACCATCTGGTGTTGGGGCTCTATGTTAGGTGGCTGCGGCCTCCTCCACTGTTCAGGAGAGGGCTCTCTGCCCACAGGAGCTAGCAGAATGTCGGGAGCCATTGGTGCACCTGTGTCCGTGGTATGGCATGGTTGCTACCAGGTTCTAGGATCCTGAATGTGGAGGGACAGAAGAGAAGAAGGATGTTTGGATCTGGCAGCATCTCTCGAGTCCTAGGCTCTCTTCAACCAGCAACCAGGGAATCTAATTTTAAAGGACAGCCAGACCAGCTTGCAAAACACAAGGTTTATGTTTAAATCATGATGGTTTAGTTTAAAAGTGAATCCTGTGCTTTCGTATGACTTGCAAAACCTCAGTTCCTTCTGACATAATAGTGGCAGAGATGTACCGGGGTGAAGAACTTGACTTGGCAATCAAGCAGTATGTAGGAATGGCCGAGGGGGAGTTAGGAATGTGGAATGATGTCGGGCCTCTGAGGCCACTGGTGCCCGGCTCCCAGCATAGTCAAACAAGTCACAGCCCACACTGCCCAGTGCTGCAGATGACATATGGATATAGTCAAGAGAGCCTCCATCTTTCATGAATAGGTTTCTCTCATATGGACACATGCATGTATGTCCTTAGCGAGACACGTGCATAAATACCTGGCTATGTTGGGCATCAACTGTGGGTTTAGCCCTCGGTGAGATCTGGCAGGGAGACAGAGGCACTTTTTCAATATTCCTGTCCATCTATTCCCCTGGGATATACCTGGTGAGGGTTTTTTTTTTTCAGATACACACACAGGAAGTAGCTTCTTCAGAGATGCTTACGGGAGGAAGCACAGGGCATACAGCCTCACTTAGTAAATATTAGTTTCCTTCCTCTTCCTGTGTGTAAGGCAAGTTGTACAAGCAAGTGAGGCTTGGACAACTCAGAATGCAAAAATAGCTCTGCCTGTGAGGATGTGGCCTCTTTTCCCCGGGTGTGGACCAGATGTCAGGCTGCCTGGTGAGGACTCGGGGAATGTGACAGCTTTCCTCGGCAGGCCCTCAGTGCTTCTCTCCAGATGGAAGCCTCCCTTCCCATGTGATTTGTGGATCTGGAAAAAAAAAAAAAAAAAACCAAGAGCCAAAAAGACAGTTCGGGAGTCTTGCTCTTTATCCAATGCGTGTGTGGATATATGGATTTCAGGTATCACCTTCAAGTCAGAGACGTGGCCATCACATCATTTCCCCAGTTGCTTAGTGACAGTAAAAAATGAATGGAAGCCTAGGGACTATGGATATTCATTTTGAGCTGCTTACATTTGGTTCTGACCTCACGTTTATTCAGAGCCAACTGTTTACGGTGCACTGAGCTGGGTGCCTACAGTTGAGATAGAGGGGAGATGCCATCCTTTGAGCTGCTAAAGCCTGTGAGTTGCAAAGGAGACAAATCATTGTGACTGGAGTGTGATAAGAGGGAAGGAAGATATGAATGATAATGTCTGCACAGGTGGAAGAGGGAATAGCAGAGATGATCCTCAATTCCGCCCTCAATGTGGTGAAGAAGAAGAGAAAAGAGAATGTATGTGTCGACAGGAAGGATTTCTGGCTGAATGGGTTTTATGAGACTTACTGAGATTTTCCTAACAGGCATTAACAGTGTACCAGTAATGTGTAGAGAAAAATAGCCAACTCGCACCAGTGAATCACAGGCAAGAACCACTCAGAGTGTTATAGGACAGAGGACGTGGGTCAGAAAAGAAAAGAGTGGTGGTGAATACACTCCACCTGACTGGCTCTTCTTCCCCGGATGAAGGAAGAGTTCGTGGCATAGAGTGGGGCCTGTGTTAGCACTCCTCGGGTGCCAACCCATGTGTCTCCAACATGGTGTGTTTAAAGAAGATGTTGGGAGGTCAGAGGCGGCATAATTGATATGATTTAGAAGTTGCTGTGGCAACACACCCACTTCTAGGGAGTCAGTGTCTGTGAAGGCAGGCAAGCTTGTGGCTTTTGCCCTGGACTCTCCTGAGCCCTCCTATCTCCTGCTCTGGGCCAAAGGTCTGGACAAATTCAAAAGGACAAATGCCCCACGTGGCTCACTGCAGCCAGTCTTTGTAAAACTGACCCTGGAACAAGATAAGGAGACGGTTAGCAAACCAGCTAGGAGGTTATAGGGAAACGTGAGGGGGAGAGGGAACCCTAGCCGGCTTGCCAACTCTTCAGGATGCATCTCCCCATATTGGAAAGCCTGGAGTAGCCTGTGGATTTCCATGAAAAACAAACGCATATGGCCTCCATGAGTGTACACTGCCTTTGTTATAAGCAGTAGCACGGAATGCTTCAAGGACATAAGTAAAATAGACTTTCAAGTGGCAGAAAGATTTGGGTTAATGAAAAATTGGCTGTGATAAGTTTCAAAGACCTCGGTGCTTGCCTCTGCTGCGCCACCTTCTGACGAATCCTTGTACAACGTGGTTGAAGGCAAGCTTTGGTTTGCCAGCCCCTGAAGCAGAGGCTCCTTTGGCCACTTTAGTAGTTCATAAAGTTGGCCTCACAGGAGAATAACTAACTAGTGGCGATTCTTGACATTTTTTAAATTTTTAAATATTCCATTAAAAAAGTACTGCAGGATAGTTCTTAAAGTCAGAACTATACAGCAATATAGCTTAAGTTCTTACAGCCTATTTCCAGATTGGCTTCCAATCGTCTCTTGCATGCTCTTGCAGAGAGTTCCTTTGCCTTTGTAAGCATATATATATATATATGTGTGTGTGTAGGTGTGGGTGTGTATATCGTGTGTTTGGGGACATGAAAATATATGTATATATACTTATATGTACCTGGCACGTGCTGTTGCACAACTTGCCTTTTTAATATATGTTGGAGAACTACCCTTATTAGCACATAGAGATCTGCCAGCTTCATGGAGTCCCGTTGTCTGGGTGTTTTGTGGTTCATCATTGCTTCTAGGCATTCGGTTTCTTCCACAGATGCCGTCGTTCACGTCTGTGGTAGACCTAAAATTTAATTCCTAGATGTGGAAATGCTGGATGGGAATGTGTATGCTCTGAGGAAGAGAACCAATTCACACTCCCACTGGAAGCATGTAAGAAAGCTCTTTCCTCTTTCATTGAAAAGAGAAATCAGAGAGCCCAGGCCACATTTTCGGATCTTCTGATTGAGCTGGGAGGGTGCTGGACGTCAGCATTACCTAAGTGTTCCCTGGAGCCTTGTAACAAGATGGAGAATATGAGCCATGAGTAGAGAGTAAGGATAGTTACTTGGTCATGCCCTTTGGAATCCAAAAAGCAAGACTTCATGAGCTGTTGTGAATTGGGAGAAACAGAATGATGTATTTCTTCTGAAATTCCTGTTACACAAGATATCCCCATTTAGACAGACATGGCATTAAATGAATCTCTATCCATAAACATGGTATATTGAAGCAACAAGGACCAGAGAAATGCTGCCTAGGTTCTGTTGGATACTTTCCTCTCTGTTGTAACTATTTAGTAACAATGAATTTTTTTCTTTGTACAGTCTCTTAAGAAAAAGTCATGGCCTCAGATTCCTTAGAAGTAGCTAGTTTGCAGATAGTAAATGTTAACACTGTTTGCTTTTATTGCAATATGAAGTGTCCCAGGTTGATGCAAAGCTTACCACCTTCAGAAATTCAAAGTCTCTTGCTTGGGTAACTCAAAACATTGAGAGACACAGAAACTGTCAGCCACCGGAAGACTCATACTAGTTACTGTCTCCTGTGCAGTCTGTTTCAGACAAACATCACCAGCCTTCAGTTCTTTGGTCCTGTCCTTTGAGGCTGTACCATCTCATTCTCTCCGGGGAGTCTGTTCTCTGAGCTGCTCTGAAGCCCCTTCCTGCTCCCTCTCTCCCTCACAGTGCACACTTCACACACACACACACACACACACACACACACACACACACACACACACACAGAGAGAGAGAGAGAGAGAGAGAGAGAGAGAGAGAGAGAGAGAGAGAGAGAGAGAGAGAGAGAGAGACCATTCATCTTCACCTAATAGCATTTCTTCCTTTTGCCTTTCCTTTGTCAGCACTGGGGATTAAACCAGAGCATCCCACCTGACAGACAAACCCACTCCTTTGTCACTGAGCTGTATCACCTGCACACTTTTATTATTACTTTTTTAGAGACAGATCCTCACCAAGTTGCCAAGGCTGGCCTTAAGCTTGTTATGTGGCTCAACCTGGCCTTGAGCTTCTGATCTTCCTGCTTTAGACTTCTGAATAAAAGAATGGCTGGTGTTCTAGGCATGAGAATAGCTGGCATTATAAGCACAAGAATGGCTGGTGTTATAAGCATGAGATGGTGTTATAAGTTGGTGTTATGGGCATGAGCCCCCATTCTTTTTCATTCTGAGGGAACTTCCTCCTGCCCCCTCCTACCTAGGGTTTTCCTAGTGTTCTACTTTCTTTTCTGTTGTTGTAAGGAACCTTTCCAAAAGCAACTTCAGGGAAGAAAGGGTTTATTTAGCTTACAATTCCAAGTTTTAGACCATCACAGCAGGGGAGTCAAGGCAGGAACTTCAGGCATCATATCCACAGCCAGGAGCAGAGAGAAAATAAACATGTGGATTCTTGCTTGCTCGGCTGCTTCATCTAGCCTTCTCCTGTCTTCTCTAGTTTAGGACCCCCTGCCTAGGGAAGTGTGCTGCGCACATTCATGGCAGGTCTTCCTTCACCAATTAACAATCAAGACAACCCCTACAGACATGCACACAGGCCAACCTGGTCTAGACAATTCCTTAGTAAGACTGTGGTCCTGTGTGCTTCTTGGTCATGCCAAGTTAGTAGTAAAGTAACCATGAAGCTCAGAATAGCCTTAAAAATGGTTTTCTCTCCATTCAACTCATTCCCACGATTAGGTTAAGATTGATTTTGATAGGGGGTTTTGTGTAGGAAGCATACACCAAATAGAGTGTTACTTGTCAACATACTGGCATGACAACAGCATTTGGAAGCTCTGGGATGCTCTTGGTCCATGAAAATGTAAAGACGTAAAGACTAACATGGGACTTCTTTTTGGTGCACAGTCCTGATGGGCATGAGCTAGAGGAGCTGAAAGGGAGCCACAGCATTGTTGATCCAACTGCTTGGTGATGACTCAATGCTGCGTTTCTGTTTACCAAGATGCATACAGACCTCACCTTGTGTCTGTGAAAGAGAAAAGCAGCTTTTGTCCCATGAAGGTTTCTGCACAGACTACATTATTCAGAAGCCAGATGGGTTCAGTTTGACTAATCTTAGTGCAAGCTGGGAAATTTCAACTGAAATAACACATTTCTAAGAAATTGTCTGGGGCGGAATATTGTTCTCATGTATGTATAAGAGAGTGGCATGGCTATAGGGCAAAGCTGAACTACTGCATGCTTAGATATATGTAGGAGGAGTTGCCTGTACCCCTCTTTCCTTTTGCATATTAAGAAGAGATTTAAGAAGCCCCCTCATTTTTTTTCTTGCTTGCTGTATCAATGGCTGTTATACAGTTTTCCTCTGATGAAAGACTTGAATTTATTTGCAAAGTCCAAGTAGACCTTTCTCCAAATCTTGGCTTGCATGTGAATGTAAAAATCAGCTCTTTCGTGACTGTTGATTCAGATTACAGGTATCTGTAATAGACATGTGGCTCTAGAATATGCCCTTCCCTACTGCCCCAGGGACTGACGATGGAGCTGTAGCTTTTCCATGATGTCCCCACTGCTCTGAAGAATACACTTATCCAGGTACATACCAGTTAGCACAAGAAGACTTGGGCATTGAATTCATGCATGACACTAACCTGCCCATCAGTGAGGGCAGAGGCTGGTAGCATTGGAGAGAGTGTTCACCTTGAGATCTTGGAAACATGAAATTCATTTTGTTTAGGCACCAGGTGGCCCTGTGGAATTAACTCGGTTTGTCCTCTGAGATTCATATTCCTGACTAAGCATATCACCAAACGCTACCCCTGGAACTCCCCCCACCTAACTACACATGTTCCATAGTCTTTCAGAATTATCAATGACAAATATATAGTGAGGGAATGGCCATTATTCTGTGGTATTTTCACAGCCTAGGAGGCAGATGGCCCTGAGAGTAGACCACAGAGGATGTCTACAGGCATTTCACTTGCCATTCTTCTTCTTCCATAACATCATTCTCCAGACCTAGATAGAAAAACACAAAAAAAGATGGAGTAGCACCATGAGGCCATAGGTTTATTAGGCAGTAAAAAGAGGCACCTTTATCAAGCTAGGGTTTTCAGCCTTGGGAGCACCTCTCTGGGTTTCCCCACAGAGATACAGACACCTGACACCCCGAGATCCCTGCGTCATGCGGGAGCCATGTGAGCGTTGCTTGAAGGAAATTGTCTGGCATTGGCTGTTTGTGTTAGTACTATCTTTGATGGGCTTGGGTGTGTGGGAGTGGAGGTACAGGAAGAAAGGACTTTGGAGTTAGCCTTAACTTTGAATATAGCCTCTTTCAACACACCATTTAAGCTTCAGCAAAGGACTTAATTCGTTCAGTTACATTGTTTGTCTGGTTGGCTTTGTTTTTGTTTTTGTTTTTTTAAAGACAGAATCTGGCTACTAGCCCAGACTGGCCTTGAACTTGCCACCCTCTTGTCTCCACTTCCCAGTGCGGGGGTTATATCGGCTTGAACTGTTTCTTACTTGTTTAATGGAGGTGATATGGCCACTGCTTACTTAGAGGCCTGGTAACTGCTCATGAGTGAGCGAAGTGTAGTGAGGAGGATCTCTCTTTGGTCAGCCCCATTTCTGTTTTGTGAAAAAGCTGGTAGCCTTTTCTAAGTATACTGCTCTGTGTCCCCAATTCTGCCTGTCCCTGAGGGGTCAGTGTCCCTTCCCCAGGATCTTTTCTTTCACTTTCTTGCTGCTGTGTGTTCTCTCCTGGAGAGACCTCAAGATCAGCACATCTGTAACCAGTTAACACAGCTCTTTAGACACCTAAATCTACCCAGAACACTGCGGTGCATGGCCTCAAGGCTGCTCCATCAGGCGTCCACAGGCAGATGGGGCCACCAGACTCTGCCTCATCCTCTGAATGTTTTTACCTTTCGTATTCCCTCACCAATGAATGATAACACCGCCTGTCCATGTAGCCACGTGACCATCACCCTCTCCTTCTCCTCTTCCTATGCAGCTGGCTGAAACTCATCCTTATCCCACATCAGTAATGAGGCTTCTGCCCCTGGTGTGTGTGGACCCTCACCTATTCTGGTTTTCTTCTAACCCTCCCCCCATGCAATAGCCACATCCATCTTCTAGAAAAGAATCATGTCGGTGATGCTCTTGTTCCAGTCTCTCCAGCTGGCCCCCATTTCCTGGATGGTGAAATCTGACCATCTCTAACTATTCTTGGCTCTCAGTCCACACTCCTTGCCCCAGAACTCCAGCTGTCCCCCAACTGGTGTGTGACTTCTTCTGTGTCTGGAATCTTCATGTGTTCGGTTCCTTTCCCCTTGCTCTTCATCTGTTTACTTTCTGGCCAGTTTCCAGAACTTGGCCTAGCATAGATGCCAGCTCCCTTTGAAAAGTGTTTCCTAATGTCCTGTACTCCCTCCAAAGAGAGAGATTAATAAGCAACCTTTCAACTGTAACCTTTGGCTCTTTGGACAGAGTTCTTTCAATCACTTAACACCCTGTACTCTAATCATCTGTGTACTTAGCAGTCTCCATAGCAGACTGCATGTTCATAGAGTTTAGATTTCCTTTTTATGTTTTCAGAACCCAGTCCACAATAGGCACCCAATAAAAGTATATAAAGCAAACACATTTTTTTTTCAATCAGTAAGCATTTGTTACTCTCCTGTATAAGTCATGGATACGGTCTTGCCTGAAATCAAGTTTGAGAACTGGTAACTACTTAAAAGTCAAGAGACAGTTAATATGATAGAAACTCCAGGTTGGCATATGCTAAGTGCAAAATGGCACAGATAGTATCCTGAGAGAGATCAATTTGCCCTAACTTTAGCTAACTTGGTTGTAGCTCAGGGGAGGTGAAGGGCTGGGATCAGGGCTTGTTAGGTGGCAGGACAAAGAAAATTGGAGAGATGTGAACACAAATGTTCAAAGGCAAGACAACAGTTTGCCTTGGGCAGATTGTACTAGGCAGGGGCAATATGCCTCACCATGCAGGTCATCCACTATCAAAGGGCTGGGACGGAGAAGCACTGGAACATTATGGGCTGCCTTGGATCATGAAGATGTTCTGTTGGAATAGCAGATGGCAGAAAGATCAGGTACAAATATAGCTTGGTCGTCCACATCCTATATAAACAGGCCTGCATCCAGCCCACGACAGGGGTCCAAAACACAAACAAGAGACTGTACTGGACTGTATATATGACTACACCCAGAGGGAGCTTTGACTAGCCTCTCAGCCTTTGTCTCATTATTTCATGGAAGTGCAAACTGAGGTTCAGGGCGTTCCTTACTCGCAAAGTTCCCATACTGAGAAGAGGGAGGGTCCTTGGAATCCAGACCATGGCTCATTTCTCCTTTCTGCCTGAGAGTAGATGGTTAAAGTTTAAGGCTGGACAGCGTTGAGAAAGAGCCAGTTTCCAGGCACGAGGAGCCCTGCAGGAAGGGTGAAGGTCAGCAGAAGGTAATCTGGGCTCTAACACATCCAGGCTGATGACAGAGAGGCTGGAGGCAGCAGCTCATTATTTAGCACTCTCTGTGACCCTCAGTGCAGGGGAGTTGCAGAGAGCACTTGGACAAAAGCCAAGATGAGAAGGTTTAGGCGGGAAAGCACATTTACTTACTCGGGCGGGGCGGGGGGCGGGGTCGGCAAACTCAGTGCCCGCTGCGGGGAAAGATTTGTGGCGCTCCTTGAGATGCCATGGACACACCTGAGTGCTAGTCATATTATCCAGAAGTTGATGTCTCAAACAATCCTGTTTTCTTTCCTGTTTTGTTTAATTTGGCTGGGAGGTGGAGGTGGGGGTGGGGAGAGAGCAAGGGTGTCAGCATGGAGCGCGTGGGCCCTTTGTTTGCGGTTCGAGCCTAAGTTTGGAATGGACAAAAGCAAACACCGGTCTCTTCCTCTGCTCTCCTGCCTCACGGCCCCCTTCTAGATCCAAACTAAAATTTGCACGTAGCCCAAAGGAAAACCGCCAGTGTAATAACTAACCCTGGCAGCACTTTGTAATCTGCAGGTTTCAAATGACTAGGCCTGCACATTTCCACCAACTCCAGCGATTAAAGAGTCTCCGGGGACCTTAGCAGCGCGGATGCTAGCGGTGGGTACTGCCGTGTTGAAAACGGGAAGAGCCGCTTTCTGAAAATAGACTGCAGGTATGGGCCGGCTCATTTCCCGGCTCGATAAGGAGGTCGCCCGGCCTAGGGGGAGTCAGGTAGATTGCTTACTGGCTCAATTTCTCTACCAGTAAAATGTACCCATTTGGTCCTACCCATTGCACAGGGTTGGCAGAGGGGCAGAATGAGGTCATAGATGTGCAGCAGATATCCCAAAAAGGTCTAGGTGTTCATGTTGAGAGCAGAAGCCCCGCCCCTTCCTCTGTGGCGATATGGTGGCATTGATGGCCACTGTCACCTTGCATACCACAGGGAGCTCTGTAGTGTAGTCTATCTCCATTTTTCCCACTCCACTGGACCCTTCGACTTGTCCTTTATTATGTGGGTTTGCTGAGAGACAGCGTGGAATGGCCATTCTACCTCTGCCACCACAGCAGTGGTGGGAAGAGGGATCTGCCTGCTCCCTTTTAAGAGGGACCACTATTATGCCAAACAGTTTACAGAGTTTGAGCCAGCCAGCAATTGGCTACCTGATTTCATCTTTCATTCCCCAGGACTTAGCCCTAACCTCCCCCTACCCCATTCCCCACAAGTATGGCAGAAACTAGGACATTGCCCCATTTCTATGTAGTTCCAAACATCGGGGTGCAGTGTGGGACAGGGAATGGGTATGGGATGGGGGTGGGCATTGTTTCCCATCCTATCCATAGCATCTGTATCCACCTTTCCCTTTCTAGAATTTCCCCATTCTAGGGCTTCAGAGCTGCAAAATCCCAAATGGAACTCACGCTGGTGCTCAGTACTGCTGGCACTGTGAGTTCGTTACTGGCC